>NC_052153.1:45128684-45442938 GCF_902713615.1 Scyliorhinus canicula
GTGGGGGGGCAGCAGTGGAGGGGGGGCAGCAGAGTGGGGGGTCAGCAGAGGGAAGGGCAGCAGAGTGGGGGGGTCAGCAGAGTGAAGGACAGCAGAGTGGGGGGGGGCAGCAGAGTGGGGGGACAGCAGAGGGAAGGGCATCAGAGTGGGGGGGACAGCAGAGTGGGGGGGGACAGCAGAGTGGGGGGGGACAGCAGAGGGGGGGGGGACAGCAGAGTGGGGGGGGGTGGGGACAGCAGAGGGGGGGGGACAGCAGAGGGAAGGAAAGCAGAGTGGGGGGGGGCAGCAGAGTGGGGGGACAGCAGAGTGGGGGGGGGGACAGCAGAAGTGGGGGGGACAGCAGAGTGGGGGGGACAGCAGAGGGAAGGGCAGCAGAGTGGGGGGCAGCAGAGTGGGGGGGGCAGCAGAGTGGGGGGGACAGCAGAGTGGGGGGGCAGCAGAGTGGGGGGGGCAGCAGAGTGGGGGGGACAGCAGAGTGGGGGGACAGCAGAGGGAAGGGCAGCAGAGTGGGGGGGCAGCAGAGTGTGGGGGACAGCAGAGTGGGGGGGGCAGCAGAGTGGGGGGGACAGCAGAGTGGGGGGGACAGCAGAGTGGGGGGGGTCAGCAGAGGGAAGGGCAGCAGAGTGGGGGGACAGCAGAGTGGGGGGGACAGCAGAGTGGGGGGACAGCAGAGTGGGGGGGACAGCAGAGTGGGGGGGGCAGCAGAGTGGGGTGGTCAGCAGAGTGGGGGGGGGGCAGCAGAGGGAAGGGCAGCAGAGTGGGGGGGGACAGCAGAGTGGGGGGGGGGGCAGCAGAGTGGGGGGGACAGCAGAGTGGGGGGGACAGCAGAGTGGGGGGGGCAGCAGAGTGGGGTGGGACAGCAGAGTGGGGGGGACAGCAGAGTGGGGTGGAACAGCAGAGTGGGGGGGGGCAGCAGAGTGGGGGGGGACAGCAGATTGGGGGGAACAGCAGAGTGGGGGGGGGCAGCAGAGTGGGGAGGCAGCAGAGTGGGGGGGCAGCAGAGTGGGGGGGACAGCAGAGTGGGGGGGACAGCAGAGATTGGGGGGACAGCAGAGTGGGGGGTCAGCAGAGTGGGGGGGACAGCAGAGGGAAGGGCAGCAGAGTGGGGGGGACAGCAGAGTGGGGGGGGGGCAGCAGAGTGGGGGGGACAGCAGAGTGGGGGGCGACAGCAGAGTGGGGGGTCAGCAGAGTGGGGGGACAGCAGAGTGGGGGGGACAGCAGAGATTGGGGGGACAGCAGAGTGGGGGGTCAGCAGAGTGGGGGGGACAGCAGAGGGAAGGGCTGCAGAGTGGGGGGGACAGCAGAGTGGGGGGCAGCAGAGTGGGGGGGACAGCAGAGTGGGGGGCGACAGCAGAGTGGGCGATCAGCAGAGTGGGGGGGACAGCAGAGGGAAGGGCAGCAGAGTGGGGGGGACAGCAGAGGGAAGGACAGCAGAGTGGGGCGGGCAGCAGAGTGGGGGGGCAGCAGAGTGGGGGCGACAGCAGAGTGGGGGGGACAGCAGAGTGGGGGGGACAGCAGAGTGGGGGGGGGCAGCAGAGTGGGGGGGTCAGCAGAGTGGGGGGGCACCAGAGTGGGGGGGACAGCAGATGGAAGGGCAGCAGAGTGGGGGGGACAGCAGAGTGGGGGGCAGCAGAGTGGGGGGGCAGCAGAGTGGGGGAACAGCAGAGTGGGGGGGCAGCAGAGTGGGGGGCAGCAGAGTGGGGGGGACAGGAGAGTGGGGGGTGGCGACAGCAGAGTGGGGGGGCAGCAGAGTGGGGGGCAGCAGAGTGGGGGGGGGCGACAGCAGAGTGGGGGGGAACAGCAGAGTGGGGGGGCAGCAGAGTGGGGGGAACAGCAGAGTGGGGGGGCAGCAGAGTGGGGTGGAGTGCAGAGTGGGGGGGACAGCAGAGTGGGGGGACAGCAGAGTGGGGGGGAGAGCAGAGTGGGGGGGGACAGCAGAGTGGGGGGGTCAGCAGAGTGGGGGGACAGCAGAGTGGGGGGGGCGACAGCAGAGTGGGGGGACAGCAGAGTGGGGGGGACAGCAGAGTGGGGGGGAGAGCAGAGTGGGGGGAACAGCAGAGTGGGGGGGGCAGCAGAGTGGGGGGGGGCAGCAGAGTGGGTGGGGGACAGCAGAGTGGGGGGAACAGCAGAGTGGGGGGGACAGCAGAGTGGGGGGGGGCAACAGAATGGGGGGGACAGCAGAGTGGGGGGAAGAGCAGAGTGGGGGGGCAGCAGAGTGGGGGGGACAGCAGAGTGGGGGGAAGAGCAGAGTGGGGGGCAGCAGAGTGGGGGGGACAGCAGAGTGGGGGGGACAGCAGAGGGAAGGGCAGCAGAGTGGGGGGGACAGCAGAGTGGGGGTTCAGCAGAGTGGGGGGGAGAGCAGAGAAACAAATGCTCAGATTGTCGGATCAGGTATTTGTGATGTTCTTTGTGTTTCTTATACTCAGGATGAGTGTCATCGTGTTCACAAAGACCACACAAGCTAAGTTCAATAACAAAGCTAACATTTATTACACTATTTAATATCCAGCTCAATCACTTACTCCTGCAGTAAACAATGATCTATTAAACTACAATCTACACTATGCTAATACTTGTCTCATGTACTATGTCTTAAACTGTACTCTGCTGTCTCTGCACTCTCTCCCACTCTTTCCTAATCTCTCCCAGAAGCCTGAGAGTCAGTCATTTTTATAGGCCTGTTCCCAGCTCCATCTAGTGGTCAATTATGACATTACAGTAACCCTTTATATACTAGACATTCGACATAATGTCACAGTGGTGGCAGATATTTTCAACCTTGCTGAACCTGGTGGCTAAACATTAGCTGTGGCTGTGAAAGTGAAAGTGACCTGTCACCCTGAAAACCTAGGCCCTGTTGATGAGATATCCAGGACCTCGCAGTCAGCTGCACACAAATGTAGAAGACATATCACTGATGGTATGTGTGCAGTGCAAACAATTATGTCAATTTTACCTGTGGTGATGCAAGTTCGATGTTTGTGTGCTCAGATGTTGTCTCTGACTGACGGTCCCGTGGGTCGGAATTTAATGACTGCAGACACATGATGATCTGTGCACCTCCAGATCAGTCAGGACTATTCAGAAACTGCAGCTGATGTGCTTCCAACTGAAAAGCTTTTGCAATTGGATACATACATAGATACATAGAAGATAGGAGCAGGAGGAGGCCTTTTCGCCCTTCAATCTGCTCCGCCATTCATCACGATCATGGCTGATCATCCAACTCAATAGCCTAATCCAGCTTTCTCCCCATAGCCTTTGATCCCATTCTCCCCAAGTGCTATATCCAGCCGCCTCTTGAATATATTCAAAGTTTTAGCGTCAACTACTTCCTGTGGTAATGAATTCCACAGGCTCACCACTCTTTGTGTGAAGAAATGTCTCCTTATTCTTGTTCAAAATGGTTTACCCTGAATCCTCAGACTGTGACCCCTGGTTTTGGACACACCCATCATTGGTAACATCTTCCCTGCATCTACCCTGCCTAGTTTGGAAACTAGTTTGGAAACCCCTCACCCAGAGTGTCCAGAATCATCATTGAGTGCTGCGCTCCACACAACACAATACAGTGGCTTAAATACTGGAGCTGATGTCAGTCTGTACCATGCACGGTGCCTCACAGTGCCAGGGTCCCGGGTTGAATTCCAGCCTTGGATGACTGTGTGGAGTCTGCACATTCTCTCCGTGCCTGCATGGGTTTCCTCTGGGTGCTACAGTTTCCTCCCACAATCCAAAAGATATGCAGATTAAGTGGATTGGCCATGCTAAATTGCCCCTTAGTGTCCAGAAATTAGGTGGGTTATGGGAATAGAGCGGGGGAGTGGGCCTATGTGGGGTGCTCTTTCGGTGGGTTGATGCAAACTCAACGTGCCGAATGGTCTCCTTCTGCACTGTAGGTATTCAATGATTCTAAGACATTTTCTTCATACACTTCCACTACTTGTATGTGATGCTTCCTCTGTGCTATTTTGGTCTCTCCCACGATCCAGGTGGGAGAGTTGGACACGAGCTACTCCAGGCCCCTGATCGGACATGAGACGCCAGTGCACAACCAGGTCCCATAATCAGAAATGTGATGCAGGCTGAGGGATAATTCACCAGAATGACACTAATGGAGAATGAATAATGGACCTGGAGCAGGAGAGTATTGGAATAATCAACTATGGACATGACAAAAACACGATTCGGATTTGCAGCAGCAAATGGGCTGCGATTGGGACAGAAGCAGAAACTGTCACAGAGGAAAAAGGTCTTCATGATGGAAGAGAATGTGAAGGTAAAAAACTCAGCTTGAGGCACATCAAGGTTGCAAACAATCTGCTTAATCTGACACAGTGATAGTGAAGTGGATGGAATCAGCAGAAAGCACATAAACCTTGTCACAGCAGCCAAGGATATCTCTCCCCCAAAAATATTAGAGTCACTATATGGACAATTATTTTACAAGACCACACACATTGTCATTTATGTTGTAAAATTCTGGCCAATTCTGAAGTGAAACTTCAAATGGGCTGAATATTGATAACACAAAATTAATTTCAACGTAGCTGCCTTCAAGCTTCAATAGTCTAAACAATCTCCTTGCTTTATGATATTTCAAAGTGCCTCACAATTTGCAATTAATTAAATTCTCTTTTGATGTTGATTTTTATTTTCAAGTTTTCCCGCCTTTGAAAGAATATTACAAATGAAATAAGCAGGCGTTTGCATATCTAGTCCTGTACAAATGTAGCAATTAAAACGCACTGGCCCCAATGTTCTGGTCTCCAGGTGGCCGCACGCCACAGGTAACCTGGAAGGTGCGCTGGGAGACTCTTCGGAAATTCCAATGCAAAGACCCCATGGGAATCACCCGGGAAGTTTCAACTCACAATGGGCAATTCCCCTATGTCCAGAACCCTCCATAAAGGGCTCCGACTCTGAGTTAGAGTCAGAGATTTGGAAAGTGTAAGAGTACTTCCTGATATTTCCTTTGTTCCCATTTCTTTTATTATTTTTGGTGTCTTTAAGCAATGGACTCAAGCTGAAGCAGCCTGCTTGTCAGGAGATTGGCCGTGATCTACAGCTGCGTTGCGGCCAGAGTGGATCCGTGTGAGGCCGTTAGATGGTGGGAGAGACCAAAATCGTGATCCTCGCCGGCCACCGTATGGTTTCTGATCTAACCGGCCTGTTCTTGATGGCGGGTTCCAGATCCCACCTAAACATGGCAAGAAACCAATAATCACCAATTAAGGTCAATCTCCATATCGTTAACAGGACGTATCCATATCGTTAACAGGACCTATCTAATACCCTCCTGTGATCAAACCGGCTCCCCTGGGGCAGGTCACACAGGTGGCCTTCAGCACACCTATTTAAAAACATGAAGCTGTGCAATGGCTGCTGAGGGGACCAGAAGGAAGTGAGTAGCTATCTTTGAAATCGGGTGGTCGTGTTGATCGGGGAGGAAACCTGAGCCCGGTCCAAGCAATGTCCCCGGCAGTTACATTTGTACCACACAAGTGCCAGGCACTGACCATCTCATACAAGAGAGGATCTACCACCGCCCCGTGACATTCAAATAAATAAATAATCACTTATTGTCACAAGTAGGCTTCAATGAAGTTACTGTGAAAAGCCCCTAGTTGCCTGTTCAGGGAGGCCGGTACGGGAATTGAACCCACGCTGCTGGCATTGTTCTGCATTACAAGCTAGCTATTTAGCCCACTGTGCTAAACCAGGTATTACCATCGCTGAATCCCCACAATCAACATCCTAGGGGTTACCATTGATCAGAAACTGATCTGGACTAGCCACATTAATACCGTGGCTACCAGGGTAGATCAAGTGCTAAAAATCCTACGGCGAGTAACTCATCTCCTGACCCCCCCAAAGCCTGTTCATCATCTACAAGGCACAAGTCAGGAGTGTAATGGAATACTCTCCACTTGCCTGGATGAGTGCAGCTCCAACAGCATTCAAGAAGCTCAATACCATCCAGGACAAAGCAGCCCGCTTGATTGCTCCTCCTTCCACAAACATTCAATCCATCAACACCGACGACCAGTGGCAGCCACATGTACCATCTATTCAATGCACTGCAGTAATTCACCAAGGTTCCTCAGACAGCACCTTCCAAACCCACAATCACTACCACTTAGAAGGAGAAGAGTAGCAGATACCTGGGAACCCCATCACCTGGAGGTTCCCCTCCAAGTCATTCATCACCCTGACTTGGAAATATATCGCCTTTCGTTCACTGTCGCTGGGCAACATCCTGGAACTCCCTCCGTAACAGCACAGTGGGTGTACCTACACCTCAAGAACTGCACACCTTAAGAACTGCAGCAGTTCAAGAAGGCAACTCGCTACCACCTTCTGAAGGGCCACTAAGGTTGGGCAATAAATGTTGGCCTAACCAACGATGCCCACATCTCATAAATTAATTTGTTTTAAATTTAATTAATAGTCTAGTGTCCGGTGCCCAGGGATCATAGATAGAATTTACAGTGCCGAAGGAGGCCATTCGGCCCATCGAGTCTTCATCAGCCCTTGGAAAGAACACCCTACTTAAGCCTACGCCTCCATCCTATCCCCATAAGCCAGTAACCCCACCTAATCCTTTGAACACTAAGGGCAATTTTGCATGGCCAATCCACCTAACCTGCACATCTTTGGACTGTGGGAGGAAACCGGAGAACCCGGAGGAAACCTACGCACACACGGGGAGAAAGTGCAAACTTCACACAGACAGTGATCCAAGCCGGGAATCAAACCTAGCACTTTTGCTTCACAGCACCAGGGTCCCAGGTTCTACTCCTGGCTTTGGGTCACTGACTGTGCGGAGTCTGCACGTTCACCCTGTGTCTGCGTGGGTTTCCTTTGGGTGCTCCGGTTTCCTCCCGGATGTCCCAAAAGACGTGCTTGTTTGGTAATTTGGACATTTTGAATTCTCCTTCTGTGTACCCGAACAGGCAGCCGAGTGTGGCGACTGGGGGCTTTTCACAGTAACTTCACTGCAGTGTTAATATAAGCCTACTTGTGACAATAAAGATCATTACAATCCATTAGTGATTGCCACTCCTTGAGAATGCAGCTCAATATTTAATTAGCAGCAATGAAGACCAAAGGAGGTCACACACAGTGAGGAAAAGCAAGAAAGACATGCATTTATTCATGTCATCCCAAACGGCTTTGCTGCAAATAAAGATTTTCCTGTCATGGTTGTAATGTAGAAAATGCGGCAACCAAAATCTTAGTTAGGCCACACTTGGAGTATAGTGCAGTGGCGTGCAGAGGGGGGGGGGGGGGGGGGGGGGGGGGGGGCGACGGTGCATTGGCCCCGGGCATCCATTGGATAGGGGCATCCAATCAGAGAAGGAAAAAAAAAAATTTTTTTTTTTTTTTCTTTTAATTTAAAAAAAAATTTAGATTACCCAATTATTTTTTTCAATTAAGGGGCAATTTAGCGTGGCCAATCCACCTACTCTGCACATTTTTTGAGTTGTGGGGGCGAAACCAACGCAGACACGGGGAGAATGTGCAAACTCCACACGGACATTGACCCAGAGCCGGGATCGAACCTGGGACCTCAGTTCCGTGAGGCGGTTGTGCTAACCACTAGGCCACCGTGCTGCCCCAGAGAAGGAAATAAGATAGTAATTTTAAAATTTCAGCGGTGATAAATCAATTTTTGGAGGCTCACCACACTGCAGAGGCAGTTGTTAGCCCTTTATTCCTTTAACATGGTGTACCCTTTCTGTCTAGAGAAAATGGTCCTTCTCCCCATCCCCCCCACACGCATGCGCATGATGTACATGGTGCAACCATCAAAAGCAACAAGCAGACGTGGCTGTTCGTTCCTGCGTTTCCTCGAGTCATAACTCGTCTTTTCTTCAGCTTTTTGTGCATCTAGATTAGTTGTTTTACCTACTCAGGTCAGTGAATAGCACTAGAACAGGTGCAACTACGGTTTTTATAGTTTTTTTGGCGATATTTAATGAAATATTTACGTGGGATGTAGTAAGAGTGAAGCCTGGATGATCAGAGGACTGCTGTGGCATTTAATCTCGGAATAGGGGACATTTATTCCTTAACATGCTAATATTCGAATACAGATACCACTAATTTGCAAGTCTATGATATAAATTGCACAAAACTATCAGTGGAGAATCAGTGTGAAATAATTTGATACGAAGGAACAAAGAAATGAAATATGGTTTATCCGTCTGCAACTGACCGATTGTTTACCATTTTCTTCCCATTTTCTCATGCGTCGTACGGTTTTTGAGATAGAAAATGAAATGTTACGAGTATTTCGTGTACAACCGAGTGGAGCACAGAACAGGAAAAAAAAGAGGGCCAGAGTCGAAGAAGAGTCCCATCAAAGAGGGGCATTAGATGCATGGATAAAAAGAAGTAAAGAAGAAGTAGGAGAACCTGGAGAAGTAAAAGATGATGTGGGTGCAGAGAGGATTTTTCTGATACGGATTCAGCTCAGTCAGAACATAATACTCTCTCTCCTCAGTCTCATTGTCAGGATGATGATCCATGTGAAGAAAATAAAGAAGATATTTGCATATTTTTGCAAAGAAGCGATTTTGGCTGTTTGAAGAAACCGATTCCAGATCATTTGAAGATGACAATATTACAACATGGCCCTGAAAGATATCAGAATAAAAGTGGTCCATTTGCTGAGAAGGATGGGAGATCATTTTCCAAACAGTGGTTTGATAAAGTTTCCACAAACGGAGAAATTGTGGAGAGAAAATGGTTGTTATACTCACCATATCGGAAAGCATGCTACTGTTTTGTTTGCTTTTTGTTTTCAAAGGAGCATTTGTTGTCTGTGTCAAACTTTGGAAAGGAAGACGGTTTCTCCACTTGGAGAAAATTAAATTCAACAATACCTGACCATGAGAAAAGCCCTTCTCATAGAGCTCACATGAGGGAATACCTGAACCTTGTAGTTCGACTCCATCATTCAACTACGATAAATGCTGAACTTCAACAGCAAATGTCTGCTGAAAAGAAAAGATGGAAAGCTATAACTGAACGGATTGTCGAGGTTATATCCTTTCTGGCAAAACAGAATCTGGCCTATCGTGGACATCGAGGAGAAGGAATATCTGGGTTATCAGAGCCAGGGGAGACAGTCAGTGAAAATACAGGAAACTTTCTAGCAACAATCAGACTTTTGGCCAAATATGATGACATCTTAGCAAAACACTTACAGAGAGGGAAAGAGAAACCAAAAAGTGTCACCTACTTGTCCAACAGAATTCAAAACGAAATAATCAATCTTCTTGGTGAAAATGTCAAGAAAAATATAATTTCCGAAATTAAGGACGCAAAATATTTTAGCATAATGCTGGATTCAACTCCAGATATTGCCCATGAAGATCAGGTTTCTGAAATTCTGCGTTACGTTCATATTGATGAAAACAGAAAAGTAGAAATAAAGGAGACATTTCTGGGATTTTTTCAAGTCAACAAGAAAGATGCAGTCAGCCTGGTAAATAAAATTCAGGAAAAATTGGAAGAAGACAAAATTTCCATGAATGACTGTCGTGGTCAAGCATATGATAACGCAGCAGTTATGGCTGGAGTGAGAGGAGGTGTTCAACAAAAAATTCTGGAAGTTAACCCAAAAGCTGTGTTTGTGAACTGCGAGAACCACAGCCTCAATTTGTCCTGTGTCCATGCAAGTGAGGTGCAACCTGTTGTTGTTACATTTTTTGGCATTCTAGAAAAACTCTACTTTTTTTTTCTTCATCTACTTCTCGTTGGGAAGTGTTAAAATCATTTGTCACTCGGACTGTGAAAAGACAGTGTGACACAAGATGGAGTTCCAGCCATGATGCTGTGCAAGTAATCCACGAAGAGTGTGACAACGTTATTGCAAGCCTTCAACACCTGCTGGAAGGAGAATTTTCAAGGGGAACTAAATCTGATGCAGGATCGCTACTGAACTCTATTCAACAGTTCCCGTTTATAGCTTTATTAAATTTTTGGTACTCAGTTTTATCATCAGTGGATAAAGTCTCAAAACGTTTGCAGGATCCGAAAATGGGGTTCCATGAAGCTTCTTGTGATCTGAGAGGACTTATTCATATCTTGAATTTGAAGAATGATGAAATTATCCACAATGCAATAGATTTAGCCAATGAATATTGTCAAAATTGGGGAATACCAATTGCACGAACAAGGAGAAGAAGAATAATGCCTGGAGAGTCAGCAAGAGATAGTGGACTGACGGCACAAGAAGAAATGAATAGAGTAATGGTAGAGATTGTGAACAGATTAAAAACTGAAATTGAAGACCGCAGTGTCCGTCTTCAAAGACTCAGTGACCGATTTTCTTTTCTTCTGAACTTGAATTCAGGAGTGATTGAAGATGAACAAGAAAGAGAGAAATTAAAAAAGGAATGTTCAGACTTTGCAAATTATTATGACAATGATGTGGTTGCAATTCAGTTATATGACAAAATTATTGATTTTGTGATGCTCCTTCGAGCTGGAGGGAATAGAGTTCCCCCTGATCCTAAAGATGCTCTGGAGTCTTTACTGCAGTATGGGAGGGATGTCTTTCCGACGCTGTGTGTTTCATACAGATTACTGCTTACAATCGCATTTTCAGTCGCAAGCTGTGAAAGGTCATTTTCAAAACTGAAATTAATAAAAACATATCTGAGGTCTTCTATGTCACACGAGCGACTGACCAACCTGGCTTTAATAAGCATTGAAAAAGAATTTCTCACAGCTGATGTAAAAAGTGAAGTAGTTCAGGTGTTTTGTGACAGGAGGTATCATTTGGGGAAAATAACTTAATAAATTTGATTGATTTATATTAAAATCGAATAAAGCGTTTATTTCATGTTTCATCTGTGTTTATATATTCAAAATGTTTTCCTTTCTCATAATATTTCTCAGTATATTAGGCCTTATACTTGAGTCCTAGGGGCATACAATCAAGATTTGCCCCGGGCATCACCAGACCTCTGCACGCCACTGGTATAGTGTTCAATTCTGGTCGCCACACTACCAGAAGGATGTGGAGGCTTTGGAGAGGGTGCAGAAGAGATTTACCAGGATGTCGCTTGGTATGGAGGGCATTAGCTATGAGAGGTTGAATAAACTTGGTTTGTTCTCACTGGAACGTCGGAGATTGAGGGGCGACTTGATAGAGGTCTACAAAATTATATGGGGCATAGACAGAGTGGATAGTCAGAGGATTTTTCCCAGGGTAGAGAGATCAATTACTAGGGGGCATAGGTTTAAGGTGCAATGGGCAATATTTAAAGGAGATGTACGAGGCAAATGTTTTACACAGAGGGTAGTGGGTACCTGGACACCGCTGTCGGAGGAGGTGGTGGAAGCAGGAAAAATAGTGACGTTTAAGGGGCGTCTTGACAAATACATAAATAGGATGGGAATAGAGGGATATGGACCCCAGAAGTGTCGAAGATTTTAGTTTAGACGGGCAGCATGGTCGGTGCAGGCTTGGAGGGCCGAAGGGTGTGTTCCTGTGCTGTACTTTGTTTTTTGTTCTTTGTTAAATCTGCATGCAACAAGCCCAAACAAATGACATTGAGGTCATGACCAGAATGTCTGGGCTGAATTATACCATTCCCCTCATATAAGGGCTTAGATATCAGGGACTCCAAGTAAAAATTGGGAATCCACCTTATTATGTATCAAAGAATACATTCTGGCTGGTAATGTGCAGTGACATCAGCAGAGTGTTTGAGGGGCTTGGACAGTTCGCCATCTTTGATTGTATGTGCAACATCTCTGAATAAACCTCTCATCGTGTTTTACAAGAATCCAGAATATGGGCATTTCCAAATCATTTCTCTTTGCAGCAACAAAGAAATATAGCTCGTGTCAGGACAGCTCCTGATGCATTCTCAACACTTGGGGTGAGGGCTCTCTGGCATTTCCTAGCAGCAGAGCAGTCCACTGCCATTTGTGCAGGCTCATTGGAGGCGGCCTCCCTGCAGAAGGCTAGTGGCTACATTCCTCCAAAGAGGGGATCACTGTCAATAAAGGTTATATGTGCAGTCCAAATGTTGACTTTGAAGGGTGTGATGAATGTTATCAGTATCTGATATAATGGTACCTTACCTTTAATGCATTGGCCCTTTAAGACCGGGCTTGGAACCCTGGGGGACTCCGCCTCTGGCTCCGCCCCCAGGAAACGGTATATAAGATAAGGCTCACTCAGGCAACATGTGATGAGCACACTTCTCGGCTGCTGTACAGTTCTCAGATGATTAAAGCCTTTGAATCATCTATCTTCTCTCCTGTGTCGTGATTGGGGGTATCTCAAAGGGCCCGGTAGGCCTCTCTGAAATTATAGTTTAAATTCAAGCCTCCAAGGGTCCCTCTAACAGCACTGTGGGTGTACCTACACCACATGGACTGCAGCGGTTCAAGAAGGTGGCTCACCACCACCTTCTCAAGGACAATTAGGAATGGAGAACGACCCCCAAATCTTGTGAAAGAATGAAAAATAAATGCTGGATTTCCATTCCCACAGATTGGTGTGTGACCAGAGCAAACAGATTTAATGTAATTGCTAAAAGAATCCGAGGAGTGTGGGAGGAGATTTTTAGGCAGTACATTGTCATGATGTGGAATGTACTGCCTGAAAGAATGGGGAAAGCAAATTCAAAAGGCAAGTAGTTAAATACTTGAAGGAGAAAAGTGCCCAGGTTATAGGGAAAGTGCAGGGGAGCTGTACAATTTGGGCATTTCTTTCAAAAAGCCAGCAGAAATGCCCTTGCCCTGTACTGTGTGTGCTTCCATATGGAGTTTACCAATCCAAATACAAAGATTCATGAGTTTTGTTCCCTCTGCAATTTGGAGAGCAGTGAATGAGTTCCTGTTAGTAAAAATTATGTGCAGGGCTATTATCAGAGAATTATTTTTTTAAATGCAGCAAAGAATGAGGCCATTCAGTTCTCCGGCTCTATGCTGGGCTTTCAGGATCCTGATAAGAAACCTGATGAAATGTTTAAAAGGGCAAGTTGATTGGACCAACACTGTCTCTCCAGCTTAAAGGTGAAATTGAATCGACGCAATTCTATTTTGATGCTGCATTGCTTTGATTTATATTTTGTTATCAGGATATATTTTTTAAGCTGTTAATGTGCCACTCAGTCCTGTTATTTTTACTATGCTGATCTATTATTGTGACACTCATGTTAGAGGCTGGTTTAGCACAGTGGGCTAAACAGCTGGCTTGTAATGCAGAACAATGCTAGCAGCGCGGGTTCAATTCTTGTTCCTACCTCCCTGAACAGGCGCAGGAATGTGGCGACTAGGGGCTTTTCACAGTAACTTCATTGAAGCCTACGTGTGACAATAAGTGATTATTATTATGCTACTGATACAAATTCAGGTGGGTCCTGGACATTTTCTCATGTTCAACTGTATCAGATGCCCCTTCAAGTGGTCTGAGCATTTTAGTTTGATGGGTGTTAACTTACACACTCCGAGGGCAGCACGGTAGCACAGTGGTAAGTACTGTTGCTTCACAGCACCAGGGACCTGGGTTCGATTCCCGGCTTGGGTCACTGTCTGTGTGGAGTCTGCACGTTCTCCCCGTGTCTACGTGGGTTTCCTCCGGGTGTTCCGGTTTCTTCCCTCAAGTCCCGAAAGACATGCTTGTTAGGTGAGTTGGACATTCTGAATTCTCCCTCAGCAAACCCGAACAGGCGCCGGAGTGTGGCGACTGAGGGCTTTTTACAGTAACTTCATTGCAATGTTAATGTAAGCCTACTTGTGACAATAATAAAGATTATTATTATTATCATACCTACTTGTAACCCAGGGACAATAGCTTCTCCTTGTAGTCTACCAGAGTGCTTGGTCTTTCAGCCGTACATCTTTCTTTTACAACCTTTCTACAACCTCCAACCGTTTGAACAGCGGGTACGGTGGCCTGGATTGTTGTGTATTCATGTTTGTTCCTACTTGGAACAAGGTCCCTTTAAGAGTTTGACCATGTGACATATTGATCACATCATCGGCAGTTCAGGCAGACTAACAGCCAGTCCAGTCTAGCAGGCTGTAGAGTAACACATTTCCAATAAAGCTCTTGTTTGTTTGTACCATTATGGTCTGCAAGCCTACCCTTGAAAAATACCACATGGATAGGAAGTATTAAGCTGTTATTTTCCACAATAAGGTGAAGGTACAGCTACGCTCAGCCCCATTTATATCCAACAGTACAATTCGTCTCTGTAATTGTCAGGAATAAAACTGACTTCGGCGGTGACCATGTTAATTTCCTAAATTCCAACTCCTGCTTTGTGACCCAATCGTAGCTCTTTACTGTCTGACTGCCATTTGCTTTAAAACTCTCTCTCCATTTAAAAGCCGACTCCAGTGTCAATCGATAGAGAAACTGACCTCTCTCCCACAGGAGCATCCACTGCACCACTTGTAAAAGACCCACTGCTGAGCTCAAATGAATAGAGTTGTCACAGCAGCGATAAATGTGAACGATTACCAGAACATCAAATAATGTTTCATCATTCTCCAGGGCCACAGACTGTCTGAATCAAACCTGGTAAACTTTACCTTTTAAGAGCTTTGTTGAAATCAACAGTAAAATGTTGAACAAGTATAACACTTCAGTTTCTGTGAAATCCCAAAATGTCACAGTTATGGCGTTAAAATATATTGTGTGTCAGACGTAAGCTGTGTTCCCTGCAAACATCCTCTGCTATTCCCATTAGAGTTACCTTTGCTTCCCGTTCCCTCCATGTTATTTCTGGCTGCAGAGCTTTTAATTGGCTCAGCCCAACACTCTGAAATGAGGGGGCGATCTGGAGGGAGCGATCGGGAGTGGAGGGTGATCAAGGGGTGGGGGTGGTGGGAGTGAGAGAGGGATGATTGTATTCCTGTGAATTTCTCATGAACTCTCAACCAATCAGAGTCCACTTCCCAAACAGTCAGCACACTTTTCTCATAAATTGTTGTTCCGTTTGAACAACAGGGGCAGCACGGTAGCATTGTGGATAGCACAATCGCTTCACAGCTCCAGGCCCCCAGGTTCGATTCCGGCTTGGGTCACTGTCTGTGCGGAGTCTGCACACCCTCCCTGTGTGTGCGTGGGTTTCCTCCGGGTACTCCGGTTTCCTCCCACAGTCCAAAGATGTGCAGGTTAGGTGGATTAGCCATGCTAAATTGCCCTTAGTGTCCAAAATTGCCCTTAGTGTTGGGTGGGGTTACTGGGTTATGGGGATAGGGTGGAGGTGTTGACCTTGGGTAGGATGCTCTTTCCAAGAGCTGGTGCAGACTCGATGGGCCAAATGGCCTCCTTCTGCACTGTAAATTCTATGTGTGTCTATGTAAAATTTGCCATTTTTACATCGTCCTGATGAGTCCAAGGTGAAAAGCTTCAACAACCTATCTCATCTTCCAGCAATACTTGTCTCGTCTTTCAGCAATACTTAACTTGATTGAGTTTTTTGATGCAGCAACAGAAGATGTTCAGGGTAATGCGGTTGATCTGGCGAAAATGGATTTCCAGAAGGCATCTGATAAAATGCCACATAATAGGCTTACCAGAAAAGTTAAAGTCCGTGGAATAAATGGGACAATGGCAATTTGGCTTTGAGTTTTCCTGAGTGACAGAGAGTAGAGAATAGTGATGAAGCAGTGAGCTTGCACAAAAGTTAGTATTATGTGTAATAACCCCCTGGGCTCGTGCAAGTCAATTCCAGCCCCACTTGACCCAGAGTTACAACAGAAGTGAAAGTAGAAGTTATTTTAAAAGTACCCGAGGGCCTTGGCTCAGCCCAATAAACTGCACTCACCAGGTTTATAAATAACAGTAATATAGTTAAACTGACAAAAATGTAACCAACCATTCCAAACTCCCCCCTTTGCCAACTACCCACACATACACAGACAAACAACCCAGAGGGAAAAGGGTGGTTGAAAGGTAAATAAAATATTAATATTAATAAAAATAAAAGGATAAAAGATCTTTGATGCACAAGGATGGCTTCCAGTTAATGTCTTTCCAAACTTTAGTTTCTGTAGTTCTTCCCTCTCGGCTTGAGCTAGTATTCTCTGGCATAGTTATCTACTTTCTCTGTAGATTCAAGAACATTTCAAGGTTATAGCAAAGATGCAACAGTTTCACATCAATAAAGCAGTTCTTTACTTCAGCAGCGAGAGAGAGATAGACTGACCCTTTCACTGTCAAAGGCAAATCACTTCTGCCAAGTTCTCTCAGAAAGCGTCACACAGGAACCAATCACTGACTCTTGTCCCTTCATTGTCCCTGGCCAACCCACTGGTTGCCAGTTAGCCAATCAAACCGACTTCCTCCAAAACCGATTCCTAAGGTTCACTCAGCACTGAACAGTCTGTTGTCTCCTTTCCAAAATGGAAAACCTGAATTTACTGTCCTGGCTAGCAGGCTGCTTCAGCTTGAGTCCTCTGCTTAAAGGTACGTTCCGATTATGGGTTCACAGATCAAAAATAATAAAATAAAATAACTGGGAACAAAGGAAATAATAGGAAGGACTCTTACATATGGCCACTGATATTCTTGATGTATGTTAATGAGTGCACAGGGCACCATTTCAAAATGGATGGATTACACAAAACTTGCCAGTGTTGTGAATTGTAAGGATGGTAATGTAAGGATAAGGTAATAAGTATCAAGTGGACATGTAAATAGCCTGATGAAATGCATGAATAAATGGTAGATGAAATTAAATGCAGAGAAGCATGAAGTGGTGTTATTGGCAGAAGGAATGACGAGAAGATACAAGGGCACAATTCTATATGGGGTGCAGGAACAGAAACCTGGGAGTGCACACTTCTTGATTTAACCTTGTTTTGCAAAAGAGCCAAAGGCAACATGGGGAGAAACCTAGTTAGGCTGTGGAATGCATTGCGTGTGTGTGGTGGAACCATGATCTATCATGATGGTTTTCAAACTGGAATTGGGTTAAGAACCAGAAAGGCAAAAGGAAAAGGGAGGAAGAGGGAGAATAGATCAATTCCTCTTCCAGAGAGCTGGCACGGACCTCTCAGTCAAATGATCTCCTTCTTTGCTGTAACCTATTCTATTTTTTAGAATAAGGCTTCCGTTTTAGAATGGGGCTTGCCATATAAACAGTGTATTAATAATCATTGTACAATTTGAGATTAACATCATGGCCTATCCTTATAGAATTCCAAGTAAGGAGACATCCATTCACCCTTGTTATCTTACACTTTAACTCAGGAAGGCTTGCAGAAGTAAAGGTCAGGTACTGTTTATTCGGGGTGAGGTAGTAGAGCAGATGACAGCTAAGCTTCGGCAAAGATCACGAGTGATGGGAGACCTGTCAAAGGAATAGCACAATTAAGAACTAAAGCCAGTTGTCAGAGCAAAACTGCACATGCTGAAGGCAAGACAATCAAAGGCAAACCCGCGCAGGAACTTGTAAATGTTAGGTTGTATTCCATTGTTGTCTCCACTGCGTCAAACCTTTTTACATTTTTTTGAATTTCTTTCAATCCTGTATTGTAGTTTCGAATATAAGTATAATAAGTACAGAGGGGGTGAAATTGGATAAGGCCAGAACACAGATGTGAGAATCAGGATTTGTAATTAATTGTCACCCCTTCATTCTGATCCGGCCGCACCGCAAACCTCATTCTGCCTGAACTTTTCAATGATTGTAGTGTGCCTTATAGCCACCTAAGATGGACACTGGGCTACAAAATGGAGAACTGCTAAGGCTGCAGGGAGAAAACAGTCTTAGCAAGGACAAGCAGTTTGCAGAAGGCTAATTAGCATTCTGCACGTACAGAAACCAGTTTATGGCCAGGTGCAGAATCTCAGCTAAAGGTGTAAATGGCAACAACGATTTACATAGTAATGAGGTGATCCAGATCCAGGCCCACACAATAGAAACATTTAGATTTGAATGGATACTTTGAGTAGACGCCCAGACGAAACGGCACCATAAGTATCCATCACAAAGCACCATAGAGACCGCCCCACCCATCGAGAAGCGACCCTCAGATTTGGGGGTTTGGAAAATATCGATTGGGAGAAGGCCCAATCGATATACAGCAGGTAGAGACCGCCCCGAAGAGGTACGGACTTTGGGGGGGACCTATAAAAGTAGACCCCGCACATGGTCCGGTCTGTTGTTTTGGCTCCGGCTCTCTGATGTCTTCATCGCTTTGCTGATACATCGCATCCTGACTCCAGTTCCATCACCAGCCGTTGAGCCACCAGCCATCGAACTGTAAGTTTCACCACAACGATCGCTACGTGAGCCAGACTTGCTAGACCCTGACGACCTTTAACACTCTGAGAGTTGCAGACCAAGAACGGGACGAAGGCCTCGCTCCCTGACCTTGCCTGTTCCTGTTTAGATAAGTATTTTAGTCGTTTAGTTCAGAAGTAACTTAGTCTCTTTAGCGTATGCATGTGTATTTATTATATTTGTTATAATAAATATCAATCGCTTGAACTTACTAATCGGTGTACAGATTTATTACTTTGAACCTGACCTTGATATACTTGTGAGGTGTCTAAATACGGCACCTGGCGACTCCGAGCATAATTACATACACAGAGCTGTAGTAGTGTTAAGCACACGGCCTTTAAACGGAGGCGTGTTAATACACTCCAATAAAACGCGTAATACACTCAAGTAAAACGTGCAACAGCCTGTACACTTCAACACGGCGGCCAGGTTCTTTAGAGGCTCACCGCACGTAAAGGTAGCCTGCACAACTTAAAACCACAGTACACTTTTTTAAGTTGAGGTGCATTCTGGCTGTAGCTAGTGCTGAAAATAATTACTACTGTGAGGAACAACACCTAATCAGTGGGGAAAGATACAGCCTCAGGAGACAGTGCTGCCATTCACTGGTGGTGCTAGAACTGAGGCCATGGCCAGCAGCAGAGCTGAAACCATAGAATATGACAATAAGTTCATACCCAGTCCAGCTTCTCACGTCCCATTTTCCCCAATCTTTTCTGATTTATAAGATGCATGTAGTGTTGGCATGCATCTCGTGCTTCCCACTACTCCCCACAGTCCCCCCACCACCCAACCTTCCTTAACCACAGCCTCACCCTGATGTCTTTGTCCTTTCAGATACTAAGAATTGCCACCTGGACATGCAGTGTCGTCAAACAAGTCGGAGAAGTATAGGACACTGATGATGAATCACCATCACTTGATCTGACAGCCATTGTCACCAGCTCAGATACTGGCATTCAACATATTTTAGAGTGCTGAGTGGAAGGGTGAGTTGCGCATGTCGGGTCATGGGGCACAGAGAGCCGGCAACCAGGCCATGCCAAGGGAAAGGGTAGCACATGTGCCAACTACCCAGAGGGCAATGTCACATCTGAGAACTTCTGCAGAAAACTCCAATGAGAACTTTGACAGGAAAAAAGTGGCGAACTGGCACAAATTCTGATGTCATTGAAGGATCATGGAGGAAACATGGAGGAAACCACAGTGTTTTTTTTTACAGACGTCAGCATTCATTCTCTCCATTACAAAAATTATGGCCAGCTCCAGGGGAGCAGAAGTCACCAAGTAACATAGTGCTGCATTGGAAGCTCAGACTGATGTGATGCAACCATAGCGTGCCACCATGTAAGCTTAGATTGCTTGCATCATGGCTGCTGATATCACTGTTCAAAGGTGCTTACAGGGTCTTGTAAGGAAAAGGTTGATGTGTGAGGCAAGAAACATTTTCAGGATGCCGAGGGCTCAGCGCCTGTCATCCTGAGAGTTAGCAGAGAACACATCCCCACCAACCCTGACAGGCCCACTGCCATTTTACGCTGAATTGAGCATTGATTGGCTCAATTAGTGACGGGACTTGCGTCTTCCCTTGGACAGAAGGTGCACATTAAGAACTGTTGACTAATTAGATTGGCCAACAGCTCTCCAGCCCCTTCAGTGCTGCAGCGGCCAGAAGAGGTATTGCAGTGCCATGCATGAGACTAAGTCCCAAGACCGCACTTCAGGTAAGTAGCAGGGCTCCCCGGTTTGAGAGAATAGGGGATTCCCTGGGGAAGTTGAGAGGGAAACTTTTCGGTGTTAGGAGTAGGCCAGTATGGGGGGTGGGGTGGGGGGGTGAAGCGGTTCAGAGGGCAAGAACTCTCAGGTCCCTGAGGGAGGGCACCCCAAATCTGAAAGGGTCTTCCCACCCAAGATCGAGAATTTCATTTTTCCATTTCACACGCTGATCCAACCAGCGCCCACCAGTCTAAATATTGAGTTCACTTGAGAGCCTTCAGACAGTCACGGGTGGACTTTCCGTCCGAGACCCTGTCCATCCCACCATAAAATTCTGTCTGAGTTGGGGCAGTCGGGATCCCAGAGGCAATCCCAAATATTTCGCGCTCCTGTCCCACCATTCACAACCCACCCTAAGAAAGTGTCAATTCTGGCTTATGAGTCAGGAAAAAAGTATAAGCTGTCAGAAATTTGTTTGAAGCTGGCTTTCAACACAATCCTCATCGCAAAGATGATAAGATGCTCAGACTTTCCATAATGATTGGCTAATCAAAGCCCCTTTGAAACTGTGCTCACCTATCAAATGTTGATCATTCATTCTATTGTCCAATCTGGGTTGATAATTGAACCGTGCACGTGGTATTTTTGAGGCTCTCATGGTATGTGAACCCTAAAAAGAGTCCTAAAGGTACACCAGAAACTGGGGAGTCCTGGTGAATTAGGTCAGGAAATTAATGAAAGGTGTAGAAGGAAATTAATGTGAGGAATTATTAATATTAGTTGTCGGCTTAGAGAATACATTAATATTAGTTGCTGTTATTAAAAAATCCCTTGATAAAGCATGCTGGGATTGCTTGACAATATTTTAACATTGTCTTTAGCCATATCTTAGAATTATAGGTAATGTACCAAGTACTGCTTAAAAACAGCTTTTAGATTAAACTCTATTATACTGATGAGCTTTTCTAGCCAAGGACAACAGATATGTGCTATCAGGCATCGTCAGTTGAAAGATAATAAACCAAGATCATTCTCGAGGATGCTCGGGGAGGGCATCCCTGTGCGACCTGTCCCATTGTCCCGTAACGAGATAGCAGAATGGGCTCTAAGTAGAAATAGTCCAGGACATGGTGAAGATACACAGGATATGTTAGAATGGAAATCAGCTGGGTACGATATGAATAGATTTGAGGGTTGGTGCTGGCCAAGGTTTAATGTAACATGTCAACTTTCCTGTTTGATCCTTCCCAGTTCCAAAAGGAGGTATATGCTTTCAGAAACAGAAAACAAATGGGACCCATCCAGTAGGCGTGAGATAGTGTGATCAGTCTTTGATTTGGCAACCCCCCATGTTCCACCTTACAGCTGAGAGACAATTCAACTTTGATTGGTCAGGAGTTGAAAACCAAACTAGTGGAGGCTCCTGGGAAGGGGAACCAACTAGAATAATAATGACTGATAGAAAACAAAACCTGACCTCAAATAACGGCACATATTTTATCTGTGGCCATAAGGCGTATCCTTGGTTACCAGAGAATTGGGAAGGCTCCTGTTATTTGGGATATATAGTCCCTTATGTGCATCATGTCCAGCAATTACAGGATTATCCCTATCATAGGACTAAACACAGTGTTATGGCATGAGCACAAATGCTGTGAATAATGATACCACCATTAGGAGTAGTAACTAATATATACAAACTATGTGAACTACAAAATATCCTGGAGCAGGCAGCAAATGATGCTGCAGAGGCTGTTAAACAGATACAAACTGAGATGGTTGCTATAAGAGCGGTTGCCGTGCAGAATAGAATGGCCCTTAATGTCTTGTTAGCAAAAAAGGAAGGTACTTGTGCACTCATTGGAAGTAAATGTTACACGGGATATTGTGTGAACGTATGAGGAACCCTGCCAGCATTACCACCTTGGTACCAGCCTCCTAACACACAGGGAACATGTGAGGATGGAATTACTGTCATCCGTCCATTTCCCAGACATTCTAAACCGCCCTTCTCTACGGAAGACACGATAATGTATTAAAAGGTGTTGATCAAAAGATCAACAAGGAGGGAATTGTAGAAGGAAATTAACATGAGGAATTATTAATTTTAGTTGCCTGCTTAGAGAACACGTTAATATTAGTTGTCTCTGTAAAAAAAAAATCACTTGCTAAAGCATGCTGGGATTGCTTTACTCTGTTTTTAGCCATATGTTAGAATGACGGTTAATGTACAAAGTACTGTTTGAAATCAGCTTTTAGATTTAATCCTATTGCGCTGATGAGTTATTCTAGCCAAGGACGACAAATACGTACTATCAGGCGTCGTCAGTTGAAAGATAATAAACCAAGAGCATTCTCAAGGTTGTTTGATATAAACATGGCCAGACCAGATGTTGTTTTTCTTCAGAAAGCTGTTTATTTCGGGGTATAAAGACTCTTTTCTGCTTGTAATTCAGAGTGCTGATGAATGGTCATTAACCATTGCATCACTCTCCATGATATTGTATTAATAAAATTCCTGAAACGAAGCTCGAAGCCTCTGTCTAATATTATTTCCACGCCAAAGGGGAAATCATGCTTAACAAATCTGTTGGAATTTTTTGAAGATGTAACAAGCACACTTGACAAGCAAGAGCCAGTCGATGTGGTATATTTGGACTTTCAGAAGGCGTTTGACAAAGTCCCGCATGAGAGATTATTGTGCAAGATTAAAGCGCATGGGATCGGGGGAAGTGTTTTGAGGTGGATAGAAAACTGGTTGGCAGGGAGGAAACAAAGAGTAGAAATTAATGGGTCATTTTCAAATTGGCAGGTGCCACTAGCTATTCACAATATATATTAATGATTTGGATGATGGAACAAAATGTAACATCTCAAAGTTTGCAGATTATACCAAGTTGGGTTGGAGGGTGAACTGTGACGAGGATGCAGAGATCCTACAGCATGATCTGGACAGGTTGGGCGAGTGGGCAAATCAATGGCAGATGCAGTATAATTTGGCTAAGTGTGAGGTTATTCACTTTGGAAGCAAAAACAGGAAGGTAGATTACTACCTGAATGGTTGTAAATTGGGAGAGGGGAGTGTGCAGTGGGACCTGGGTGCCCTTGTGCACCAGTCGCTGAAGGTAAGCATGAGGGTGCAGCAGGCGATAAAGAAGGCTAATGGTATGTTGGCCTTCATTGCGAGAGGTTTTGAGTACAGGAGCAGGGATGCATTGTTGCAATAATACAGGGTCTTGGTGAGGCCCTGGAATATTGTGTGCAGTTTTGGTCTCCTTTTTTGAGGAAGGATGTTCTTCCTCAAGTGAAGGTTTACCAGACTGATTCCAGGGATGGCAGGACTGTCATATGAGGAGAGATTGACTAGGTTAGGATTGTCCTCGCTGGAGTTCAGACGAAAGAGGGGGATCTCAGAGAGACTTATAAAATTCTAACAGGACTAAACAGGGCAAATGCAGGGAATATTTTCCCGATAGTGGGTGTGTCCAGAACCAGGGGTCAGTCTGAGGATTCAGGGTAAACCATTTTGGACCGAGATGAGGAGACATTTCTTCATCCAAAGAGTGGTGAGCCTGTGGAATTCATTACCACAGGAAGTAGCTGATGCTAAAACATTGAATATATTCAAGGGACGGCTAGATATAGTACTTGGGGGGATTGGGGTCAAAGGCTATGGGGAGAAAGCAGGATTAGGCTATTGAGTTGGATGATCAGCCATGATCGTGATGAATGGCGCAGCAGGCTCGAAGGGCCAAAAGGCCTCCTCCTGCTCCTATGTTCTATGTATTATGTATCTATGTCAAGATTAATACAAAGCTGCCTAATATCAACTTTTGCCATGGTGAATTAAAATAATAGCCTTTTAATTGTTTTGATAAATGGTGACTATTAAAATTATTTTGAGATTTACTAACTTCGTCAAAAATGTTTTATTCAACCACGGTGTTATCAATATAATTTTTGGGTTATCGGACACACAAAAATCTTACAGTCTCATAGCAGTCAGGTATTGTGGTCTCCAACACATTGCTGGAATTACTGAAGCACTACCTCGGGGAAGTGGCATTGGCCAATAGCATGCTGTCCTCTCGCAGGATGATAGCGTTTGACCAATAACTGTCACTCCCTTCCTCTGTGAGCTAGTGACTGCTCCCACTCACGCCAAGACGGTGCATCTCAAAGTCAGCCTTCCGAGGCGAGTCTTGCTTGAAGGTGTCCTGAAAGACCATCTGCGACCTCTCCGAGCGACAGTCAGCAGCCTTCTCCCAAGAGTGCTGCGGTTACAGGGTAGGGCAGTAAAACTGCTTAGGATCATGGCACGGCAGCACAGTGGGTAGCACTGTTGCTTCACAGTACCAGGATCCCAGTTTCGATTCCAGCTTGGGTCACTGTCTGTGCGGAGTCTGCACGTTCTCCCTGTGTCTGGATGGGTTTCCTCCGGTGCTCCGGTTTCCTCCCACAAGTCCCGAAAGACGTGCTGTTAGATCATTTGGACATTTTGAATTCTCCCTCCGAGTAACAAACAGGTGTTGGAGTGTGGCGACGAGGGGATTTTCACAGTAACTTAATTGTAGTGTTTATGTAAGCCTACTTGTGACAATAAAGGTTATTATATTATATTATCAAAAGGACAGCAACAGACATGTGCAAGGTAAGCACTAAGGGAATGTACAAAGGTGATTAGTTTACTTATCTTTGGAACATTGGGATGGTTTGTTCGGTTTGGAATGTTTGTTTTGTGATGGCTTTTGTTTTTAATAGTGACCAAGTTGATGCTCTTGTCATCAGTAACAGAGAGAAGGTAAGATAATTGACTGCTGTGGAATAGTGAGGTTGTGTTTTCTGGAACTGTAGTCGGAGCGAGGCACTCACATTCGCCCGAATGGAAAAGGGATGAGCTGCTTGCCTCTTCCTCCACCTCCTCCTCGTCTTTGCCCACCTCCTCTTCTTCCTTCCCCATTTTCTCCTCTTGTTCAGCCGCTCGATGTATGCCTAGCAAGGGCTGTGCCTTCATGACGGCAAGGTCATTCAGGATACAGTAGACCATGACAATCGATATACTGCAGGGCTCCTGCAGAGCAGCCCAGGCAAGGATATCTTTGCTTTGGCGCCTCAATAGTCAGATTTTTCGTTAGTAAGGGAATCGAGGGTTCTGGGGATAAGGCAGAAAAGTGCAGTTGAGGATTATCACATAGATCAGTCATGATCCCATTGAATGACATTCAGTGGACTAGATGGCCTACTTCTGCTCCTGTATATTATGGTCTTATGATTTGTTACCATTTCTTTGACAGCATGGCTCTCAATATATGCATGCTTGCCACATGTGATTGGGTTGCACAACAGAGTCATGAGATCAGATGGTCAGAGATCATCTTTGTTGCCCAGCTGTGACCTTCTGGCTCAAGTATTCCGGGCACAGTGAGTGGATTGGCAGAATGTAGGGGCATCACGCCTGCCGCTGCCAAGATACACAGCATTCTCCAGCATGATGTGCTGAACATGGTCACACGGCAAATGTGATTTCAATATTTCTCACCGTTTCTTCACCGTTATCCTGACAAAGCCACACACAAGCCCTGCCTGCTTCTCCCCGGTCAGATAGAATACAACGTACTCTCCTCTCTGACATAAAGACCATCTGACACCTTCCTAATAAAGCTGCGAATGGTTTGGAGGTGTCACCTGCTCCAGCCAGAAAGGATCCCACATCCAAGGAAATAATGGCCAAGGACAGCTTCACAGCCACTGACAGCACTGTCCCCATCCTGTACTGAGGCTGCAGGCCTGCCTGCAAGAACGTGCAGATTTCAGTGAGCACAACCTTCAAAAAAGGGAGACAGTGCCAATTATTCCTGGGTAGGTTGAAGTAAGAGAAATGCCCCGAGTAGGCCCCGGGTAAATAAGACCTCCAGCTGAGAGTCCTCCTCCCCCTCTTCCTCCAGCTTCTGCGAGCGGCTTATTCTCTTCTGTGTTGCCTTTGCACCATCTCCCCATCATGCTACAGGCCAAGGGAGTTGAGAACTACAGCGCCCTTGACTTGGAGCAAGTGGTCTGTCAAGAGCCCCTGAAGCCAAAATCAAGGCCTTCGCCTCATGCAACACTATTCTATGCAGACGTCCCTGACTTTAAACATCAGGAAAAATACTCATCACTTCGCCAATCTCTAGAAGTCGGCAGGAGTAGCAAGGTCAAAAATGGCAGCGCGAGAGTCAAGTCGACATGACACTAAATCCCTCACCAAAATGTGAGCTGCAGCAGAAATGTGCAAGGACAGCATGGACACATTTTGATGCAAGCACGGCATAAGGAAGAATGAAATTGCAGGTTCCACGGAGGGTAATGCTGCAGCTACGTGCTTTTGAACTCGGCTCTCTATTTTATTATAAATAATTTACACCACGTTTTCTAGTTTATTTACGATTATACCATCAGGTTTAAAGTAATTATGGGAAATCAAATACGAAAAATGCTCAACTGGAGGAGGACTAATCTCAGTGAGTTGAAAAGAGGTCAGGTCTAGATGGATTGAAGTCAAAGCTTGGCAGAAAAATGAGCAAGGAAGGTCTGCAAAGGGAAGATAATTCAGATACTAATTAGACATTTTCCCATAAGAAGGAAAGGAAAAGCACCTTGGAGGACTGAAGACAAGAAATTAAAATGAAACAGCTAAAGGTGGTTATGACAACTCAATAGAAAACCAGGTTGAATATAAAATGCACACAGGTGAATGAAAGAAAAATTAAGGAGGGTAATGAGAGTATGTGGGAATAGCTAAGTGGGTAAAAGAGGACCTAAATATATTTTATAAACATTTAAAAAGTAAAAGGGAATGACAGGAAAGAGGGAGATCCTGTTAAGGGTGAGAGCATGACTGAGGCACTAAGTGAAACATTTACACCTCTCCCGCTGAAAAAAGAAAAATGCTGTTGAAGCTTTTCACCTGGCACTCTTCAGGACAGATACAAGAATGCCAAATTTCAAAGAGAGCAACAATTTACCCTGCACAAGAAAAGTCAGCTCTGATTGGTCGAGATATTGCCATGGTAAAAGCACCAGGGAGCCATTGTTTGTTCAAAAAAGGTGCAATGTCTAGACATATTCCTTTGCCAGCAGAGCTCGGGTCCCAGAATATAAATACACATAGCTTCCAGCAAGTGTAAGTGAGCTACATTGTGAATTTGACTGATAGAATCTTAACACACTATGCTATATGTTTACCCCTACCCTTCAATTTGGTGTGTTCCAATCCTCTATGATTGACCTCCACAGCAAACCTGGGTTCAGACCAAATAAAAGGTAGGTTTATTTCGCACACACACAACCATGTAGAAAGGGGTTTCACAACACCTGCCCCTTTTTGCACTCATTCAGTAAAAGAGGGATAAGGGGAAGTAAGGGTGTTCAGGACAAGACCCCACAATAAAGATATAAGTTATGGTTTTACTTGAATCTAGAGGCCAGAACAAAATCGAATGGAATGTTTCTTCAGATGGAACGTTGACTGTTGCAGGTTCATCCGAATTTCCAAAAACTGGACATCCACCAGGGGAGAAGACACAGAGAGTTGAGTTCGTCTTGAAGGCACAAATTGCAGTGTTTAGTGTCAGAGTTCTTTTTGGTGCCACTTTCTTGATGGTAAGATGGTGGACAGAGCAGGCTGATTGACCGGAGATACTGGGCAAGGTTCTCCATTTGGGAGACTGTGGGCTGGATTCATTGTTTTTGAGACTAAATGTTGACGCCAGCGGAGGAACTGTGGCGTTTTACGACAAAACAATCGGCACCGACCCCTCACCGATCCTGCGATCGGTGAGGGTCCAGCAGCCGCGCTGAGTAAAATTCCTGGCTCTCACGATATAAACGCCTGGAGAGTGGCCGAGTCCATGGCTGCACATGCACAGCGACAACCTGCAGGGGTCATGCCTTAAAACATGGCACTGGCCCGTGTCGCGTCTTTTCGTCCGACGTCATTTCGTCCAACGATGCTTCGTCCACGTCTTTTGGTCCAACGTCTTTTTGTCCGCCCGTCTTTTGGTCCAACGTCACTTCGTCCAATTAACCAATTACAAATCAACTCCGTATAAAAGCATTTAATTGATAGAAAGCAGGCACAATACAATTTAATTGCTAAAATGCAAGTAATTGATGAAATGCAAGTAAAATGCAAGCTGAAAAATGCAGTTAAAAAGTTAAAAAATCTAAAAATGCATTTAAAAAGATCTAAAAGTTTACTAAGGATGAATTCCCGAAATTACTTAAAATTGATGTAAATTGTGAGCAACATTCCTCAAGAAATCAATTTTCGCTGTAGGAACATATTCAACGACCAATCTTTTGAGGCGTTCAGTTATTTTCTTGTATCGCGTACATGACGTCGACTGATCTCCCCGAAGAATTTGAGCCTTTTTGCCTATTATTAGCCCTTCCCTGAACTTTGCCATTTCTGGATGGGCGAATTCGGGATTAGGAAAGAGACCGATAATATCTATCCTTTAACGAGGCTCGTTAAAGGGGAGAGAACGATAATAACTATCCTTTAACGAGGCTCGTTAAAGGAAAGAGGCTGGTAATAAAGATCCTTTATTGTATATTATGTGCATTTGAGAAGATTTCTATTTACAAAAGTTAAAGTGGAGTGGAGTGCTACTAAGCAAGTTTGGTCATGCTAAATTACTATGCTACTAAAAAAGTCTTTGACAAAAAAATCATCCGACAAAAACACGTAAAAAGTCACAAAAATTCTTTGACAAAAAAAATCATTCGACAAAAACACTCAAAAAGTCACAAAAATTCTTTGACCAAGAAAATCATCCGACAAAAACACGTAAAAAGTCACAAATATTCTTTGACGAAAAAAATCACCGGACAAAATGACGTTGGACCAAAAGACGAGCGGACAAAAAGACGTTGGACCAAAAGACGTGGACGAAGTGTCGTTGGACGAAATGACGTCGGACGAAAAGACATAGCACCGGCACTGGCCATGCGTGGGCCTGACATGCCAGATAGTGCCCCCCTGGCCAGCACATGGCCACTGCCCATCAGTCCCCGCAGCCCTTATGGAAGCCCTCCCCTCCCCCCGGCCAGCAGCACAGCTCCGCCCATCAGTCCCCCCAGCCCTTATGGAAGCTCTCCCCTCCCCCCGGCCAGCAGCACAGCTCCGCCCATCAGTCCCCCCAGCCCTTATGGAAGCCCTCCCCTCCCCCCGGCCAGCAGCATGGCTCCCGCCCGACTGCGTCGGCGGTGAACGCAGTCCGCAGTCGCCCAAACCCGATCACTGAGACCTCAGGACAACTGTGCGGTCAGGATCTTGGCCCATTGGAGGTGGAGCATCGGTGGACGGCCTTTAGGTGACACGCCAATGCCATTCCAACGGTGTGCGGCACGCAACACGATGACGCATTTCGGAGGGGCGGGAGATACAAAACCGCCGCCAAACCAGTGCCGCCTCCCATTTGGGTGTCAGAAGGGATTCTCCGCCTGATCACTGATTACAAAATCGGCGTCGGGCAACTGTGAATCCTGCCCAGAGTTTTTCCCCAGGAGCACAAATCGGGAAACAGTTCCGTATTCTTTGCCAATCAAATTCATGGATGGTGAGAAATACGGGGGATTGCAAAGGCAATCCTGCTATCGGACTGCCATTTCGGGACTGCCATTTCGGTGGACAGCCCAATAGTGAAGTCCCGCGGCTGGCATACCACCCCCACGCTTTCCCCCCCCCCCCCACACTGCAAATCAGCCTCACCCTCCCCCCTCCCACACCGTAAAGCAATCCCCCATCCTGAATTGACTCAGTGCCCCCTTCCCCCAGGTAGGAGGGCGACATCCCCCCCCCCCTCCCCTCCAAGGGAATCCCTAACTAAGGAGACCTCCTTAACAGGGAGAGCCTCCAAAGACCCCCTGAATAGGGAGACTCCCTCAGGTATCGCCGGAATCGGGAGATGCCCACAGGGACCCCCCTAATAGGGGGTTCCTCCCGGGATCTCCTGAATAGGGAGACCCACCCCAGGGACCCCCTTTAAAGGAGACCCCCGGGGCGCATCCAAATAGGGAGACTCCCACAGGGATCCTGTGAACAGGGAGAGCCCCCCCCCCCCCAGAAACCCCTTGAATAGTGAGATCATCCTCAAGGCCCCCCTTAACAAGGAGACCACACTCCAGGGACCCCCTTAATATGGAGACACTCCAGAGATACCCAAAATTGGGAGACACAACCAGGACCCTCTAACTGAAGGAAAGGAACCCCCACTCCCACAGAGACCCCCTAACTAAAGGGACCCGCTACAGAGACCCCCTAACTAAAGGGACCCACCACAGAGACCCCCTAACTAAAGGCTCATCACAGAGACCCCCTAACTAAAGGGACCAGCCACAGAGACCCCCTAACTAAAGGGACCCGCCACAGAGATCCCTAACTCTGTGGCGGGTCCCTCCAGAAAAGCGACTCCTGTCTAGAAGCTAGAGAACAGTTCCAGATAGCAGCAGCGACAGAAATTCCAAAGTATCCATTCCTGGCAGGAGACCAGCTGTGACCTGTGTTTCAACCCCTCAGATCCATTAACTGCAAAATATTTATTGATTTCTATCAGTGGGCTGTGATTGACAGCTTCCACAAAATAGCTGCAGCCTTGATTCATTCATCTCCGTTCATGAGTGCTGAAACCCCAATGTTGACAAACATCAATCACATGAAAGAGCGGTAAGTGCATTACAGTAACACATTTGAGTGATTGGAATGCACTTACCTCTCAACCAGATTATGACTGTGTATAATTCTGCCGCTGATGGCCTACAGTGCCTCATAGATCTCCAGTCTCGAGTTGCTAGATCTGGTCTGAATCTATCCCATTTCACATGATGATAGTGTCATACAACATGTTGGCGGTATCCTCAATGTGAAGACGCGGCACTTTGTCTCCACAAGTACTGTACGTTGGACACTCCTACCGATACTGTCATGGACAGGTGCATCTGCAACATGCAGGTTGGTGAGGATGAGATCTAGTATGTTTTTCCCTCTTGTGAGTTCCCTCACCACCTGTTGCAGACCTAGTGTAACAGTTATATCCTTCAAAACACCGGTCTGTGATGGTACTACCTAGCCACTCTTGCATTGAAGTTCCCCATACCGAGTATGCTCTGCGCCCTTGCCACCCTCAGTGCTTCCTCCAAATGGTGTACAACATGGAGCAATACTGATTCATCATCTGAGGGTGGACGGTACATGTAATCAGCAGGAAGTTTCCAAGCCCACGTTTGACTTGGTGTCATGAGACTTCATGGAGTCCAGCGTTGATGTTGAGGACTCGCAGAGCAACTTCCTCCTGTATACCACGGTGCCGCCACCTCTGCTGGGTCTGTCCTGCCGAGTGGGACAAGACATACCCAGGAATGATGATAGTGCTGCCTGGGGCTTTTTCTGTAATTATGAGGGCATGAAAGGAGAGCTAGCTAAAGTGAACTGGTAAATTAGGTAAAGGGATAGGTCAATAAATAATAATTCAATAAATAGTCTTTATTATTGTCACAAGTAGGCTCACATTAACACCGCAATGAAGTTACTGTGAAAAGCCGCGTATCGCCACATTCCGGTGCCTGTTTGGGTGCACAGACGGAGAATTCGGAATGTCCAATTCTCCTAACAGCACGTCTTTCAGGACTTGTGGGAGGAAACTGGAGTACCCGGAAGACAGAAAGCCAGCTGGACAGATAGCGGGCGAGAGCTTCCTTCTGTTCATGAGGCAAATCCTATTGACAGCCCCGTGACCAGAAGATTCACTGGCCGGCCACCTCCCGCTGCCAGGAAACACACCTCAGGGAGGCCAGAGAATCTTGGCAAGTAAGAGTTTCGAGAAACATTTTTAAAAAAAGAGTTAACAAAGTGAGCGTTGGTCCTACGGGAACTGCCTGGGAAGATAATAATGGAAAATGAGGAGATGTCATATGAATTGAACAGGTATTTTGCAGCAGTCTACATTATAAAGGACACCAGTAACATCGCAGAAATAGCTGTAGATCAAAAATAGAAGGAAGAACTCAAGAAAATTACAATCGCCAAGGAAGGGGTATTGAGCACATTTTAGAAACAGTGGGCTGTCAGGTCCCTGGATCCTGATGGACTTGGTCTTTGTGTCTCAAAGGAAGTGGCTAGTGGGACAGCTGATGCATTTGTATTAAGTTCCTAAAGTTCCCTAGATTCAGGGAAGTTTCCATTACGTTTCAAAATAGTGAATGTGAGTCCTTTAGGGAAGGAAACAGAAAGTAAGAAACAACAGTCAGCTCACTTAGCATGTCAGAGGGGAATTGTTAGAAGCTATTTTTTAAGACATTACAACAGGGCACTTAGAAATGTTCAAGGTTATCAGGTGGAGCAGACAAGGTTTTATGAGAGGGAAATCATGTTTCACCAATTTATTGTTCTCTGAAGAAGTAATAAGCACTTTGGATGAAGAGGAACCTGCAACGGCATTTGATAAGGTGTCAAAGGAAAAGTTATTGTGAGAAATAAAAACTCATGGTGTCATATTGGCCTGGATAGAAGATTGGCTCGCTAACAGGAAGCAGAGAACAGACTTAAATGCGTTATTTTCTGGTTGGCAAGTTTTAATAAGTGATGTGGCACAACATTTTATATAAATGACTTGGATGAAGGGACCTCAAGCATGGTTGCTTAATTTACTGGTAACTCAAAGATAGGTAGGAAAGTAAGTTGTGAAGAGGACATAAGGAGATTGCAAGGTGACATGGATAGGTCAAACCAATGGGCAATGACCTGGCTAATGGAATTAATGTGGGAAAATGTGAAACTGCCCATTTTGGCAGGAAGAAGGAAAAAGAAACATATTATCTAATTGGCGAGAGATTGCAGAGCTCTGAGGTGCAGAGGATTGGTGGCAAGGTGGCACAGTGGTTAGCACTGCAGCCTCACACCGTCAGGACCCAAGTTCAATTCCGGCCTTGGGTGATTGTGTGGAGTTCGTATGTTCTTCTCGTGTCTGCTTGGGTTTCCTCCGGGCGCTCCAGTTTTCTCCCACAGTCCAAGAATGTGCAGGTTAGGTGGATTGGCCATGCTAAAATTGTACCCTAGTGTCCAACAGTTAGGTGGGGTTACAAGGATAAGGTGGGGAGCGGGTGGGGTACAGACTCGATGGGCTGAATGGCCTCCTTCTGCACTGTAGGGATTCTGGGATTGCATGAATCACAAAAGATTAGTATGCAGGTACAAATATTTCATAGAATCCCTACAGTGCAGAAGGAGGCCATTCAGCCCACTGGGTCTACACCGGCCCAACCCAGACCCACTACCCCATAACTCCACCTCACCTTTTTGGACACTGAGGGGCAATTTAGCATGGCCATTCCACCTAACCTGTATGTCTTTGGACTGTGGAAGGAAACCGGAGCACCTGGAGGAAACCTACACAGACACAGGGAGAACGTGCAAATTCCACACAGACAGTCACCCGAGGCTGGAATTGAATCCAAGTCCCTGGTCCTGTGGGGCAACAGTGCTAACCACTGTGCCACCAGGAAAGCTAATAGAATGGTATTGTTTCTTCTGAGGGGAATTAAATCCAAGATCAGAGAAGTTATGCTTCAATTATACAGGGCATTGATGACACTACATCTGGAACATAGAATACAGTATTGGTCTCCTTAAGGACAGATATAAATGTATCAGAAGCAATTTAGTGAAGGTTTGCTGAACTAATACCAGGTATGAGAAGGCTGTCTTATGAGGAAAGGCTGGGGTGGTATCCACCGGAGCTTAGAAGAGTACGAGGTGACCTGATTGCAATATGTAAGATCCTGAAGTGTCTTGACAGGGTAGATGTGGAGAGGACGTTTCCTCTTGTGGAAGAATCTAGAACTAGGGGGTACCATTTAAAAATAAGGTGCTGCCCATTAAGACGGTTATGAGGAGACAGATGGCCTTGAGTCTTTGGAATTCTTCCTCAAAAGACAGTAGAGGCAGAGTCTTGAAATATTTTTAAGGCAGAGCTAGGTAGATTCTTGCTCAGCAAGGGGGTGAAAGGCTATCAGGGGCCAGTGGGAATGCGGAGTTGAGGTTACGATCAGATCAGCCATGATCTTATTGAATGTCACAGCAGGCTCGAGGGGCCGAGTGGACTACTCCTGTTCCTAATTCATATGGTTGAATGTTCATATGTGTCTGTCACCTGTTTGCAGATTCTTTAGTTGGAGCACCAAGGTTCATAGCACTCTGTTCATCTCCAATCCTTAATTAACCCTGGGAGAAGCCTATGGGTACTTTGTTTAACCTGGAAACCCTGGGGCACCATCATTGACAGGTTATCAAATTTTAGTGACTATAGGTCAACGTACTTACTGGGAACCATCTTGCTGCTGCAACCTTCTTCCGACTTCACCTCTGGTGAGACACGCAGTCTTCCTTCACCTTTTCTGCCATTGAAGGACACTTGAGCCTGGGGTTTGCCTGGCACACCCACCACCAACCTTGCCACCATGGGGGACCCTACCAGGAACAATGAGCTCCCAAGAGCATCGCTCAAGGGATTGTCGGGAGTGCACAAGCCTCTCCAGCACATCATGATGCTGATCCACAGACAAGCGGGACAAATTACTGTGGTGAACGTATTGCATTAGCCATTCACCATGTATGTCACTGTATCACGCTGTTGCCCATGAGGGCTCCACCAATGGACCATTGTAAGATATTACATGGAATGTATCATGTTGGTGCCTTTGTGGGCTCCGCCCCCTGGCTCGTCCCCTTGAGGGGAGGTATAAAGAGCAGCTGCCCTGTAGGCGGCTCTCATTAGCAGAGCAGTCGCAGGCAGGCACTGTTCTAGTCGATTAAAGCCACAGTTTACATCCACTCTCTGTTTCGCATGAATTGATGGTCGCATCAATTTAACCGACTACAACACCACAATGGAATCGGCCCTCAAACCTGACCGACTGGAACTCGACCCACAAGCCGCGGAGGCGAAAGGGATTTTTTCACACTGGCTCCGCTGTTTCGAGGCCTACCTCGCTGCCTCCTCCTCACCTTCCGTCTCTGACGATCAGAAGCTGAGCCTCCTCCACGCCCGGGTGAGCCATCGAATCTCTGTACAACTCGAGGAAGCTTCCACCTACGCAGACGCCCTCGCGATGCTGAAGCGTCTATACGTAAGGCCGGTGAACGAGGTGTACGCACGGCATCTCCTCACTACTCGCTGCCAACGCCCCGGGTAATCGCTGGAGGAGTACCTACGCAACCCCAAAGTCCTTGCGCCAAGTTGCAACTACCAGGCCGTTACGGTCACTCAACATATGGATCGCGCCGTCCGGGACGCCTACGTGGCTGGAGTCAGGTCCAACTATGTGAGACAGCGCCTGCTCGAGAATGGTGCCCTCGACCTGGATGAGACGATGAACCTAGCCTCCTCCCGAGAAGTAGCGTTCCAAAGCCTCAACGCGTTCCCGTCTGATCACGCGACCCACTCGTGGACCCCCGACCAAAGAGTACCCCAGGCCTGTGCCGCGCGGCTGCCCGCCCAACACACGGGGATACCCTGCTATTTCTGCGACCAGCACCAGCACCCCAGGCAATGCTGCCCGGCTCGGAACGCGAACTGCAGCGACTGCGGTAAAAAGAGACATTTCGGTAAGGTTTGCCTGGCCAGGTCCAAACCCTCAAATTAACAGGCCCGACTCTTGGACTCATAGGCCCGCAGACCCTGCAGTGAGGCAGCATATCTGCCGGCTCCCCCCCCCCCCCCCCCCCCCCCCCGGGACACGTCATCGGCCTCGTGTTGTCCGTGGGGGCAACCATCTTCAAGCCCGCACAACATGTGCGACTCACGGGGGCCGCCATCTTGGCCATCCTTGCCCACGCGGCCCGCCACGTGCGACTCATGGGGCCGCCATCTTGGACATATCATGTTGGTGTCTTCGTGGGCTCTGCCCCTGGAGCCACCCCTTGAGGTGAGGTAGAAAGAGCAGTCGCCCTGTAGGCGGCTCTCACTAATTTACATCCACTCTCTGGTTCGCGTGAATTGATTGTCGCACCAATTACTAAGCACTGGACAGACACAATGTGATGTATAGCCTTCTTCAGTGCGAAATCGGTAGTTGTATTCGCCACCTTGAGCAAAATACTACAGAGGCTTAAAATCCCGATAAATAGGCGAAGATTGCTGGAAATAGCCAGCATTTAATCCAAATCTGTGGACAGAGAAATAGAGATATTGGCCTCTGGTGAATTTATTCACCATAATGCATGTATGATACTGTAACCTATGACCTATGACCTGGAAGTGGTGATACGAGCTGCTTCCAGGTACTGTACTGTAACCCCAGTATGGCTCCGCCTCAGGCTCCGCCTTCACCGGGGCCATATATAGACTGGCCGCCTGTGGACGGCATTCATCTGTACAACTGACTCTGGCTAGGCAAGTTCATGACTAATAAAGCCTACTGTTCACTCGCTCTCTCTGCCTCTCAGTGAATTGAAGGTATACCAATTTATTAGTCATAGACAGCACTATGGAAGCCGTTCTAAAGCCAGACAGGCTCAAACTGGACACCCGCGTGTCCGAAGCCAAGGAAATATTCGAGCATTGGCTCTGATGCTTCGAGGCCTATCTCGACTCCTCCACAACACCACCCTCAGAGACTCTCATGCTGCGACTCCTCCACATTCAGGTGAGCCATCGAATCTCAGTAATGATTGAGAAAGTGGCCACGTACGAGGCAGTGGTCGCATCTCTCAAGGCACACTTCGTGAAGCCCGTAAATGAGGTGTTCGCCAGACACCTCCTCACTACTCGCCGTCAACGCGCTGGAGAATCGGTGGAAGAGTATATGGAAACCCTGACCCTACTCGCGAGGAACTGCAGATATCAAGATGTGACAGCGGAGGAACACATGAACTCACAGATCCGGGACACCTACGTGGCGGGGGTCCGCTTGAACTATATCAGGCAGCGTCTGCTAGAAAATGGGACCGCCGACCTGTGGGACGCAGTAAAGCTAGCTACCTCGCTAGAGGTGGCCTACCAGAACCTCAGTGCATTCCCCTGCATTTGCTTGGCAAACCCCTCGTGGACACCCTCGTCACGGCCACCATCGGACCCAACTACGTCGTAGGCCTGTGCCGCGCGTCTGCCAGCCCAGCCCGGGGAACCGCAGTGCTACTTCTGCGGCCAGGGCCCCATCCCCGGCAGCGCTGCCCAGCCCGCACAGTGATGTGTCGTGATTGCGGGAAAAAGGGGTACTTCGCTAGAGTCTGCCTGGGCCAGCCTAAGGCCCAGAAATCGAAAACGCACCAGGCCCGACCCATGGACTCGCAGCCCCACAGACCCCGCAATGCGGCTGCGTGCCTGCCCGGAACACCCCGGCAGATGCGTCATCGGCATCTTTCAACTCGTGGGGGCCGCCATCTTGGTCTCCGGCCCCAACACCGACCGACACGTGTGACTCATGGAGGCTGCCATCTTGGCTGCCGGCTCCGGCACCGGCCAACATGTGCGACCGTGTGGGCGGCCATCTTGGTCACCATCTTCACCCCAGCCCAACACGTGCTACTCATGGGGGCAGCCATCTTGTGACTCCACTGACCACACAGACTACCCGCAGCTGAGCGCAGTCACCCTCGACCAGTCGCAGCCAAAACAGCTGAAGAACTCCATGATGGTCGTCCCCCAAACAATCTCCCTTGCCTCCGGGTCCCATTCGGTTTAGATCCGGGGGTACTGTATCGCCAATCTCGTGATGCAGGGCACAGAGTACATTAGTTTTAAGCTCCACGCTCGGATTGGACTTTCAATGTAACCACCGAAGCCTGACCCTACAGTCCGGCGGACCCTCACGGTGTGCAGTCTCGCGAACCTCAAAGTCTCCCTTCCGTTCACTCTTTGCGAACCTCACTCCTAACTGTAAGCCCATCGCCACCAGGAGCAGGCGGTACAGTTCGCCAGACATGACGTTTATCAAGTCAGAGGTCCAGCAACTGTTGAGTGAAGGGATCATCGAGGCCAGAAACAGACCCTGGAGAGCGCAAGTGGTGGTCGTCCGGACCGAGGAAAAGAATCAGATGGTGGTGGACTACAGCCAGACAATTAACCGATTCACGCAACTGGATACGTACCCCCTCCCCCGCATAGCGGAGATGGTCAACCAGATCGCGCAGTACCGTGTGTTCTCAACGGTCGATCTGAAGTCAGCCTACCACCAGCTCCCAATCCGCCCGGAAGAGCGCCACTACACTGCTTTTGAGGCAGCCGGCCAACTCTTCCACTTCCTCAGAGTCCTCTTCGGCGTCACTAACGGGGTCTCGGTCTTTCAGAGAACAATGGACCGAATGGTGGACCAGTACGGTTTGCAGGCTACATACCCGTACATGGACAATGTGACCATCTGCGGCCATGACCAGCAGGACCATGATGCCAACCTCCAGAAGTTCCTCCAGGCCGCCCAATCCCTCAATCTCACATGCAACAAAAAAAAGTACGTCTTCCGTACTCCCCGACTAGCCATCCTCGGCTATGTCATAGAGAACGGAGTCCTCGGGCCCGACCCCAACCGTATGCGCCCCCTCACAGAACTCCCCCCTCCCCACAGCCTCAAGGCCCTAAAATGATGCCTGGGTCTGTTCTTCTACTACGCCCAGGGGTCCCCAACTATGCGGACAAAGCCTGCCCACTTATTCAAACAACCATGAGCGTGGGGACGATGCAGAAGTCACGACACACAGACGTGTGCGCTGGAAGTGCACCAAACGTAAACTACCGACCCAGTTTCTTTTACTTGTTTTTTTTCCACCGCTTCGCTGAACCAGCTGAATGAAAGTTAAAGGGACAGCACTAACTTGGCCGGCTTGCCCCGATGTTTTTCACTTTTCTATTTGCACTTTGTTCAGTCCCGAATCATCGAGCAAAAGCAGGAGACACCAGAGACCATTTTATTTGATGGATTCATGTTTTATAATTTAAGTGTTTAGTGTTTATAAATATGCTTCAAATGTATCTAAAGTGAAGGAAAGATATATATTAACTTCAGTTTGTCATGAGGATTCTAATTAATTCGCATTCCATGGAAAAGTACTTTATTGTATAAAGTGTGTTTGGACTCACAGAAAATAAAATAAATATTTCTTTAAACTTTTGTTTGTCATGAGGATTATAATTTTATTAAAGGAACGATAGGCAGCACGGTGGCGCAGTGGTTAGCACTGCTGCCTCACGCTGTCGAGGTCCCCGGTTCGATCCCGGCTCTGGGTCACTCCCCGTGTCTGCGTGGGTTTCGCCCCCACAACCCAAAGATGTGCAGAGTAGGTGGATTGGCCACGCTAAATTGCCCCTTAATTGGAAAAAAATGAATTGGGTACTCTAAAAAAAATTTTTAAATTAAAGGAACTTTAATGGATAGAATGGGTTTGGAGGGCATGTGATCACTCAGTAATGACTACGATTGCCCACCTAAGAAACTCTGTGTTACTGGTCATGGGTTCTGTGGGTCGTTGTGTGGCTGATGAGCCTGATCCTAGAGCCGCACCATTGACTGCACACTTGGCAGGTGTTTCCAGAAGATGGGATCAGTACTTGGACTCTTGGTCGTGGAAATTCCTTTCCAGTCTTCTCCTCCAGGCTCCTCCTCCTCCTCTTGCCGTTAAGTGTCCGAAAAGAATTGTGTCTCTTCAATCAGAATATTCCTCCAAGTAGGTCTCTTCTGAGCAAGGATCTCCGGGGCATTAGTGTCCATGTTGCATTTCTTGAGGTAAGCCTTCAGGGTGTCTTTAAAACACCTCCTTTGTCCTCTTGTTTAGAATCCTTCCTTGAGCTTGGCAAAGAAGATGTGTTTTGGCAGTCAAGACTCTGGCATCCTAAGCACATGGCCAACCCAACAGAATTGGTTTCAGATGATCATGACCTCGAGACTTGTGCTCTTAACCCATTCAAGGACACTAATGTTAGCACGCTTACCTCTCAGTTGATTCAGAGCAAAAGTACATTTGGATTTTGCAATGTATTTTAAGCTGTGTTCTTTAAGAGTCTCCCTGATGTAATATTAATCCTTACAAGCCTCAGTGATGATTTCAAGTGATTTAGCAAAGTTTAGCGCCTTAGTTGCCGTATGCAAACCTCATAATATGAACTATCTCTCTGATAGGTATTGCAGGGGCTGGTTTAGCTCACTCAGCTAAATCGCTGGCTTTTAAAGCAGACCAAGCAGGCCAGCAGCACGGTTCGATTCCTGTAATCCAGCCTCCCCGGACAGGCGCCGGAATGTGGCGACTAGGGGCTTTTCACAGTAACTTCATTGAAGCCTACTCGTTCATTTTCATTTCATTTCATTTCAGAATCCAGGCAGATTCAAAATCTGGAGTCCTGCTTTACCTCTGCTGGGGCATCACACTCAAAGCTTGGTTTCTTAAAATCCTTGAAGTTCTTCGGTGGCTTTGACTTAGGCGCAGGGATCGTGAAAGAAGAGTCAGGCTACATCTCTGCCTGGCGAGGAAGCGAATAAATTACCCACCCCTCAGGATGCACAGGCAAAGGACATCACATGAAATGATGTCAGAGGAGATGTGTGCCAGGTAGCAATGGGACACCTTTGTGAATGTTGAAGCTGAACTCTAAATGCCGCACTGCCTTCACAGTGGAAATGAAACTGACAACAGCGCTGATATTTTTGCACCTGGATCCTTTCAACATGGTATTAGTGACATTTGTAACATTCCATAGAATGCTGCAAGGACCAGGTAATGAACGCAATTGATCGTACGTCTTTTGGGGCTTATTATTTTTGACACATCCCCTGTGTAGCTGAAGGTGAGGTCCATCGTATTCCACGGAATTGCTGGTTTGCCAAAAGTAATCAGAGCTGTCAATGGAACACAAATTGCATTGAAAGCACCAGGAAATGACACCGTCTCATTCATCAATGAGAAGTGGTTCCATTCTTCAAATGTGATGATTATGCTTGATGCACAAATAAAGGATCCTCACTGGAAAGGCAAACAACCGGGGAAGTGCCCACGTCTCATTTGTCCTTGAAAGTTCAATGTTACACCGGCCTATGACAGCACCACCAAGAATTAAAGGATGGTTCCTGGGCGATAAGGGATTCTCATTGAGAACATGGCTTATGATATCATTCCGGAGGACCAACAATGAAGCACTGGAACGATACAACCATGCACATGTAGCAACATGTCAGATAGTAGCGTGGACAGCTGGTGCTCTAGTATCACATTTTCGATGTCTGGACAGTTGAGGGGGCATGTTACAGTATACACCAGAGATAGGCTCAAGTATTGTTGTAGCGTGCTGTACATTGCACAACTTTTCCATTCAGCATGGACTGAGCATTCACCCGGAAGATGTCTTGCCTTTAAAAATGGATGAGCTGAGGAAAGGTAATATGGAGCCTGATGCAGGAATACCTCCTGGTTGAGGTGAGAAAGCCCAGGCTCATGGAAATACAGGGGCAGTGGCATAGTGGTATTGTCATTGGACTAGTAATTCAGAGACCCCGGGTAATGCTCCAGGGTCCTGGGTTTGAATTCCACCATGTAAGATGGTGAAATTTGAATTCAATAAAAAGAAGGCTGGCATTAAAAGTCCAATGATGACCATGAAATCATTGATGATTGTCGTGAAAACTCATCTGGATCACTAATGTCCTTCAGGGAAGGAAATCTGCCGTCCTTTCCCAGTCTGGCCTACATGTGACTCCAGATTGACACAGCGATGTGGTTGACCCTTAACTTCCCCCCACTGAAATGGCCTAGCAAGCCACGCAGGTAAGGGCAATTAGGGATGGGCAACAACTGTTGGCCCAGCCAGTGACGCCCACATCCCAAGAACGAATAAAAAAAAATCACTTGGAACCTGCTACTTTTGGTCATTTCTCATCTCACTCCCTCCCTTGCTCTGCTCCCCTTCCCTCCTCTCTCCCCTCCCCTTCTCTCTTCCCCTTCCCCCTCGTCTCTCCTTGCCCTCCCTCCCCTTTCCCCTTCCCTCCTTCCACCCCCTTTCCCCATTTCCTTCCCTCCCTCTCTCTGCTCCCCTTCCCCCTCTTCCCTCCTCCATCCCCTCCTCTTTCCTCCTCCCCTCCCTCTCCCTCTGCCCTCTTCCCTCATTCCCCTCCCTCCTTCCTCCTCCCTCCCCTTCCTCCTCTTCCCGCCTTCCCCTCCCTCCCTTCCTCTTTCCCCTCTTCCCCCCCCCTCCCCTCCTACCTCCCCTCTACAAATGGACAGCACCATTGTGTTTATGTGGGGAAATATATTTTATTGGCTGTTGTGTTTAAGTAAAAACATACATTTTAATGCAAGAAATTTGTAAAAGTTAAGGTAGTTATTAAACAAAATGTCACACTGGAGCTGCTAAAGTTAAATGTTAAATTAAATGTCAACTGGTTTCAAAGTTTGGTATTTATAAAAATTATTTTTGTTAATAAATGTTTTCCATTAAACTTTATAAACTTCCATAAATGTTTTATTCAAAGATCAAAACACAGCATTTAATTATCAGATAATTATAAATCAATAAGATAATTGAAGTAAATAAGGCAGAAAAATAATAATGATAAACACAAACCAAAATCAAAAAGATGTTACAAGGACAGTGACAGCTAAAAGCAAAAAGCTCCAGGGGGGGCGCTTTTAAAATCTTTTGACCCATGGATCTGGCAGTGACAAACGTAGAAGGTTGAAGAAGATGCAAGAGGACGGAGCGAGGAAAATGATAGTTTGGCGCTTTACTTTAAAAAGTTTGAAGCATTGAGCAATGTCTAAACTGCACATTCATTCTCAACAACAACATCCACTAAAGGTTTTGTTGACGTGACTGATGACTTTGACCTGCCGATTTCCAGATGCAACTAATACCTGAAAACCTGAAACAAGGTGTGGACTCTGAAATGAGAATGGACCAACAAGATATTGCTCAAGCTCATTGCTCTTCTGCTGCTGAAATGAGGGGAGAAACCTACCCTGAAAATATTGAATATTTAATTGGTCCGCTTGACTCTCATCTGGTGTTGAATCAAATATTATGGAATACTACTTGGATCTATTTGTAGATTAGAGAACATAGGTAACAAGGAAAATTTGAGAAAATATTTTCAGGTTTGAGGATGAAAGTAGTTTAGAAGCCTTCGTAAGTACCATTTTCTCACTTCTGCTTGTAACCATCGAATGATTGGTCACATAAAGGGCTGTTCCTGTTCAAAGTCACAGATCCAGGTGGAATTTTGATGAAAAGGCATAGGTGAATGTTAGAGGAGTAGTTTACCCCTGGAATGGTATGTCTTCTGATCACCGGACCCGGCAGAAAACAGTGAGAGGTTTGGCTGGAAAATTGAAACAGTTTTGTGCTTCACAGACAGTCTCTTCCAGCAGGCAGGCGGGGGAGGGGCAAGCTGTAAGGCCCCAGATACAGGAACTGATGACTTTTATCAAGGAGGAATTCCATAAACAGAGGAAAGAAATGCATGAGGATTATGCAAAGGCCATTGCAGAAGCTGTGGCACCCCTGAAGGGTACTTTGGAGCAGATGGAGAGGTGTTTAGAGGTCCAAGGGTCACAGATTCGGGAGATTGAAGGAGTGATCTCGGACCACAGCGATCGTGTGGTGGCTCTGGAGGCGGAGATGGGGCTCCTAGGTGACCTCTATAAAACATTGAGGGCAAAGGTGGAGGAGCAGGAAAATGCCTCGAGAAAGGAGAACCTGCGAATAGTGGACCTGCCTGAAGGAGTGGAAGGTGTGAGTGCCACGAGGTGCGTCTCGAGGATGCTGGCGGGACTGGTGGCAGAAGGGGTGCTGGATAAGGCACCTGAAGCGGACTGAGTGCATAGATCTCTGAGTCAAAAGCCAGAGCTGGGGAGCTGCCGCCAGTGGTGATCGTGAGACTCCATAAATTTGTGGAGAAAGAGAAAATTCTACAGTGGGCCAGGGAGAAGCGTAACTGCGACTGGGAGGGAAATAACATCCGGATTTATCAGGACATCGGAGCCGAGTTGGCAAAATGGCGGGCAGGTTTCAACAAGGCCAAGGCGGTGCTGTACGGGCAGCAGATCCGGTTTGGGGTGCTGATTACGGCAAAATTATGGGTGACATTCGGAGGCCGGGAGTATTATTTTGAGACCTCAGAAGCAGCCGAAGACTCCATTAAGGAGCATAAACTGGGGGAGAACTGAGTGGACAATGCTTGGGAACCGGGGTGCTGGCACTATGTAATGGCCGGAAGCATGTTTGAAGTGGGTGTAGGGATTGGGGGATTTTCACCTTTTTTTGTGGGGGGGGAGGGCGGTTTCTGTTCAATGTTGAGATTGTAAGGAGTTGTAGGGGTTAAAAGTTTCTGTGGGGATGGATGTTCCCATCCCCCTCCTGTTTTATGGGACTGTTTTTGTTTAACATCTGTTAGTTTGCTTTTGGAGAAGGCTACCTGGAGTTCAGGAGAAGTCCTTGTTTGGGTGGGGGCGGGTAAGGCCAGCAGGAGGCCTTCTTCTTTGAGCTGAGGAGTGGGGGGGGGGGGGGGGGGGGGGGGGGGGGGGGGGGGTCATTAGGATGTGCCTTTGGGCAGGGGCAGCCGCGCTGGCAGGTTATGCTGGTGAACGGAAGTCAGGGGGTGGGGGAGAAGGCCAAGAGGGATGGCCGGGGCAGGGGGGAAAAGGGGAAGTGTGGGGGGAGAAGGGGTAGAGGAAAAGCGGGGGGGTGTTTCTGCAACGCAGCAGGGGGTGAGAGATGACATGGTCCAGGGCAAAGAAAGGGGCCATCTGGGATGGGCTAGGTACAGAGTGGAATTAAAGGGGCAGGAGTTAAGTGGGGGAGATGATGGACGGTAGAGGGGATTGGAGGCGCAAGCCTCCAGTAAGGTTGGTAACATGGAACGTCCGGGGACTGAATGGGCCGGTTAAAAGGTCGCGGGTGTTCGTGCACCTCAGGAGCTCGAAAGCGGGGGTTGTCTTTTTGCAGGAGACACACCTCCGTGTGTAGGACCCGGTTCGGTTAAGGCAGGGGTAGGTTGGACAGGTTTTTCACTTGGGGTTTGATTTGAAATCGAGGGGTGCGATGATTTTAATGAGCAATAAAATGGGATTCATGAGTGCGAAGGAGGTGAGGGGTCCAGGTGGGAGATATGAGATTGTGAGTGGGGTATTGGAAGGGGCACCGGTAGTGTTGGTAAATGTGTTTGCCCCAAATTGGGGTTATGTGGTTTTATAAGGGGGTTGCTGGCAGCAATCCCGGATTCGGCCACGTACCAGTTGATCATGGGAGGAGATTTCAACTGTGTCCTGGAGCAGAGGGTGGATAGATCGAGCCCCAGGTCGATGGGTAGGGTACGAACGGCAAGGGAGCTGGGGGGGGGTTCATCGAGAGGATGGGTGTGGTGGATCCATGGCGCTTTCAGAACCCAGGGGGAAGGGAGTATTCCTTCTTTTCACACGTCTATGAGGTCTAATCGAGGATTGATTACTTTGTAGTGAGTCGGGAGATTTTGGTTGGGGTGGAGATGGCAGAGTATGCGGGATTAGTTATCTCGGACCATGCACCCCACTGGCTGGATATTCGGTTCAGTACAGGATGAGAGCAGAGGCCGGGGTGGAGGTTTGACTCGGGGTTGTTGGCGGATGTAGGTTTTTGTGATAAGGTGCGGTTGGTGATTAGGGATTATGTGGAGTTCAATCAGAATGGGGAGATGTCGGCAGGCATTTTTTGGGCAGCACTGAAGGTAGTGGTCCGGGGAGAAATTATCTAATTTACGGTTCGTACGAATAAGGAAAGGAGGACGGAACATGACCATCTAGTGAGCGAGATAGTGGAGGTGGACAGAAAATATTCGAGGGTGCCCACCGTGGAGGGATTGGCGAGGAGGAAAAAGTTGCAGGGGCAATTTGACAGGCTGACAGTGGGGAGGGCTGTAGGGCAACTGCGTAGGGCAAGAGGGGTGCAATACGAGTATGGAGAGAAGGCGAGCCGCATGCTGGCGCACCAGCTGCAGAGGCAGGCTGCGTCCAGGGAAATATTGAAGATCCGGACTGGGGCTGGGGGTGTGGTGTCAGAGCCAGGGAAGATAACTGAGGCATTTAGAGAGTATTACCAGGGACTTAATGAGACAGACCCAGGAGAAGAGGAGGGGGACATGGGGTGGTTTCTGGACAAGCTGGAATTTGTCCAGGTGGAGGAAGCAAAGAGGCAGGCATTGGAGGAGCACTTGGGGCTGAGGGAGGTGCTGGATAATATCAGGGATATGAAGTTGGGTTAGGCCCCTGGGCCGGATGGGTACCCGGCAGAATTTTATACGGAATTTGCGGCGGACCTGGCACCACATCTGTTGGGGACGTTTAATGAAGCACTGGAGAAGGGGGAGTTGCCGGAGACGATGAAGCAGGCAGTAATCACACTAATCCCAAAAAAAGGGAAAGATCCGATGGAATGTGGGTCGTATAGACCCATATCACTATTGAACACTGATGTGAAAGTATTGGCTAAGTTGTTGCTGGGGAGGATGGAGGATTGTGTCCCGGGGTGGTTGCAGAAGTTCGTGAAGGGCAGGCAGCTCTCAAGTAATATAAGACGGCTGTTGAATGTAGTGATGAATCCATCGAGAGCTCTGGTACCGGAGGTGGTGGTGTCCATGGACGCGGAGAAAGCATTTGATCGGGTGGAGTTGCGGTACTTGCTCGAAGTTTTGGGAAGGTCTAGGTTTGGGCCGAGATTTGTGGCATGGGTGCGGTTGCTGTATGTGGCGCCAAGAGCGAGGGTGAGGACGAATGATATGACCTCACAAAGCTTTGACTTTCACAGGGGTACGAGGCAGGGGTGCCCGCTGTCACTGCTGCTGTTTGCGCTGGCCATAGAGCCATTGGCGATGGCTCTCAGGGGGTGGGCAGAGTGGCAGGGGAAAACGAGGGGACAGAGGAAGCATCGGGTGTCGCTCAATGCCGATTACCTCTTGCTGTATATTTCGGATCCATTGGAGAGTAGGGGAAGGATTATGGGCCTGTTGGAGAGAGTTGGAGGGTTCTCGGGGTACAAACTGAATGTAGGGAAAAGCGAGGTATTCCCGGTGAATGAGCTGGCACAGCGGGCTAATTTAAGGCGGATGCCATTTACAGTAGCGAGGGTTAGATTTAGGTACTTGGGAATTCAGGTAGTGAGGGAATGGATGGGGCTCCATAAGTGGAACTTAACAAAGCTGGTGGAGGAGGCCAGGGAGAATCTTAAGAGGTGGGATACACTGCACTTAACGTTGGTGGGGAGGGTCCAAGTGGTGAAAATGAATATTTTGCCGAGGTTCTTATTTATCTTTCAGGCTCTCCTGATATTTATACCAAAGGCCTTTTTTCAGAAAGTGGACACACTCATCTCTGACTTTGTATGTATGGGGTAGGTGACGAGGGTGGGGAGGACCCTGCTACAGAGGCAGAGTCAGCAGGGGAGTTGCCAAACTTGCTTCATTATTATTGAGCGGCGAATGTGGACAAGGTGCGGTGGTGGTGGGAAGGAGAAGCGATAGAGTTGCTTAGGGTGGAGGAGGAATCTTGTAAGGGTCTAGTTTGAGGGCTATGGTGATGGCAGCATTGCCAATGGCTCCGAGTAGGTATTCAGAGAGCCCAGTGGTGCAGTCCACGGTGAAGATATGGAATCAGCTGAGGAGGCATTTTAGGGTGGAAGGGATGTCGGAGCTAACGCCGCTGTGCGAGAATCATGGGTTTGAGCCAGGGAGATGGATAGTGTATACAGGAAGTGGAGGGAAGTGGGGATGGTCAAGGTGAGGGATTTGTGTTTGGAGGAAAGGTTCGCCAGTCTGGAGGAGCTAAGGGAGAGGGTAGAGCAGCTGAGGGGTAGTGAGTTCAGGTATCTACAGGTTAGGGACTTTGCACGAAAGGTCTGGAAGGGGTTCCCTAGATTGCCAGGATACACCCTGCTAGAGCGGCTGCTGCTTCCGGATGTGGAAGGGGAGGGAAGAATTGGGGATATATACAAGTGGCTGGGGGAGCAGGGAGACGAACGGGTGGTGAAGATCAAGGAGAAATGGGAAGCGGCGTTGGGAATGGAGATCAATTGGGGAGTATGGAGTGAGTATGCACTGCGAAGAGTAAACGGGACCTCCTCTTGTGCAAGGATGAGCCTGATACAGTTTAAGGCGGTGCACAGGGTGCATATGACTCGGCCGAGAATGAGTGGGTTCTTTCAGCGGGCAGCAGATGAGTGTGAAAGGTGTGGGCGGGGGCCAGCGAATCATGCACACATGTTTTGGGGTTGTGAAAAATTGTGAAGATTCTGCGCGGGAGTGTTCGCGGTCTTAGCCTCGATAGTGGAGGAGGGAGTGGACCCAGACCCTTTGGTGGTGATAGTCGGGGTTTCAGAGAAGCCGGAGCTCATGGAGAGGAGGAAGGCCGATGTCTTGGCCTTCGCCTCTCTGATTGCACGGCGACGAATTTTGCTGGAGTGGCGGTCGGCATCGCCACCGGGGGTAGCAGCATGGTTGGGTGACCTGTGTGACTTCCTGCGGTTAGAGAAGATAAAGTATGAGTTAAGGGGCTCAGAAGGGGAGTTTAAGAAAAGGTGAGGGATGTTTGTGACCGTGTTTGAGGAGCTGTTCGTCGCAGCAGGGTTGGGGGGGAGGGTGGTAGGTGATGGGGAGGGGGGGTGAAATAGGAGAAAAATCTGTACAAACTGTATAGTTGATTTTTGGGAAGAATGTTTCCCGGGGTTTATACTTGCTGTAACCTACTTTGACACAAGTTTGGATAAAATGTGTTTCAAAAAAAATAAGTACCATTTTCATGACAGAAAGGAGAAATTGGTTGATTTTTTTCGGAAACCCCCAAGGCAGTCTGTTGTTATGTTTGCAAATTATTCCCTGACCCGAGAAAAGGGAAACAAATATTTGTCGACAGGTACTCGAACTGGAGAAATGTCAGAAGAGATTTTGCTGATCATGAAACCTCCAAAGCTCATATTAAAGTTGTGTACACGTTCGTTCAAGATGTAATAATAATAATCGCTTATTGTCTCACGTAGGCTTCATTTAAGTTACTGTGAAAAGCCCCTAGTCGCCACATTCCGGCATCTGTTCGGGGAGGCCAATACGTGAATTGAACCGGCGCTGCTGGCCTTATTCTGGATTACAAGCCAGCTGTTTAGCCCACTGTGCTAAACCAGCCCCAGATGTAAATCATCTGGAAGAATTGATTCTGCCTTATCGGCTCAGTTTGAAAATGAGCCTTCCTATTGGAGGAAAGTGCTGAGATGTGTTGTTGTCTTCTTTTGGTTTACCTCTGAGAGGACATCATGTGTCATCAGTGTCAATTGGAAGAGGTAATTTTTTAGCTTGCCTTGAACATCTTAGTGAATTTGACGAGCTTTTCAAAGAGCATTTGAAAAGTTATCCATATTGTGACTCAGGGAAGACCAACCTTTTAACACACAGAACCTACGATGACTTTATCACCATAATGCAAGAGTCGCTCAGAAACTAGTTCACTAGTGAAGTCAAAGAGGCCAAATACTATTCCATAATAGTTGCTTCAACACCAGGGACGTCAATCCCGCCCCCGCCGTGTCCCGAATTCTCCGGCCCCCGAGATTCGGCGGGGGCGGGAATCGCGCCACGCCAGTCGGCGGGCCCCCCGCTGCGATTCTCCGGCCCGCGATGGACCAAAGTCCCGCCGTTGACAGGCCTCTCCCGCCGGCGTGGTATAAACCACCTACCTGACCGGTGGGATTGCCGGCGTGGGTGGGCTCCGGGGTCCTGGGGAGAGGCGCGGGGTGACCCCGGGGGGTGCCCCCACGGTGGCCTGGCCCGCGATCGGGGCCCACTGATTGGCGGGCGGGCCTGTGCCATGGGGGCACTCTTTTTCTTCCGCCTCCACATGGCCTTCACCATGGCGGAGGCGGGTGAGACCCCCTCCCCTGCGCATGCGCCGGTATGACATCAGCAGCCGCTGACGCTCCGGCGCATGCGCAGACTTACACCGGCCGGCGAAGTCCTTTTGGCCCCAGCTAGCATGGCGCCAAAGGCCGTTCACGCCAGCCAGCGGAGTGGGAACCACTCCGGCGCGGGCCTAGCCCCTCAATGTGGGGGCTTGGCCCCTAAATGTGCGGAGAATACCACTCCGACACGCCGGGACCCCCGCCCCGCCGGATAGCGGAGAATCCTGGCCCAGATGTGACTCCTGATGACTAATTAACATTCATTTTAAGATATGTGACCAGCGAGAGTGAAGTATTAGAGCTATTTCTCTGATTTGCAAGCTAAAATCCCACATTTCTCAGTGCCAGGAGACAACGGTTTTGGAAATCATTGCAAATTTAGGTTTGGACATCAAAAATTGTCATTGGAAGAGCTTTGATAATGCTACAAATATGGCAGGAAAATATTCAGGTCTACAAGCAAGACTGAACAACAAAAGCCCCGTGCATTATTCATCCCATGTTCTAGTAACTCCTCGAATTTAATTTGCAATGCAGCAGCTGACTCATGAGGCAGCCGTATATTTTTTTGACTCTGTTCAAAGTTTTAGGCCTTCTTTTCGGTTTCCACACATCGGTGGAATATGCTGAAATCATGCTTGGAGAAGGCACATGGAAAACATTGGATGGACAAATGAATTTGTGAAACCAAGTGGTCCACTCATTCAGGTTCTGTTTTGGCTTTGAGACTGAACTTTGTCGATAAAAAGGAATGCTCCTCAGACATCGCCACATCAAAGTCAGAGAAACCTTGGCCGGGATTCTCCCCCACCCGGTGGGGCAGGGGGTCCCGGCGTATTGGAGTGGTGTCAACCATTCCGGCGCTGGGCCTCCCCAAAGGTGCGGAATTCTCCGCACCTTTAGGGGCCAAGCCCTCACATTGAGGGGATAGTCCTGCGCTGGAGTGGTTACCGCTCCGCAGACCGGCGCTAATGGCCTTTGGTGCCACTCCAGCTGGGGCCGAAAGGCCTTTGCCGGCCGGTGGAAGTCCGCGCATGCGCCGGTGCATCAGCGGCTGCTGACGTCATACCGGCGCATGCGCAGCAGAGGGGGTCTCTTCCGCCTTCACCATGGCGGGGTGGAAGAAAAAGAGTGCCCCCACGGCACAGGCCCACCCGCCGATCGGTGGGCCCCGATTGCGGGCCAGGCCACCGTGGGGGCACCCCCCGGGGTCAGATCGACCCGCACCCCCCCTCCAGGACCCCAGCGCCTGCCCGCGCCGCCAATCCCGCCGGCACCAGAGGTGTTTCGATTCCCGCCGGCGGGATTGGCCTGTCAACGGCAGGTCTTCGGTCTATTGCGGGCCGGAGAATCGCCGCGGGGGGCCCGCCGACCGACGCGGCGCGATTCCCGTCCCCGTCTATTCCCGGGTGGCGGAGAATTCGGGCCACGGCGGGGGCGGGATTGACACCGGCCCCGGCCGATTCTCCCCCCCGGGGGGTCGGAGAATTCCGCCCCATTTGTGAAAGCTGAAGAAAAATCGCTCGCAGAGAAGTTTGGACAATACAATATTTTAATTTTTATTGTTTTGTGAAACTTTTTACTTCAAAGAATTAATGCTGTCAGCAAAGCACTACAAAATGGTGAAACAACTTTATTCAATGCTTCACAATTGTTAGCCTCTGTTAGAAGTTTTGTCTTGGAAGTTCAAAATGACCAATCCTCAGTGGCAAAAAAGGCATTAACATTAACAAGGAATCCAGTTCTCTCTTCTGATGAGAGACACAGGAAGTTATCTTTTGATGAAACTACAGACAATTAAATAAATTTTAAAGGGAAAGAGTACATTTTCATTGAGGATATCAATCTTATTTGTGACACAGTAATGGTGCAATTGCAGAGTAGACGTGAATCTGTGAAGAAAATTGGTGAATTATTTTCCTTGTTTTTTGTCAAAAAGATTCAAAGAGAAAGCTAAGAGCCAGAAGGACATAGACACAAATCAGCAAAGGTTTATACCAACAAAAAGGAAGGACGGAAGAAAGAGGGAAAATCAACCGTGGATATCTAAGGAAATAAGGGAGAGTATCAAATTGAAGGAAAAAGCATATAAAGTGGCAAAGATTGCTGGGAGATTAGAGGACTGGGAAATCTTTAGGGGGCAACAGAAAGCTACTAAAAAAGCTATAAAGAAGAGTAAGATAGAGTATGAGAGTAAACTTGCTCAGAATATAAAAACAGACAGTAAAAGTTTTTACAAATATATAAGACAAAAAGAGTGGCTAAGGTAAATATTGGTCCTTTAGAGGATGAGAAGGGAGTTTTAATAATGGGAAATGAGGAAATGGCTGAGGAACTGAACAGGTTTTTTGGGTCGGTCTTCACAGTGGAAGACACAAATAACATGCCAGTGACTGATAGAAATGAGGCTATGACAGGTGAGGACCTTGAGACGATTGTTATCACTAAGGAGGGAGTGATGGGCAAGCTAATGGGGCTAAAGGTAGACAAGTCTCCTGGCCCTGATGGAATGCATCCCAGAGTGCTAAAAGAGATGGCTAGGGAAATTGCAGATGCACTAGTGATAATTTACCGAAATTCACTAGACTCTGGGGTGGTCCCGGTGGATTGGAAATTAGCAAACGTGACGCCACTGTTTAAAAAAGGAGGTAGGCAGAAAGCAGGAAATTATAGGCCAGTGAGTTTAACTTCGGTAATAGGGAAGATGCTGGAATCTATCATCAAGGAAGAAATTGCGAGGCATCTGGATAGAAATTGTCCCATTGGGCAGACGCAGCATGGGTTCGTAAAAGGCAGGTCGTGCCTAACTAATTTAGTGGAATTTTTTGAGGACATTACCAGTGCAGTAGATAACGGGGAGCCGATGGATGTGGTATATCTGGATTTCCAGAAAGCCTTTGACAAGGTGCCACACAAAAGGTTGCTGCATAAGATAAAGATGCATGGCATTAAGGGTAAAGTAGTAGCATGGATAGAGGATTGGTTAATTAATAGAAAGCAAAGAGTTGGGATAAATGGGTGTTTCTCTGGTTGGCAATCAGTAGCTAGTGGTGTCCCTCAGGGATCCGTGTTGGGCCCACAATTGTTCACAATTTACATTGATGATTTGGAGTTGGGGACCAAGGGCAATGTGTCCAAGTTTGCAGATGACACTAAGATGAGTGGTAAAGCGAAAAGTGCAGAGGATACTGGAAGTCTGCAGAGGGATTTGGATAGGTTAAGTGAATGGGCTCGGGTCTGGCAGATGGAATACAATGTTGACAAATGTGAGGTTATCCATTTTGGTAGGAATAACAGCAAACGGGATTATTATTTAAACGATAAAATATTAAAGCATGCCGCTGTTCAGAGAGACTTGGGTGTGCTAGTGCATGAGTCACAGAAGGTTGGTTTACAAGTGCAACAGGTGATTAAGAAGGCAAATGGAATTTTGTCCTTCATTGCTAGAGGGATGGAGTTTAAGACTAGGGAGGTTATGTTGCAATTGTATAAGGTGTTAGTGCGGCCACACCTGGAGTATTGTGTTCAGTTTTGGTCTCCTTACTTGAGAAAGGACGTACTGGCGCTGGAGGGTGTGCAGAGGAGATTCACTAGGTTAATCCCAGACCTGAAGGGGTTGGATTATGAGGAGAGGTTGAGTAGACTGGGACTGTACTTGTTGGAATTTAGAAGGATGAGGGGGGATCTTATAGAAACATTTAAAATTATGAAGGGAATAGATAGGATAGATGCGGGCAGGTTGTTTCCACTGGCGGGTGACAGCAGAACTAGGGGGCATAGCCTCAAAATAAGGGGAAGTAGATTTAGAACTGAGTTTAGGAGGAACTTCTTCACCCAAAGGGTTGTGAATCTATGGAATTCCTTGCCCAGTGAAGCAGTTGAGGCTCCTTCATTACATGTTTTTAAGGTAAAGATAGATAGTTTTTTGAAGAATAAAGGGATTAAGGGTTATGGTGTTCGGGCCGGAAAGTGGAGCTGAGTCCACAAAAGATCAGCCATGATCTCATTAAATGGCGGAGCAGGCTCGAGGGGCCAGATGGCCTACTCCTGCTCCTAGTTCTTATGTTCTTATGTTCTTAATTGATTAATTTCATCGATAATGATGAGCTCTGAGCTTTGCGGTCACCAGCTGATTTGTACAAACTTGAATGTGATGGTTTGAAGGCAACCTTTCCAAATGTGGAAACCATTCTGAAAATATTTTTTAACAATACCTGTCACAAACGCTTCCGATGAATGTGCTTTTTCTGTACTGAAAAGAATGACAAATTATCTGCCAAGTATGATGAGTCAGGGACATTTGACAAGTTCAGTAACACTGACAATTGAAAATGCATCCTCACAAGAGTTTACCTACGATGACGTCAGTGATGATTTTGCGAAGAAAAGGTGCAGAGGAAAAGCCACCTAAATTGTCATGGATTGCAAACAATTGAGGAAGTAAAAATATCTATTTTAAAAATCTGTCCCTCTACCATGTTCTGCAGTCTAAGTTTTGTTCTTCAAGAGAGAACATATATTGGACTGGTACAAAGGCTGTTAGTCATATGGAGACAGTTAAAATCGGTGAGTAACTGCCATACCCCATCGCTCTCAATGCCAGCCTTCAGAAAGTCTCTTCTTCTGGACAAGAAACGGAATCCTGCCAGACAGTTGCCAGAAAAGGCTTGGACTGGGCATTCTACTTCATTGGAGTATCTGCTCCTGCACGGGACGTTTTCTGACTGTATTTCTGTCCTGCATTGGACTCTGCTGTGATGCAGCCATATCATTGGCTGATTTCTCCATCCTGTTGCTCATCAGCCAGTTCATGTTTGCTCACCTCAAGACACGCTGATCGCAATATTGACCATCTCTACCGCCATGCTGACAACAGGTAACTCGGATTTCAATTCATCAATAACTGGCTTGCTCTCATAAGTTAAAGAGCACTAAAGCAGTTAAGCAATGATTTGGGTTTTTTGTGGCTTGTATGGTGGATTTCATTTAATCAATTACAGGCTTGTTCTCAATTTTTTTTAATTTCTTACGACACCCTGGCCTACTACACAGTCAATTCCAGCCCCACTTGACCCAGAGTCACAACACAAGTGAATTAACTAATAATTCTTAGAAATGTACCTGAGATCTTTGGCTTTTGGCGGCTCAATAATTTCAGTCACCAGGTTTGTAAAGTGAAACGCAATTACTTCTTATTTATAACAAGAACGATAATGAAATATGCAAATCAAAAATACAAATGGTTAACTGTTATCGAAATCGTAATCCCCCACTTTAACTTGCCCTCACCCTCTTACACACATACAAGACAGACAAACACAGAGGGGGATGAAAGGGGTGAAATAATAAGGATGGAAGTCAAAAGATAAGAGACAGGATCCTCCATTTCTGAGACTAAATGTTGACACTGTTGCAAGATTCATGGACTTTTATGACAAAAAAACTGGCGCCACACCTGGGCCGATTCAGCAACTGTGAAGGGGCTAGCACCAGTGGACACAATCGATTCCAATGAAAAACAATGTGGGATTCACCGGGTCTGAGAATGACACTCGGGAGGCTGACAAGCTGCAGCACCATATTCCCATTACAATCCCCACACACACGCATCCCTTCAAAGATGGCACTGGTTATACTGGAGCGTGCCAGTACAGCTGATGGGTTGCTGGGGCCAGAGGCCACCTAGGGGGTGGCCTGGGGTGTCACCTATATCACTCATGGCCCTAGTGGGCTGTTAATGGCATGCACAGCTGCATGGCTGCTTTGCAGGCTGCGGCATTATGTTCCGTGTCCACCCCACCTCACTGCCCACCTCCTGGCTACTCCCCGCGCTACTACCCCTGGCCCTGGCAGAAGCCCTCCCGGCCAGCGGCACAACTGTCAGAAAACTCTGGGGCTGTCGGACACTTTCCGTACCCCCTCTCTCTCAGCAGCTACGACGCCGCTTTCACAATTTTTAAAAGTGAAACTCAGCCCATCAGCACGGAGCATTGCCGAAGCCCCGGAGAATACCGGGTCAGGCCCACTAATGATATGCAAATGATGTGTACTGTACATGTGTTCCGGACTGCATTGCTGCCGCAATTTTGCCCTAAGTACCTGTTTTCCGCCCAATCGCGTTTCCCGATTTTGGCATCAGCCAACGGAGAATCCACCCAAGAATCTTTGTTTCAGGTAGTTGTTCCTGTCACGTTCGTTTCAATCCAGGCTTTCAGTTTGATGTTTTCACTGTAGATTCATGCAGATTCTGTGTGTAGCAATGCAGTTTTTTCTTTCTTCAGTCTAGACTTTCAGATTTCTTTTGGCAGCCTGGAGAGAAGGGCCTTGTCCCGGGTCCCTGTGTGTCTAGATCTCAACTCAGATTTCTAAGAGGCGACACGTGGCGCATTGGTTTGCATTGCTGCCTATGGCGCTGGGGACCTGAGTTTGAATCCCGACCCTAGGTCACTGTCCGTGTGGAGTTTGCACATTCTCCCCGTGTCTGCGTGGGTTTCACCCCCACAACCCAAAGATGTGCAGGTTTGGAGGATTGGCCACGCTAAATTCACCGTTTAGCTGGGGACTAGCAGGCAGCCGTCATAGAGCTCGCAGCTCCAGCTGCCGATACGGCCCACAGCACTTCTAGGTCAGATCAGAGCAGTGATCATGGCAGTGGCCTGCAGCAGCAGCACCATGCTCCATGGCGGACTTAGCCTGCGGACCTGGACACGCAAAGTAGTGCCCTGCATCGGCCGCTCGCGTGCCCCGGACCCCCCGCACACATAGCCCCGAATGAAGCCCACCCTGCCCGCCGATCGGCCCTCTCCTGACTGAGGCAGCCCCGGATTGAGTCCGCAGCCACCATGCAAGGATCCCGGACGGTGAGACCACACGATTCCCACTCCATCGGGAATTCAGCTAGTCGGCATCGGAGCATCACAGGGCGGGTCTCAGGCAATGGCCTGAGGCGGTGGGTACTCGGCGTGGCGTACTCCAAGAGTACTGCGATTTATGGGGGGGGCGGAGAATCTAAAAACTGCCGCCGTTCCCGATTTCGCCGCCAAAACGGATTCTCTGCCCCGTCGCTGAACCCGATTTTGCCGTTGAGGAACAGAGAATCCAGCCCGTTTCCTTTCCTGCTGCCTTTCTATCATTTTCTGTTTATAAATCGTCTTTCCTGGTTTATTGAACGACAAAGAGCAAAAATTATTCAGGCGATTAAAATTCCAGTCAAGTTGTCATGTTGGACCACACAGCAATCACAGTCTCTTCACTTTCAATAATTGTAAAAGTGTCCAATCTTTCAGTGACCATTAGAGTGACCCCTGGAAATTGTCATCTTTATGAATATGTAACACACGGAGACAAATGTAGGTTCAAATTATTGTGATTTGGAGCAAGCAGTTCACATCCTCATTGTTTTACCTCACACTGACTGAATGTCAGCCATCATCCACAGCCAGAAAGGGTTTTTGCAATCAATACAATGAACAAATATAATTAAAATCAAGAATAGAGAACCCTCTACACATTCCCATTGAGCCTCACACTTGCCAATTAGAAGTAGACTTCCATTAGAGATTCTCCTCACAGTTAATTACGTTCAATCACACTCTCAGCATTTACAGACTGTTGACATTAGAACAGTCTTGTAAATTGGTATATTATTATACTTCCCCTTTTCTTCCTCTCTTTTGCCATATTCCTCAGTCCAGAGATACAATTTACGATTTAAACCTCCATTCCTCACATGTATTGCCCATGAACTATTCGTGGCCAGATTTTAAAGATTGACATAAATTAATTAAACATTAAACAGAGGCTCAGGCATGTCCGCAAGATGGAGAATGGTCACATGCCCAAGAACTTTCTGTGTGATGAGGTGGCCAGAGCTAGTCGAACAGTGCCATGTCCAAAGCTCAAAGCTCTGCTTGCGAGGCTGACGTCCAGGTCCTAAACGTCGATTGTCGCAGCTGGAGTCACTAGCTGGCGACAGTGGAACATTTAGACACATCCTGTGGGCTGGCGTGTACCACCACAATGACCAGCGGCTACGGTCGCTTGGTAACGGATGCCAAGAGCGCAAACAACACACATCGACATGTGGAGGCTTCATGTGCCACATGTGTGGCAGAACCTCCCTCCCAGGGATTGACCCCTTCAGCTATCAGAAAAGGTAAGCACTGTGATGACACCCCCCTGCCTTCCCCCCCACCTAACCCATCTGAAATGCACCGTTTGTCGCGCGTTAATCATCTTTCGCAGACGGAACTATGGCAACAACACTGATGGTTTGGAAAAATCACCCTGGGCTAGTTGCTGATGCTGCCAATACGACTTTGTGAAATGGGCAGTGTCGAAAGAGGGCACCGGCAAGCAGGACGCTGGTTTGAAGTGTGTCTACTTCAACGCCAGGAGCATCCGGAATAAGGTGGGTGAGCTTGCAGCATGGGTTGGTACCTGGGATCTCAATGTTGTGGCGATTTCGGAGACATGGGTAGAGCAGGGACAGGAATGGTTGTTGCAGGTTCCAGGATTTAGATGTTTCTGTAAGAACAGAGAAGATGGTAAAAGAGGGGGGGTGTGGCATTGTTAATCAAGGAAAGTATTACGGCGGTAGAAAGGACGCTTGAGGACTCGTCTACTGAGGTAGTATGAGCTGAGGTTAGGAACAGGAGAGGAGAGGTCACCCTGTTGGGAGTTGTCTATAGACCTCCGAATAATTCCAGAGATGTAGAGGAAAGGATTGCAAAGATGATTCTCGACAGGAGCGAGAGTAACAGTGTAGTTGTTATGGGGGACTTTAACTTTCCAAATATTGACTGGAAATGCTATAGTTCGAGTACTATAGATGGGTCAGTTTTTGTGCAGTGTGTGCAGGAGGGTTTTCTGACACAGTATGTAGACAGGCCAACAAGGGGCGAGGCCACATTGGATTTGGTACTGGGTAATGAACCCGGCCAGGTGTTAGATTTAGATGTAGGTGAGCACTTTGGTGATAGTGATCACAACTCGGTTATGTTTACTTTAGCAATGGGCTGGAATAGGTATATACCGCAAGGCAAGAATTATAGCTGGGGGAAAGGCAATTATGATGCTATTCGGCAAGATTTAGGATGTATAGGATGGGGAAGGAAACTGCAGGGGATGGGTACAATCGAAATGTGGAGCTTTTTCAAGGAACAGCTACTGCGTGTCCTTGATAATATGTACCTGTCAGGCAGGGAGGAAGTTGTCGAGCAAGGGAACCGTGGTTTACTAAGGAAGTTGAAGCACTTGTCAAGAGGAAGAAGAAGGCTTATGTTAGGATGAGACATGAAGGCTCAGTTAGGGCACTTGAGAGTTACAAGTTAGCCAGGAAGGACCTAAAGGGAGAGTTAAGAAGAGCGAGGAGAGGACACAAAAAGTTGTTGGCGGATAGGATCAAGGAAAACCCTAAGGCTTTCTATAGGTATATCAGGAACAAAAGAATGACTAGAGTAAGATTAGGGCCAATCAAGGATAGTAGTGGAAAGTTGTGTGTGGAATCAGAGGAGATAGGGGAAGCGTTAAATGGATATTTTTCGTCAGTGTTTACACTGGAGAAAGACAATGTTGTCGAGGAGAACACTCAGGTTCAGTCGACCAGGCTAGATGGAATTGAGGTTCAAAAGGAGGAGGTGTTAGCAATTTTGGAAAATGTCAAAATAGATAAGTCCCCTGGGCCAGATGGGATTTATCCTAGGATTCTCTGGGAAGCCAGGGAGGAGATTGCAAAGCCTTTGTCCTTGATCTTTATGTCGCCTTTGTCGACAGGAATAGTGCCGGAAGACTGGAGGATAGCAAATGTTGTCCCCTTGTTCAAGAAGGGGAGTAGAGACAACCCTGGTAATTATAGACCTGTGAGCCTTACTTCGGTTGTGGGTAAAATGTTGGAAAAGGTTATAAGAGATAGGGTTTATAATCATCTTGAAAAGAACAAGTTGATTAGCGATAGTCAACACGGTTTTGTGAAGGGTAGGTCATGCCTCACAAACCTTATTGAGTTTTTTGAGAAGGTGACCAAACAGGTGGATCAGGGTAAAGCTGTTGATGTGGTGTATATGGATTTCAGTAAGGCGTTTGATAACGTTCCCCACGGTAGGCTATTGCAGAAAATAAGGAAGTATGGAATTGAAGGTGATTTAGCGGTTTGGATCAGTAATTGGCTAGCTGAAAGAAGACAGAGGGTGGTGGTTGATGGCAAATGTTCATCCTGGAGTTCAGTTACTAGTGGTGTACCGCAAGGATCTGTTTTGGGGCCACTGCTGTTTGTCATTTTTATAAATGACCTGGAAGAGGGTGTAGAAGGATGGGTTAGTAAATTTGCCGATGACACGAAGGTCGGTGGAGTTGTGGATAGTGCTGAAGGATGTTATAGGATACAGAGGGACATAGATAAGCTGCAGAACTGGGCTGAGAGGTGGCAGATGGAGTTTAATGCGGAAAAGTGTGAGGTGGTTCACTTTGGAAGGAGTAACAGGAATGCAGAGTACTGGGCTAATGGCAAGATTCTTGGTAGTGTAGATGAACAGAGAGATCTCGGCATCCAGGTACATAAATCCCTGAAAGTTGCCACCCAGGTTAATAGGGCTGTTAAGAAGGCATATGGTGTGCTAGCCTTTATAAGCAGGGGGATTGAGTTTCGGAACCACAAGGTCATGCTGCAGCTGTACATAACTCTGGTGCGGCCGCACCTGGAGTACTGCGTGCAGTTCTGGTTACCACATTATAGGAAGGATGCGGAAGCTTTGAAAAGGGTTCAGAGGAGATTTACTAGGATGTTGCCTGGTATGGAGGGAAGGTCTTACGAGGAAAGGCTCAGGGAATTGAGGTTGTTTTCGTTAGAGAGGAGAAGGCTGAGAGGTGACTTAATAGAGACATATAAGATAGTCAGAGGGTTAGATAGGGTGGACAGTGAGAGTCTTTTTCCTCGGATGGTGATGACCAACACGAGGGGACATAGCTTTAAATTGAGGGGTGAGAGATATAGGACAGATGTCAGAGGCAGTTTCTTTACTCAGAGAGTAGTAGGGGTGTGGAACGCCCTGCCTGCAACAGTAGTAGACTCGCCAACTTTAAGGGCATTTAAGTGGTCACTGGATAGACATATGGATGAAAATGGAATAGTGTAGGTCAGATAGGCTTCAGATGGTTTCACAGGTCGGCGCAACATCGAGGGCCGAAGGGCCCGTACTGCGCTGTAGTGTTCTATGTTCTATGTTCTAGACCGGGACGTCACTAGACTACGTCATGACGCGGTCACGTCTAGCATCACGTGGCGGGAGCACGTCAGATTTCCCCGGGATCCCGGGCAAAGCACAAGTGTTTTCTTAGGGCTGCAGAGTTAGTTAAATAAACTTAGAGTCTTTTTTGCAGTCAGTAGGTGCGCTTTAACTGGAAAGAACAAAGTCCCGTTTTGGACGTGTTTAGCACAGTGTTTCTCGTTGCCTGCAGAGCTGTCAAACAGGACTCTGGTTTTTTTCGGCTTCAGTGGGAAAGGTCCTGTAGAAGCCACGCTTACCTTCATTTCCTGCACTGATGAGCTCAGCTCGCCAGTGCAGGGAGAGATCGGGCCGCCATTTTTAAATGCAATCCCAAGCTCTGTACCGTCTATCGGACCCCCCCCCATGCCCAAACTTACCTGTGACAAGTCCTCGAGTCCCTCCCCTCCCTTCCTTCCTTCCTTCCCCCTCAACCCCAACTCACAAAGGCAGGGTACCCCGGGACCAATCCCTGGCAGTGCCAGCCTGGCACCCTGCTAATGTGCCAGGGTTAGGGTGCCCAGGTACCAGTGGGAATGCCAGGGTACCATTCTGGGGCCATCAATGGCCTGGGAGACGCCCTCTGGTGGTGTCAGGTCTGGTTCACATTTGCATGGGCCAGTGCTCAGCAGCACCATGAAAATGAAATGAAATGAAAATCGCTTATTGTCACAAGTAGGCTTCAAATGAAGTGAAAAGCCCCTAGTCGCAACATTCCGGGCCCTGTTCGGGGAGGCTGGTACTGGAATTGAACCCGCACTGCTGGCCTTGGTCTGCTTTACAAGCCAGCTATTTGATTTTTCAAAAAATATACTTTATTCATAAATTCTCTAATAAACATTACAGAACCTTTCGAATTGTTGTGACTGTACATTTCCATTAAAGTTACATATTCACTTGGCTATCTTACATTCAGTTGGGATGACATTCCGCACGTTTCCCTGTTTACAATTCTTTCGTAAGTATTTACATCGTCATTTTTTTAATGCATTTATACATTGGATTGTTAATGACCAGACTGAGGGGTTTTACACTGTTACCAGCCCCTCGGTGTACATTTGGTGGTAAGACCTTACACTGTGGTCTTTCCCCATTGCGCATTTACGGCAACTGCCCCAAGCTTGAGTGCGTCCCTCAGCACGTAGTCCGGGACCTTGGAATGTGCCAGTCTGCGACATTCGGCCGAGGACAATTCTTTGTACTGGAAGATCAGCAAGTTTCGGGCAGACCAAAGAGCGTCTTTCACCGAGTTGATGACCTTCCAGCAGCAGTTGAGGTTTGACTCGGTATGTGTCCCTGGAAACAGTCCGTAGAGCACAGAGTCCTGTGTCACAGAGCTGCTCTGGATGAACCTTGACAAATACCACTGCATCTCTCTCCAGACCTTATTTGCAAATGCACATTCCACAAGGGGGTAGGCGACTGTCTCAGCTCCCCCACAGCCACTCCGAGGGCAGAGCGCGACGGTGCTGAGACTTTGGATGTACATGAAGAATTTGATGGGGAGGGCCCTTCTCACCACCAGCCAAGCTAGGTCTTGGTGCTTGTTTGTAAGTTCTGGTGATGAGGCGTTCTGCCAGATGACTCTGACAGTCTGCTCAGGGAACCATCCAACGTCCTCCACAGTCTCCTTTTCCCTGAGGGCCTCGAGGGCCAGTGAGCCTGAGCCCTAGGACATCACAACAGTGGCTGGGGGGAAGCATATATCAGGTGGATCTTCCAGCTTCCGTGTCATTGAGGAGGACCATCCTCAAGCCTCAAATTGTTCCTGGAGGTCCACCTTCTTCCTTCAGGAGGTCCATCTTCTTCTTTTAGTGGTGTTGGGCGTCTTTTCAATATGACAGCTTAGGTATAATGCTGGGACAGGTGGAACCAAGCCCATCCCACCATGGGAGACGGCACTAAACCCCCGGGTGCATAATTAATTAGGTCAGGGTGGCATGGTCTGCCAGCCACCGCAGCGGGAAACACTCCGCACCCCCGCCCCTGCCCCCACATGGGACTTAGTTGCAGGTAGGAGAATTCCACCCCATGTTACCAGAATATGGCAACCGTTAGTTTACATCCCAGCTGTACTGCTGTATAACATTAACACTTCGTAAACACAATCAACATGATTTGAAGCAAGGATTAATGAGCACTATCATGAAATGTTTGAGTGCAGTCATAATTCCTGATTTGTTTAAATAGAGATCTCACTGACTGAATTTCAAAACATGAATTGTTTATCAAAGTGTCTTCAAGATGCAACACTCCCTCAGTTTGACACTTTAAATTCCAGCCTGGATTTTGTATTCAAGCCTCAGGAGTGGATCTCGAATCGGCAACCTGCAGGCTCAGAATCTATAGACAGCTACCACTGAACCAAGGCCCTGAAACTTGGTAACTGTGAGGAAGCAAGGGCGGAATTCTCCAGGGTCGGAGAACGCCGCGGCGCCGCGCGAATCGCGCCACCCTGCCCCGACGCCAGGACGCAATTCTCTGCCAGCCGGGGTATGCGCCAACCATCCGGCCTGGGCCAGCACGGGCCGGCACGCCGATTCTCCAGGCCGGATGGGCCGAGCGGCCGTAAACAAAAAGCCGAGTCCCACCGGCACCATTCTAACGGTGGGAGCTCGGCATTGAAGAGTCTGGGGGTGGCCTGTGGGGGGGGGGGGGGGGGTCCAACACCGGGGGGGGGCCTCCATAGTGGTCTGGCCCACAATCGGGGCCCACCGACTGGCGGGCCGGCCTCTCTGCCCCCCGTCCTCCTTTCCTCCGCGCCGGCTCCTGTCGCTCTGTGCCATTTGGCGTCGGGGCCGCCGCGGGGAAGGCCACTGCGCGTGCGCTAGTTGGTGCCGGCCCAACTGCGCAAGCGCGGACCCCACGGCGCCGGGTTCAGGCCGGGATCAGCAGCTGGACCGGCGTCAGCACTTAGCCACCCGTTAGGAGAATCCCGCCCCAGTTTTCTTTCTGTTGCGCTAATGTTGACCATGGTATACATAGGATCAATTTTGGTTTCTTGGTTTCTGTATCGCCTCACACTGAATTTATTGAGGTTTATACATTATTAACGGAATCAGGTCTGCCTAACAACAGGTGAAAATCACAATATTACGCAAGTCAGGAGACCAAGTAACCTTTCAATCTTGTGCACACTTTAGGCTGATCACCCTCATATAAATCCACTCCTTCTACCAATCACTGCACACCTTCCTCCCCAATCTACTTTTGTGCAATAACTTCTCCTTCCCATGCCAATCGCTGCTCTCCTCCCCTCAGCCTGATCACTGAATCCCCTCCCTTCCCCATATCCTTCCTTCCTCTCCCATCACTGCCCCTCCCTCTCCTGATTGCTGCCCATCCCCCAATCACTGCTCCCACAGCCAAACAATTTCTACCCACCTCCATCACTGTCTCTCCCCTTACTGTTCCTAAAGAATCACCCTTTACCACTTCACTGAAGGATTGTGACAGTCAGTAATTTAATTTAGAAACTACTGGTCTCTGTGTTGAACATCCATGAAAATAAACTGAAACAAGCCAGTATGATTACACTTTAAATCTCAATCTAATTTACATTCATGAACACGCTGCCATATTTGATCTTTGCAGCTGTCGGCTGTGACTTGCCATTCGAAGAAGGGAGTGAGCTGAACTTCGGCCTCTGAGGTTTGCACACAACAATCAAAATAGTGCTGAAGGAATGCTGCATTGTCAGAGGTGCCATCATTCAGGTGAAATGTTAAACCAAGGCCCGTTGGATGTCAAACATGAAATGAAATGAAATGAAAATCGCTTATTGTCACGAGTAGGCTTCAAATGAAGTTACTGTGAAAAGCCCCTAGTCACCACATTCCGGCGCCTGTTTGAGAAGGCTGGCACAGGAACAAGGCAGGCACTTGGTCACAAAAGAACAGCAAGGACCTCCTGGTGTACTGGTCACCATTTACCAGCGCAAAGCAGACAATCGTTGGTGGGACCTTCACTGGCTTTTATCAAAGGTTCTATACAAATGAAAGTTTCTCTTTTTTGTTCTTCTCAGAGTTGGACAAGGAGAACACAGAACCAAAGATAATTAGGCAAACACGTTCTCAATGAAGAGTGTCTGATAATTACCCGAGATTCACAGCAAGCACGCAATTAGCTGGTTCACATTATAGAAAATGTATCTTATTCACATTGATGGTTTTATTAGCAATTTAAATCAGTGAGCAGATCTAATCAAACTTACTGTCTGATTCATTAAACTAAAATTGAATTGTGCAAAGTTAATGTGCATGGCAGGGAGACAAAACAGTATAAAGCCTTAAGATTAATAGTGAATCAATAGGTGCAATAGACACAGCCTGCACTTGAAAGTAAATTAATTCAAAATCAATCCGTGGAAACATTTGCCTTGATTTCAACATAATTGACCTGCTGGGGGGGGAATATTTTCCTCAAGTCTTGTTTCAATAGCACATACATAATTGATTCCCCGCTTGCAGATTAGCCTGATTGACGAGCTTAGCGTTAAGTCAGACAGCGAACTAATCAGGCCAGCTGCAAGGCCTGATAAGTCGATGCCCAGTAGGAGGATGGTAATGGGAGTTGGTCCATGGTGGGGTGGGTAATCAGACTTGGCAGGGTTGTTGATCAGAGATGGATATCTCAAGAATGAGGAGGAGGTTATGACCACAAGAGTTTGATGGGAGATCAATGCTGATGGGACGTAGACGATAACAGAGGTAGAGGCCGCTAATCCTGCGCTCGAGAGAGGACTATCAATCACAGGCCTGAGAATGGAATCAAAGGCTTTGCCAGATTCTTGGAGGCTTAGTGGGTGGATTGAAGGCCTGGGTTGGGGATCAGATACCTCTGGAGAGAACGGGAGATGTGGAAAGGCGGAGGGGACGGGAGGCTTGGAAAGGAGGAGGCTGTCATAACCTACACCTGCATGGGATTTACGAGGTGGGAATGATTGTATTCCCTGTGTCCTTTGCGGAATACAGGCTTCACCACTGAAGGGGTGGGGGAAGCTCAATTAACCTTGTATATAAGTTCGGCTGTTCAGGACCGACCTGTTCAGGCCCAGTTGGGTACTATCGGGAGTAGCATACCTTAAAACTTATAAATAATCTTTGTTTCTTTTGATACAACTCAGTGTGGATCTCCATGTCTTCACAGAGCTGGCAACAGGATGGGATACGAGGCTGGCTCGTTGTCTGTTTTCTTATCCGACCTCGCCGCACGCAGTGACTGGAGTGGCCCCGGCTGAGTTGCTCATTAGCCGACGACTCCATACCTGTTTTAGCTTGCTGTTCCCCGACATCGGAGCAAAGGTGCACCATAACCAGGTGCTCCAAGGACATTGCCTGTTCAGCATCGACCGCACCAGCGGTTCGCACCAGGTGTTTGATGGCACTCGCTGGCTCTCGGGGGCTGTTTTCTGCCAGAAGGGGATGGTCTCATAGAACATAGAACAGTACAGCACAGAACAGGCCCTTCGGCCCTCGATGTTGTGCCGAGCAATGATCACCCTACTCAAACCCACGTATCCACCCTATACCCGTAACCCAACAACCCCCCCCACCTTACTTTTTTAGGACACTACGGGCAATTTAGCATGGCCAATCCACCTAACCCGCACATCTTTGGACTGTGGGAGGAAACCGGAGCACCCGGAGGAAACCCACGCACACACGGGGAGGACATGCAGACTCCGCACAGACAGTGACCCAGCCGGGAACTGAACCTGGGACCCTGGAGCTGTGAAGCATTTATGCTAACCACCATGCTACCGTGCTGCCCCCTGTCTCCTACCAGCTTTGAGTCAGGGGCCAGCTGCTGAAGCAACACCTGGATCATCTTCAGTCAAGGAAACTACTCCTTCATAACATTCCTGATGTGCACCCTGTTCCAGATTGACCGGTCCTTCTGTCGAACTGACACAGTCGGACCCCATGCTTGTCTTGGAGCGAGGATGCAGGATAACATCTCTTCAGATTCCAAATTAGAAAGACAGCCTTCTGAGGCCCCTGATGTAGACTCTCCTGTATGACTGCCTTCAGCCGACCGTTCCTTGTGGTGTTCCCGGAGGAAATGGCGTTCCCCAACAGGGGACATAGTCTTTGCGGTGAGTGATGTCATAACCTGCACCCGCACAGGATTTACGGGGTGGGTACATTGTATACCCCGTGCACCTTAAAGCTCAATTAATATTGTATATAAAGACGGCCAATTCAGGACTACCTGGCTGGATACTATCATAAGCACTGGACACCGTTGTTTTCGAATGGAGCGGAGCATCGAGGCAGGAGTGGTGCAGCCAGTAGAGGCGCTGGCACAAAGGCAGCTGGATGACTACATGGGGCGGTTCCGTGTCAACGTCGGACTCAATGTCGGAGTTTTCCGAGGAAGTGTCAGGCATCTCAGCCTCCTGGGCCTCGACAGGTGGAGGCAAAGGCGATCGGTGTGGCGATCTCAATGCATCAATACTGGCGGTGTTCCAGTATTGTTCCAGTACTTGTACGCCGCTAGGAGTAAAGCCCACAGCTCGACCCTGGCGGACACGATCTGCTTGGCATCAGTGAGCAGCGAGTGTGAGAGATGTTGAAGGCCTTGGGCGGGGGCCACCATGCTAGCTGGGCTAGTTAACGGGAGTGAAGGGGGGGGGGGGGGTTTCCAGGATGCAGGCAAATGGGGGTGGGATTGGGTTTTTTTTTTGTTTGAGGGTGGGGGGTGGGGGGCTGCTGACAAAGGTCTGGTTGGTGTGGGGCAGTTTGAAAGGGATCAATGACGGTGGACATTGGAGGGCGGGCCTGAAGAGTCGCCAGATGCGGGCCGGGGGTCGGCTCAAAAAAGGATACGACTGAATGGCAGGGGAAGGGGACGGGGAGCTGCCCGACCAGGCTGGTTACGTGGAATGTGAGGGTGTTGAATGGGCAGGTTAAACAGTCGCTTGTGTTCACGTATCTGCGGAGTCTGAAGACGGACATGGCCTTTTTGCAGGAGATGCACCTGAAGATAGGGCAACAGACAAGGCTGAGAAAAGGATGGGTGGGGCAGGTGTTTCATTCGGGGTTGGATTTGAAGACGAGGGGTGGCGGTGTTGGTTAATAAGTGGGAGGCGTTCAAGGCAGGTAATATTGTGGCCGATCCGGGAGAGAGATATGTTGGATTGGATTTGTTTATTGTCACGTGTACCAGTGAAAAGTATTCTTCTATGTGCAACTCCGACAGATCATTCCGTACATGAAAAGAAAATACATGATAGGGCAAACATAAAAATACACAATGTAAACACACGGGCATCGGGTGAATGTTACAGGAGTGTGGTACTACTCAGTAGAGAAGATGTGTGAAGAGATCAGGTCAGTCCACAAGAGGGTCGTTTAGGAGTGTGCTAACAGTGGGGGAAACGCTGTTTTTGAATCTGTTCGTGCGTGTTCTCAGACGTTTGTATCTCCTGCCCAATGGAAGAAGTTGGAAGAGTGAATAAGCCGGAAAGGAAGGGGTCTTTGATTATGCTGCCCACTTTCCCCAGGCAGCAGGAGGTGTAGATGGACTCAAAGGATGGGAGGAAGGTTTGTGTGATGGTCTCGGCTGTGTGCACGACTCTCTGAAGTTTCTTATGGTCTTGGGCCGAGCAGTTGTCATACCAGGCTGTGATGCAGCCAGATAGGATGCTTTCTGTGGTGCACCTGTAAAAGCTGGCAGGAGTCCATGTGGCCATACCAAATTTCCTTAGTTTCCTGAAAAAGTATAGGCACTGGTGTACTTTCTTGTTCGTAATGTCGGCATGGATGGACCAGGACAGATTGTTTGAAGCTGTCAACCATCTCCACCACGGCCCCTCTGATGCAGATAGAGGTGCGTACAATAATTGGATGATGTAGATATTATGAGGGAAGATTCCTGACTTAGATGCACATTGGCTGATTATGGGGGGGGCGGATTTTAATACGGTGAGAGAACTGAGCTTGGAACGGTCGAGTCCCAAGTCGGTAAAGTTGTCAGCAGTGACAAAGGAGCTGAGGGGGTTTACAGAGCACATTGAGGGGGTGGACCTGTGGAGATTTGCGAGGCCGAGGATGAAGGAGATTTCATACTTCTCCCTTGTGCACTGGGTGTACTCCCAGATTCATTTTTTTCATGTAGAATAAGCCGTTTCTGGCGGGGCTGGTTGCCTCAGAGTATTTGGTTATTGTGGTTTCTGACTACGCACCGTGCTGGATGGATTTGCGTGTACGGGGCGGGGGGGTGCCAGCGTTGGAGGCTGGACGTGGGGTTGTTGGTGGATGAGGAGGTATGCGAGCGGGTGACGGCAGCCATTCGGGACTATGTGGAGCTGAATGATTTGGGGAAGGTCACAGCTGCCAGGCTGTGGGAGGCACTCAACACGGTAGCTGGGGGGGGGGCGTTTATATCAATTTGGGCGCACAGAGAGAAAGCGGAGCAGGTGGGGATGACAAGACTGGTGAACGGGTTTTTGAGGTTGGAAAGGAGATACTTGGGAGCGCCGGAGGCAGGGTTATTGAAGCAGAGGCGGAGGCTCCAGATGGAGTTTGGCTAGTATCTATGAGGAAGGCATTGGAGCAGTTACAGAGGGTCAGAGGGGCAGTATATGAGGAGGAGAAGGTTAGCAAGAATGTTGGCTCATCAGTTTAGAAAGCAAGAGGTGGAAAGGGAGATTGGCAGAGTGAGGGATGATGAAGGTAAGGCAGTGATGGATCTGGAGGGGGTTAATGGCGTATTTGAGGTGTTTTATAGAAGGCTGTACGAGTCTGAGCCCCCAGCCAGGGACGAGGGGATACGGCGTTTTTTGGACAGGCTGGAGTTTACCGCAGTAGAGCAGGAGCTAGTTCAGGGACTGGGGGCCCCAATTGGGCTGAGGGAGGTGATGGATAGTATCCGGATGATGCAGGCAGGGAAGGCACCGGGGCCGGATGGATTCCCAGTGGAGTTTTAGAAAAGATTTGGGGTGGACCTGCGGGCACTGGTGGTGAGGTCATATAACGAAGCAAGGGAGAGGGGGACCTCTCCTCTATATTGTGACAGGCCTCCATCTCCCTTATATTAAAGAAGGATAAGGATCTGGAACAGTGTGATTCGATACCATTACTGAATATAGACGCTGTTGGTGAAGGTGTTGGCCTCGTGAATCGAGGGCTGCGTCCCGGGGGTGATAGGCGAAGATGAAACCAGTTTTGTGAAGGGGGGGACAGTTGATGGTAAACGTGAGGAGGCTTGTTAACGTAATCATGATGCCCTCGGAGGGGCAGGAGCTGGAGTTAGTGTTGGCAATGGGCACGGGGAAGGCAGTTGATCGGGTAGAGTGGGAGTATCTGCTGGAGGTGTTGGGGCAGTTCAGGTTCAGGCAGGGGTTTGTGGTTGCTAAATAATGTGCTGGTCGCGAGTGTGCAGATGAACTGAGTGAGTTTGGGGTACTTTGTGCTGCATCGCGGGATTTGGCAGGCATGCCAGCTCTCCCCATTGCTCTTTGCCTTAGCAATAGAGCTGCTGACTCAGGGTGTTGAGGGACTGGAGAGGGATTGAGCAGGGGGGCATCGAACACAGGGTCTCATTGTATGCGGACAATCTGTTGCTATATACTTCATTGAGCAGTATCGGAGGCATCATGGGGATTTTGGAGGAATTTGGACGGTTTTGGGGATACAAGTTGAATTTGGGGAAGAGTGAGGTGTTCCTGATTGAGACTAGAGGACAGGAAAGGAGGTTAGGGGAGTTTGCATTTAGGGTGGTGGGGGTGGGCTTTAGATATCTGGGTATCCAGCTGACTCAGGGCAGGGCACAGTTTCATAAGTTGCACCTGGCTCGGCTGGTGGAGCAGATGGAAGTGATTTCAAGAGGTGGGATGTGCTGCCCCTGTTGCTGGCAGGGCGGGTGCAGACATTAAAAATAACAGTGCCACCAAGGTTTCTGTTCAATTTCCAGAACCTCCCAATATTTGTCCCAAGTCACTTTTTAAGAAGGTCAATGCGCTGATCTCTGGATTTGTTTGGGCGGGGAAGACCCCGCGACATAGGAGGGTTTTTCTGGAGCGGGGGTGGAGCTGCTGATCATGGTGAATTAATACTGGGTGGTGAATAGTACAGTGGCTGAGAAATGGTCGCGCAGGAGGGGTTGGCATGGTGTCGGCCGGAGATGGCATCATGTAGGGGAACATGTTTGAGTGCTTTGTTGTTGGCGCCTCTGTCACACATGAGGCCAGTGGTGGTGTTGACCCTCAGGGAGTGGGGGCAGTGGATGCAGCATTTGGGATTGGAGGTTGCCTCGGTATGGGCACTGATCTGTGACAAGCATAAGTTTGCCATCGGCTTTCCCTCTCTATTGTGCCAATAATATCTTTAACTAACAGAGACATCCCAGCACCTTTTCCTCATTTCCTGATCTTCCTCAATGTCCTGTATCAGAAGAACATAAGAACTAGGTGCAGGAGTAGGCCATCTGGCCCTTCGAGCCTGCTCCGCCATTCAATGAGATCATGGCTGATGTTTTGTGGACTCAGCTCCACTTTCCCACCAGAACACAATAATCCTTTATTCCTTTACTGTTCAAAAATCTATCTATCAGCACGGTAGCATTGTGGATAGCACAATCGCTTCACAGCTCCAAGGTCCCAGGTTCGATTCCGGCTTGGGTCACTGTCTGTGCGGAATCTGCACATCCTCCCCGTGTGTGCGTGGGTTTCCTCCGGGAGCTCCGGTTTCCTCCCACAGTCCAAAGATGTGCAGGTTAGGTGGATTGGCCATGATAAATTGCCCTTAGTGTCCAAAACTGCCCTTAGTGTTGGGTGGGGTTACTGGATTATGGGGATAGGGTGGAGGTGTTGACCTTGGGTAGGGTCCTCTTTCCAAGAGCCGGTGCAGACTCGATGGGCCGAATGACCTCCTTCTGCACTGTAAATTCTATGATGATTCTTGAAAACATTTAATGAAGGAGCCTCAACTACTTCACTGGGCAAGGAATTCCATAGATTCACAACCCTTCGGGTGAAGAAGTTCCTCCTAAAATCAGTCCAAAATCTACTTCCCCTAATTTTGAGGCTATGCCCCCTAGTTCTGCTTTCACTGGCCAGTGGAAACAACCTCCCCGCATCTATCCTATCTATTCCCTTCATAATGTTATATGTTTCTATAAGATCACCCCGCATCCTTCTAAATTCCAACGAGTACAGTCCCAGTCTACTCAACCTCTCCTTGTAATCCAACCCCCTCAACTCTGGGATTAACCAAGTGAATCTCCTCTGCACACCCTGCAGCTCCAGTATGTCCTTTCTCAGGAAAAGAGACCAAAACTGAACACAATACTCCAGGTGTGGCCTCACTAACACCTTATACAATTGCAGCGTAACCTCCCTAGTCTTAAACTCCATCCTTCTAGCAATGAGGGACGAAATTCCATTTGCCTTCTTAATCACCTGTTGCACCTGTAAACCAACTTTTTGTGACTCATGCACTAGCACACCCAGGTCTCTCTGCACAGCAGCATGCTTTAATATTTTATCATGTAAATAATCCCTTTGGCTGTTATTCCGACCAAAATGGATAACCTCACATTTGTCAACATTGTATTCCATCTGCCAGACCTTAGCCCATTCACTTAACCTATCCAAATCCCTCTGCAGACTTCCAGTATCCTCTGCACGTTTTGCTTTACCACTCATCTTAGTGTCATCTGCAAACCTTCAATATCCTTCTGTATCCTTCAATATTCAGGTCCCAATCAATGTCCTCCTGCATCCAAGCCTCTATAATGGCTATTCGGGCGTAATTATTTCTTCGTACACTCTCAGTTTATCTGTTTTGCTCCAAATGTATCACGCATTCAGATGTAGAACCTTTTATTTTATATTTGATTCTTTTTATAATCTCTGGTCTCATCTGTTGATTTATTGGTACATTCTTTCTGTCCCTTCTTGTCACCGTCTGCTCTTCACCTCCAGTAACAATAACTTTCTCTTTTGCCTTATCTCTTCTCCTTGATTTAGCACATATTCCCAAATTGTATCCCTTGTCCCCACTATTTAGTTTAAAACCCTCTGTTTCCCTAGTTATGCAGCTCGCAAGTACACCATTCCCAGAACGGTTCAGGCATAAGCTGACCGAATGATACAGATCCCACTTCCCCCAGTAGTGGTGTCAGTGTCCAATGAAGCGGAACCTACCTCTCCCACACCAATCTTTGAGCCACACTTTCATCCCCCTATGCCTCCCTCATTGCCCTCCACTAATTTCATCAAGGCTATGGTAATGATTCAGTGATCTTTGAGGTTCTGCTTCTACCCTAATTAAGTAAGGAAGATTTGTTCACATGGCTATTAAACAGACTTCACATATCGGCCAAACTGCAATTGTGTTTATCAGAATAAAGTTCACTCAGCGGACCCGGATGTAGAAGAGCTACTTGCTCAATGAAACAAGAAAAATAGTCCGCCATTTGATACCTTCTCTGTTCCCTCTGAGTACTTCAGAATGATACCTGTCGAATCTTACAAACATTTATGGGATTGCTAGGCTTCGCTGGCTAGGCATTTATTGCCATCCCTAATTGCCTTTAAGGTGGTGGTGAGCTGCTTTTTTGAACTGCTGCATTTGATGAGGTGCAGGGACATTCAGTGATGTTAGGGAGAGGGTTCCAGAATTTTGGCCCAGCAATGGAGAAGGAGCGGCAATATATTTCTCAGTTGGAATGGTGAGTTGCTTGGGGGGCATCTTCCATGTGGCGTTGTTCCCTTGTCCTTCTAGAATCTAGAAGGTGGCGGTCATGTGTTTGTAAGGTGCTGCTTCTGTTCAATGGTGGTGGAGGGAATGAATTCTTTTGGGGGAGGTGCCAATCAAGTGGGCTGCTTTGTCCTGAATGGCGTTGAGCTCCTTGAGTGCTGTGGGAGCTGCACTCATCCAGGCAACAGGAGAGTATTCATTCCAGAAAACACCTACTTTGTAGGTGTTCATTGAGCAATTAGCGCTTTGTAGACTATGAACATGCTTTGAGTCAGAAGGTGAGTTACTCACCACAAGGTCCTTAGCCTCTGACGTGCCCTTGTAGCCACAGTATTTATATGGCTCGTCCAGCTCAGTTTCTGGTCAATGGTAACCTCAGGATGTTAATCGGGGGGATTCAACGATGGCAATGCCATTGAATGTCAAGGGGTGATGGTTGAATTCTGTCACATTGGAGATGGTCATTGTCTGACACTTGAGTGGTACAAATGTAACTTGCCACTTGTCAGCCCAAGACGGGATATTGCCCAGGTCTTGCTGCATTCGGCCACGGACTGCTTCATTATCTGAGGAGTCACGAATGGTGCTCAACATTGCTCTATGAAAGCAGGGTTAGCCCTCAGAGGACAGAGGAATGATTGTTCTTGACATTTTCTTGGGAAACCTAGTGACACATGGAATGCGAATGGAAGAATTTGGTTTAGTTTAGCTGGAAGCTGGTGGCTTTTGTCAAAAAGAAAAGTTGAGATGCGTGAGTGACAGACAGCGCTGAATGCCTGCCTAATGAGGGTTGAAATGTGCCATTTTGGCAAGCTGTGACAGCACATGCAGCAACATCCTAATCATTTTAATAAATCTGTTGAAGCGAGCAATTGAAAGGATTAGGGCTCTATTGCCTTAAAATAAGAGATTACAGGAGGTTGGCCATGAGCCAATGGTCAATTAAATATCCAAACGCTGTGTTTGGAAGTGGCAGGCCACAGAGCATAAGCAAGACAAAATGACAGAGCACGGAAACCATTTCACAGAGAGTGTCATTTCATTTCCCCCTCCGAGTTTCTGAATCTGTCCATTCTGATCAAATAGAGACAGTTTGCCCTTGAATTATAGAGGCCCAAAAATTATAGAGGGTCAGGGGGCTGAGTTGAGTATGGTTGCCATTACAAAAGAGATGGTGCTAAAAAAGCTAAAAGGTCTTAAAATTGACAAATCTCCTGGCCCCGATGGGCTACACCCTAGAGTTCTGAGAGAGGTGGCTGAAGAAATAGCGGAAGCGTTGGTTGAGATCTTTCAAAAATCACTGGAGTCAGGGAAAGTCCCGGACGATTGGAAGATCGCTGTTGTAACCCCCTTGTTCAAGAAAGGATCAAGACAAAAGATGGAAAATTATAGGCCAATTAGCCTAACCTCGGTTGTTGGTAAAATTCTAGAATCGATCGTTAAGGATGAGATTTCTAAATTCTTGGAAGAGCAGGGTCGGATTAGAACAAGTCAACATGGATTTAGTAAGGGGAGGTCGTGCCTGACGAACCTGTTAGAATTCTTTGAGGAGGTGACAAGTAGGTTAGACCAGGGAAACCCAGTGGATGTGGTCTATCTGGATTTCCAAAAGGCCTTTAATAAGGTGCCACACAGGAGGCTGCTGAGTAAGGTGAGGGCCCATGGTGTTCGAGGTGAGCTACTGGTATGGGTTGAGGATTGGCTGTCTGACAGAAGGCAGAGAGTTGGGATAAAAGGTTCTTTTTCGGAATGGCAGCCGGTGACCAGCGGTGTCCCACAGGGTTCAGTGTTGGGGCCGCAGCTGTTCACCATATATATTAATGATCTGGATGAAGGGACTGGGGGCATTCTAGCAAAGTTTGCCGATGATACGAAGTTAGGTGGTCAGGCAGGTAGTGCTGAGGAAGTGGGGAGGCTGCAGAAGGATCTAGACAGTTTGGGAGAGTGGTGCAGGAAATGGCTGATGCAATTCAACGTGAGAAAATGTGAGGTCTTGCACTTTGGAAAAAGAATCCAAGCATAGACTACTTTCTAAACGGTGGGAAAATTCATAATGCCAAAGTACAAAGGGATCTGGGAGTGCTAGTCGAGGATTCCCTAAAGGTAAACATGCAGGTTGAATCTGTGATTAAGAAAGCGAATGCAATGTTGTCATTTATCTCAAGAGGGTTGGAATATAAAAGCAGCGATGTGCTATTGAGCCTTTATAAGGCTCTGGTTAGGCCCCATTTGGAGTACTGTGTCCAGTTTTGGGCCCCACATCTCAGGAAGGACATACTGGCACTGGAGCATGTCCAGCGGAGATTCACACGGATGATCCCTGGAATGGCGGGTCTAACATATGATGAACGGCTGAGGATCCTGGGATTGTATTCATTGGAGTTTAGAAGGTTAAGGGGAGATCTAATAGAAACTTACAAGATAATACATGGCTTAGAAAGGGTGGACGCAAAGAAACTGTTTCCGTTAGGCGAGGAGACGAGGACCCGTGGGCACAGCCTTAGAATTAGAGGGGGTAAATTCAGAACAGAAATGCGGAGACATTTCTTCAGCCAGAGAGTGGTGGGCCTGTGGAATTCATTGCCGCGGAGTGCAGTGGAGGCCGGGACGCTAAATGGCTTCAAGGCAGAGATAGATAAATTCTTGATGTCGCGAGGAATTAAGGGCTACGGGGAGAATGCTGGTAGGTGGAGTTGAAATGCCCATCAGCCATGATTGAATGGCGGAGTGGACTCGATGGGCCGAATGGCCTTACTTCCACTCCTATGTCTTATGGTCTTATGGAATCAATTTGTTTATCAAAATAAAATGGAGTTCAGAGTCAGAAACAAAACATTTCAGTTAACAGATTGAGGGAAAATACAGATGGCTTGGTTTGCAGAACTCCTGGCTCTGGCTGGGAGTGTAGGAGTCTTGATTGCTGGCAGTTTAAAACCTCCAACCCATTTTCAACAGATTGCACTTTTTTTTTTTAAAAACTAATATCGCATATATTTTGTACCATGTGACGAACATCACATGGTATGGCGAACATCAAAATCTTAAGTGTCAACACTTTCATACGATATATAACGCATTCTTTGGATTATTGGGTTCCACTGGTTTTTTTCCTCAGCTCATGTCTGGATCTGTTCGATTGTTAGATTGGAATAACTCATAAGAGGCCACGGGGACACCCGGTTGATCTCCTGTGGGATCTGTAGAATATGAGCTCCCCTGCTAATGGGAAGAGTCCACATCGACATGTCGGTCTATCCAGCAGCATGCTATCCAGGAAGGAGACAGGCAGTTGGCCACTCTGTTTAATCAATCGGGAATTGGAGAGGAGGCATCAACACACAGATTATCAGATCCTTGGACATCTCAAAGTAAACAATTATCCCATTCTCAAGACATCTAGATCTAAAACAAGACCAAATTATACTATTACCACTTCCATTCCTGTGTGTGGATTATTTTTATTTGAAAAAGAAAGCTTTATGCATCTGCATATTTGAAGAACAAAGGCAACAGACAGAAATTCATTTTCTATACCGACAAAGTGCTGGAAAAATTCAGCGGGCGGATGTATTCCTCCGCAGGGTAACAGGCAGGTTTCCCAAATAGATTTTCCCACACTTTGCCATTTTTTTTTTGAAGGGGAGTGTGTTTCACTGCCATTGTGAGGGCCGGGCCTAAATATGCCGCAAAGCCTGCTGAAGGTAATCAACTATTTTCTGACAGGTAAAAAGGCTATTTTAATGTAAATATTTGAGCCCAGTTTTAATACCCATTCTAAAATAAGCCTTTCAGTACTCATAACCTTAGGTCATGACAAAACACATAACTTCAACAGAAGCACAAAAGCCTGACACATCCACAAACTAATTGGAGATAAAAACAACGGATGGGATTCTCCGATAATGCGGCAGAGTGCCCGCCCGGTCGTGAACGCCATTGCGTTTCACAACGGCGCGGAATTGACGTGGGCACGAGCGATTCAGGGCCCGAAAATGGGCTAGCAGCGGGCCCGCGCGAAACTCGGGGGGGGGGGGTGGCGCAAAAGCAGCATTGTCATCGCGCAACGCCCGACAGACGCCGCGCACCGTCATTTAAATTGCACGATCCGTGCACAGGACACAAGACGACGCGATGGCTGAGCCCCGACGAGCCACTCCCAGGTTCCGCGACACAGACCTGGACACCCTGCTGGATGCGGTTGAAGATCGCAGGGCCATCCTCTGCCCAAGACGTGGGCATCTCCAAACTTCAAGCAGTGTGAGGCGCGGCTGGCGTGAGATTGGCACTGCAGTCAGTGCTATGGGGCACGAGGGCTGCCAGGGTAAGTGCCCCGAGAGTGCCCCCGGGTCACACCCTACCCCCACCCCCCCCCCCCCCCCCCCCCCACCCCAACCCCAACCACGTCTCGCAGCACCCCCCTCCCCGGACAGGCGGGGGGGGGGGCCTCGGGGCCACAACGTTGTACCCGACCCACATGAGCAACACGCCCCCCCCCCCTTGAGAGATGCAGTGGCGTGGCTCCAACTGTCCCCCCACCCAGCAATAATGTAGCCTATATCTGCACGGCCTGATGATTACCGCCTAACTGTGATGCTTTATCCAACCCTGCCGCAGAATAAGACTGCTCACAACCACCATGAGAGTACAAGAACCGGAGGGGAATCACCTGTGCTGCACCCCTTAACCATACATGAGCAGAGGGCCCTGGACTTCGCTGGGGGAGCCGCCACCCAGGAGGTAGCGCCATGCCAGGTCGGAGGCGCAGTAGCAAGTGGGACTACCCTGCATGGCTACCCCACACCCCTCAGCCCGCCATCCCCCCTCACAGTGCCCCCTCCACCCCCTAAGCCCGAGGGACACAGGACGGACAGTCAGGACAGTGATGGCCGTGAGTCGCACAAAGATAGGGCCATGAGCCAGGACAATGATGGAGAGAGGACGGGGACTGTGGGCAGTGACGCACAGAGGACAGCCAGAGAGTCGACGGACACATTGGGCATGGAACATGACTGTGGTAAATCACTGTGTGCACTTGTATTAGGGGATGTAATGTAGGACCTGCACTGCAGGTTCGCCAGTAGCCCCTGCTGGCTAGCTCCGCCCAAAAGGAGCCGTATAAATATGCGTGTCCTCCTTCTGATCAGCCATTTCACCAACTGTAGTAGGAGGCCATGCATCTGACTGTAATAAAGCCACCGTTGTACCAATCTGAGTCTTCTGTGCAATTGATCGTGCATCAATTTATTACAGTCAGATTTTCTAAGACAGGGATATTAGAATCAAACCAGATCGCCTGCAGCTGGATCCACACACGCCAGACGCCAGAAAGGACTTTAATCACTGGCTGGCTTGTTTTGAGGCCTACATCAACGCTGCGTCCCCCGCACCGAGGGAAGCTCAGAAGATTCAAGTTTTATACTCCAGGTTGAGATCCAGCGTGTTCCCGTTGATCCAGGACGCCCCAAATTACATGGAAGCAATGGCACTCCTAAAAGTGAACTATGCCCAGAAATCAAACACGATCTTCGCCAGGCACGTACTTGCCACTCGCTCTCAACTACCTGGTGAGTCAATCGAAGACTTCTGGTGGGCCCTAATCCCACTCGTATAGGACTGTGACTGTCAGGCCGTTACGGCCACCGAACACTCTAATCTCCTGATGCACGACGCATTCGTAACAGGGATTGCGTCGGACTCCATCCGACAACAACTACTGGAAGGGGCCACGCTCGACCTTGCGGAGACCAAAGCTTTAGCGCTCTCCATGATGGTCGCCTCTCGTAATGTTCAGGCATACCCCGCTCGCCGCGCGGCCCACCAGCCCTACCCCTCCTGGACCCCGCAAATGACCTGCCCCCGGCTGGGGCCCTTCCTAGTCAATACGCCTGCGCCGCCTGCCAATCCGCACAACCTGGGGGTCCCCGCTGCTACTTCTGTGGTCAGCAGAAGCACCCCCGCCAACGCTGCCCAGCCACTTCCAAGTTGATGCACAATCAATGGACATGAAACGTAGATAAAGTCCGAACAATAGGCTTTAATACACAAGACGTGGACCCAGCAGCAGACGTACAGAAGAATGGCAGACTGCCGGGGAACAGGGGTTCTTATACCCCGCCTCGTAGGCAGAGCTTCCTACTTCTCAACCAATCGGCTGAGAGGCACATGACATACCTGGGCCAATGGGCACCGAGTCCTCTGCACCAACGGCAGCTCACACTTCCAGGTACCGTAATACCCCTAGTCATACTACCACATTCACCCCCTGTTGAAAAAGGAACCGGGGGGTACGGGGAACGCGGACATGGGGGTGGGGTGCGTGTCCCGTGAGTACGTGAGAGACTGGTAGTATGACTAGAGATGTTAGGTCGTACCATTGCATTGATGGCTGCCCATTAGCCTGCAATTATGCACAAAATACTGAACAAAACTATGTACAATGTGGAAAAATTGGGGGTGGGGGGAAAAGAAAATGGAGAACATACAAAAAAAACAAGAGTCCATCAGCAGTTCACATGGATTCGATCAGCCAATTGGGTGCCTTGGATGTCCTGTTCGATTTGCGTAGCTGTGCCGGCGACGTTGGAGCGGTGGTCGTCCGTGACTCCGGGAGCGATGATCCTGTTTTTGCGTCCGTACCCCTAGTCGGTACTAGCGGGGGTCAGGCCGGGGGAGGGTTGTCCTGTCCCCAGTTTTAATACCCATTCTAAAATAAAGCTTTCAGCACTCATAACCTAAGGTCATGACAGAACACATAACTTCAACAGAAGCACAAAAGCCTGACACATCTACAAACTAATTGGAGATAAAACCAACATTTTGCTGACAAAATGAACAAACTATTGTTCTAATAAAGAGATTTTAAAGTTAGTTTCATATTAAGAAATGAGCTGTACCAGTAATCAAGATCAAGGTCGAAATATTGAAGACATCATCGTCCAGAATATGGATTAAGCAAAGTCAGCAGAAAACCAGTAAAAAAACAGTCTTGATAATAGCACAAAATCGCATTCCATAGCATACACAAATATTCAAACATGAAACATTCAGAACTTATGTTGCACATTGAGGATTGACAGTTAACCATTGAATCAAATCTATTTGATCCTCACCCAAATCAATTAGGACGACATAGAGGTGTGGACAGCTGGCTTCAGACTGATAAAATTCTCTTTAAACATGAGTGTCTGCACAGCCATCTTTATTCCGGGATCATTCTGTACTTTGATCTAACTATTCTCTATCTCTATTTTCACTTTTCCATTCTAACTCTTTAATTTCATGCAAGCTGTTTGCCGTAAGCAAGAAACCATTTATTTATTATTTTGAAAGTTAAATTATTTATAAGTTACTTCTCTTTAAAAGTCCTTTTGCTAGCCGGACTTTAGTGAGAATAGATTTAGGTTTCTCTCAATTGTAATCAAGTAAAGGCAATAAAAGATTCTTATTTGCAATCGAGAAGCGTAACACAAATTTCTACTGAGTTTTAGTGTTGCGAGACTTCACTAAATCCGCATGGTAGATCTCTACACCTGCCTTCACAGAGATCGGGGCGCCCTTTAAAATGAACGCCTCAAAGAGAAATTAAAGACCCCATTCCCCACCCCGCTGCGGACATCGGGTCTCCCCTGAACATAGATCACCGGCATTGGACCCCTCTCAATGGGTCGCCCGATAAGCTCGCCTCCTTCAGGCCCCACACCCTGGTAGTGCCAACCTAGCAGTGCCCACAAGGGTATCAGGGGGCAGTGATCTGCCATGTCCCTGTCGCCCGGCGGCTACAATGATATCCGAGTCCCCTGGTATGTTCATCACGTCTGGTCTCCATTTGTGGACAACAGTAGTAACTCTTGACATGCCACATCACACTGGAGTGGGAATATAGCACATTCCCGGAAGATTCGGCGTTAAGCTGATTTTGAATATTAAAATATATTTGAGGTTCACGCCCTCGCTGGGCATGAATCTAATTACGTCTGCTGGGTAGGCCCAGGAACATTCCGGACTGTTTTGCACCCAGTGCAAGTTCTGCTTCAGGCCTCTCCCAGAATTTTCCTGACATAGCAAGATTTGCGCTGGGCCCAGTGTAGCCGGAGAATCGCCTCCCGCAGGTCACGCAGCATCTGTGGAGAAAGAAACAAGAGTTAACGATTCAGGTCTGTGACCTTTCATCATAACAGAGAAAAATCAAAAACGTAAAAGATTTTGAGCAAGTGGAAGAGGGGAGGATGAGAAGACCAACAGGGCAGTCTCTGACAAGCTGGATGATAGGAGAGATTAAAAGGTTTCATGGTACGAATGCCATGGTAATGGGCGAATTCAAGGAACAAAAGCTATGTCTAGAAGAGGTGTGATGTGGCGATGCCGGAGTTGGACTGGGGTGAGCACAGTAAGAAGTCTTACAACACCAGGTTAAAGTCAAACAGGTTTGTTTCAAGCACGAGCTTTCGGAGCACTGCTCCTTCCTCAGGTGAATGAAGAGATATGTTCCAGAAATTATATATACACAAAGTCAAAGATGCCAGACAATGCTTGTAATGCGAGCATTTGCAGGTAATCAAATCTTTACAGATCCAGAGATAGGGGTAATCCCAGGTTAAAGAGGTGTGAATTGTCTCAATTTTGTCCTCAAATATATTTTAATATTCATCCAGCTTGTCTCAAGCCAGGACTGTTGGTCGGATTTTGCAAGCTCAGGCCAGATAGTGGTGAATGTAATGCGACAGGAATCCAAGGTCCCGGTTGAGGCCGTACTCATGGGTGCGGAACTTGTCTATAAGTTTCTGCTCGGCAATTCTGCGTTGTCGCGCGTCCTGAAGGCCGCCTTGGAGAACGCTTACCCGGAGGTCAGAGGCTGACTACCCTTGACTGCTGAAGTGTTCCCCGACTGGAAGGGAACATTCCTGCCTGGTGATTGTCGTGCGATGCCCGTTCACTCGTTGTTGCAGCGTATGCATGGTCTCGCCAATGTACCACGCTTCTTGACATCCTTTCCTGCAGCGTATGAGGTAGACAACAGGTGAGGTGCTAGAAGAGGTGTGAGTGAGAAGATAGCGAGCGTTCAAACGCAAAGTAAAGGAATTAGCAAAGTATTGTAACTAATGTATTCTTTATAGTGTCACAAAGTGATATCATCAGAGGCAGCTGGGAGATTTTCCCTCCCTTCCATCTTGGACTGTGAACAAACAACCTCTCTGCAGTAAACTCTGACAACTATCACAATACATTAACATTCTAACACTCTACATTAGCACTATAACACAATACATTAACATTCTAACACTCTAAATTAGCACTATAACTCAATACATTAACATTCTAACATTCTACATTAGCACAATAGAACAATACATGAACATGGTTAATCATGGAGTGGAACAGTGGTTTACATTGCTGCCTCACAGCGCCAGAGAACTTGGTTCAATTCCGGCCTTAGGTGACTGTCTGTGTGGAGTTTGCACCTTCTCTCCATGTCTTTGTCGGTTTCCTCCCACTGCTCCGGTTTCCTCCCACAGTCCAAAGAAGTCCATGGATTGGCCATGCCAAATTGCCCCATAGTGTCAACGATGTGCAGGCTTTATCGGGTTATAGGGATAGGGCGAGGAAGTGGGCCTAGGAAGGCTGCTCTTTCAGGGAGTCGATGCATACACTGTAGGAACTCTAGATCGGCCACGTGTCCCTAGTCAATTTCTGGCAAGAACTTAGTGTCACAGTGATCTTCGCTGGGTAACTACCAAAGCCCCTGGGTCGCTGCTTGGTCTTGCATGACACACGTCAGCGAGGCTCACTTAGTGAGACTGTCTTATGTAGCCACCAAAGTTGGCCATTCCCTCAATACAAAATGGAGGAACGCAAAGTTTGCAGGGTAAAATGGACAAAGTTTGCAGCACAAGCAGGCTGCAACAAGCCACTGTGTATTCTGTCTACTGAGAGAGCAGACAGCACCGAAACGAACATTCCGCATACTAATGAGGCAATCTCCGGGACAGTTAGCATAGTAATGGAACGATCCCAGGGACAAAGGACACAAATAGGGAAGTGATTGCAACATTGTATGGGAAGCCAGACACCCCGGCACCAGCGGGGTTTGAAAACAAAGCACCTGAAGGCCCGCCCAGTAGCCGAAGGACAGCCTCAGTATTGGGGGGATTCAAACAAATCGATTGGGAAGAGACCCAATCGATCCCCAGCAGATAGAGGGTCCGCCCAAAAGGGTGCGAAGCCCTGGGACCTATAAAAGACAGGTCCCAAACTCAGTTCGCTCTTCTTGGCCAGCCCTCTTCTCTTGACCAGCCCTCTCGACCAGCCTTTACCGAAGAAGACCTTGACCGAGAGAGAGGAGAGGTTTGGACAGCAGCCACCAGCAAGTAAGTGTCTCACAACGATCGCTACCAGAGATAGACACTCCTGACCCCTTTTAACCTGTACCAACCTGAAGTCTGCGGACCCAGTGCAGAGCAAGAGGCCCTTGTCCCCTGATCCGGCAGTTCCTTATTCAGATAAGTATTGGTCTATTTAGTGGTAGGAATAGTTTAGTCATCTTAGCGTGTGCATGAGTAGTTTATAATTGTATTATAATAAGCTCAATTGTTTGAACTTACTAATTGGTGTATGGATTTATTGCTTTGAACTTGACCTTGAAACTTGTGGCGGTATCTTAACGATACCTGGCAACTCCAAAGCTAAGTAACGAAACAGAGCCAAATCGAGTGTTAAGCACACTCACCCAGAACGAACAACACTTAGCAGTGTGATATTTTCACGTGGCTGAGACATGTCCGGTACACACTTGGCCACAGACAGGCACTTCTTGGTGGAGCGGCCGGTCTGCAGTTTGGCCAGCTGGAAATCGATGCTCTTGCTGCAGTGATGCCTCCGGTGCCTGGTGCTCCCTCTCCTTGTGCTGCTCCTCCTTCACACAGAGACCAACATTTTCCGGCCTGTCACAGCGGGTTCCCGCACGGTCGATGCGGTGATCCATTCAAACGTTCATTGCTTGGGTGGGATCGGAAGATCCCACCGGCAGGAGAGGCCATAACAATCTGGCTTGGGATTGATGAAGGCTGAATGGATGGATTGGACCTTTTAACACGTGCGAATAACCCTCTGCGTCCCTTACTGAGAGTCCACCACCATGTCTCTCCCACACTTGATAACCCAGCAGCCCAAGCAGCTTCCACCCTTAGAGGCCCTGCAACCACAATCCGGCAATGACTTTTCCTCCCCTCTTTTCCCTTTGAAGGCAACCAGCAATCTCACTACATCTGACTTTGGACTTTAACCGTTTGGGATCTGAAGGCTCGCGAATCCCCATGCACCATTCACCAAATGCCAAACTCCGTGTAAAATCACACTCAGACCCATGCAAATTGACACACGGTGCTCCCACCCCAAAACCAGATGCCACACTGCTGTCGGGGTAACACATGGCCCATCCAAGGAGGACACCCTTAGTGGAGCCTGTGACATTGTGCAAATGTACCACGAGTGAAGAGTTAATGTTATGTTAAAACTAGCCACTAGATGGAGCTAAGGGGCAGTACTATAAAAGGCACTGACTCATGGCAGCACGGCAGCATGGATAGCATTGTGGCTTCACATCGCCAGTGTCCCAGGTTCGATTCCCCCGCTGGGTCACTGTCTATGCGGAGTCTGCATGTTCTCCCCATGTCTGCGTGGGTTTCCTCCAGGTGCTCCAGTTTCCTGCCACAGTCCAAAGACGTGCTGGTTAGGTGGATTGGCCATGATAAATTGCCCTTAGTGACCGAAAAGGTTAGGAGAGGTTATTGGGTTACGGGGATAGGGTAGAAGTGAGGGCTTAAGTGGGTTGGTGCAGACTCGATGGGCCGAATGGCCTCCTTCTGCACTGTATGTTCTATGTTCTTGGCTTCTGGGAGAGAGTGGAGTAGAGGTAGAGGAGACTGGAGTAAAGTGCATTTAGAGCTATAGAAGATAGTTAGAATATAGAGATAGTGTTAGTGAGTGTAGTTCAATAATCTATTTGTTTAGCATAGGAATAAGAGTCAAACTCTAAATCAAGTAGTGTAAATAAAATTAGTTTAGTTCATGAAAAGTGCTTCAAGTGTCTTTGTGAAAATTACGCTTTCCATCCTGAAGTCAATCTCACAAAGATAACCACATGATACCAGGGTGTGTGTCCCTGAACAGTAAGCAATAAGACAAAGAAGAAAAAAATAATAATTGCACCGCTACGTATCTCAAAATCTGCAAGAAAGCACCGAGAGAAACATGGAAGTTGTGAAGAAACCAAATCACTTCCAAATATCCGGGAAACTTGGCTTGAATTGGAAAAACCTCAAACAACAATTTGAAGTTTTTCTGTCTACTTACACATTAGAGTCAGCTCTGGTTGGCGTAAAATAGCGATCCTCCTAAATCTAGCTGGACCACAAGCTAGAGGTTTGATTAATTCATTTTAACTTTGAAAATGAAGATGACAAAAATAACCTGGATGTGGTCATTGAAAAGTTTAATCAGCATTGTGAGCCTCACATAAATGAGAATCTCCGTTAAAAAATTGCTCAGAGAAAAGAAACTAACATTGCAAGAAACTAAAAATAGATGCTCCGTAAAGCTCTCTTGGGAAAGTGCAGGAGGCAAAAGAGGCCGGTGTGCTGGCCTTTGCGTCCCTAGTAGCCCGGCGGAGGATCTTGCTACAGTGGAAGGATGCAAGACCCCCAAGCGTGGAGGCCTGGATCAATGACATGGCGGGAGACATGACACTGTACATGACAATGACTCCGTTGAAGTTGTAGCACATCTTGAAATTCAGCGCGCTACTTGGTTGCCCAGGATGTTGCCTGGTATTGAGGGTATTAGCTATGAGGAGAGATTGAATAAACTGGGATTGTTCTCCCATAGAGACGGAGGCTGAGAGGCGACTTGATAGAAGTTTATGAAATTATTAGGGGTATAGATAGGGTGAACATTGGAGGCTTTTTCCCAGGGTGGAATTGAAAATCACAAGGGGGCACAAGTTCAAAGTGAGGGGGGAAAGGTTCAGTGGGATGTGCGGGGAAGTTTTTTACACAGAGGGTGGTGGTGGTCTGGAATGCATTGCCAAGTGAGGTGGTTGAGGCAGGTACGTTAGCGACCTTTAAGACTTTTATGGATAGGCACATAAACAGACAGGGTATAGAAGGATAGAGGCAGTTAGTCTAGATAAGACACGTGATTGGTGCAGGCTTAGAGGGTCAAAGGGCTTGTGCCTGTGCTGTATTGTTCTTTGTACAGAAGAAAGCCGTTTCGTGCAGGCATGCTTTGGAAGAAAGAGAGATCGAGAAGTTGACCGTTCTGTGCATGACCATATTGCACATGCGCACTGGGAAAAACAGCACATGACATCACGAACATGATGACATGCACGCATCGTGGCTGTGGTGATCCTCGCCTGAGTCACCAGGGGGCAGCGCGGGGACACCCATAAAAGGAACGCCGAAGGCCCGCCTCCGCGACTTGAAACCGGAGGGGTTGGAGTGGCAAGAGGTGCAAGAAGCTGAAGGGTGCTAGTCTGTTTGGGGCCTAGTTGCAGAACATTGAAGAGCAGCCTTTTCTCAAGTGTAATCTGTAATTTATTGTGGGACACAATAAATCATCCTTAACCTAAAGACGACTTCGAGCATTCTTTCAAGAAGCATAACATGGTACAGGAGTGGATTCTCTGAACAGAGGGAACCAGCGCTACCAGCAAGACAAAGAAAGACAAAGACAGCAGACAAAGAAGAAGCACCAGCAACAGGCAGGCCACCAGACTTTGCAGCCTCTCAACTTCAGACGACTTTCTGCAACAATGGAACACACGGTACTTCCAGCGCCAATGAGAGCTACAGGTAATTTAAATTATAATTGGAAAATGTTCAAACAACAATTTGAAATGTACTTGTTAGCTCAGGACTTACATACAGCCACCGATGGAAAGAAAATTGCACTTTTAATCACATCGTGTGGCCAGCAACTGGTAGACACATATAACTCGTTCACATATGCGGATACTGAAGACAAAACTAAGTTTCAAGTGATAATGGCAAAATTGGATGAACACTATAAGTCTCAATCCAATGAAATCATTGAAAGATTCACCCTCCGTCACAGACTCCAAAAACAAGGGGAGACTATCACCCACTTGGTCACAGAGTTACGCTTGCTGGCACAAGGCTGCAACTTTGGTGATTTAACAAACTCACTCATCAGAGATCAGCTAATCTATGGTCTTGCTGACAAAAAACTAAGAGACTCACTATTACTGCAAAACGATTTAACACTAAAAACTACCATAGAAAAATGCTTGTTACAGGAGCAGAAAATGCAGCAGGTACAGGAGCTATTTGAAAAACATTCCTTACAAAACATCCACCACGAGGACGATATAAAGATGGTGAATTCCCCTCACAGGTCGTCTCTTCCGTTTTCCAGGCCGTCTCTTCCGTTCTCTGGCCCGTCTGCGCATGCGCACCGTCCTGAAAGACGCGATCCCGGAAGTGATCGGTCCGCGCATGCGCACTACTCGCAATACCGGCCCTGGTCTGAAAACCGCAATGCGCATGCGCGAACGCAGCATACGCATGACGTCATGACGTGTCATTACTGCGGCTCCTCCCACTTAAAAGGGCAATGTCCTGCCCAAGGAAAAAGGTGCAGAAAGTGTTCAAAAATGAATCACTTCGCCTCCCAATGTCAATCCACAGCTAAATTTCACTCGTCCACTCAACGGCATGGCAACCTGAAAGTCCGCACAGTTGATGTCACGAACACTCAGGCTCCCGACGACAATTTTTCCGACCATGAAGAATTCAACTCCTGGGAGCACACGTACAGCATTGGCATTATTAATGCCACAGCGGGACCACAGGAGCTGACGACACAACCTCGACACGTGCATGCCATCAACTCTGCAAGTGAATGGACTGCCACGGTGCACGTACAGGACTTCCCCATCACGTTCAAACTGGACACGGGAGCCTCAGCAAACTTGCTAACGAGCAAAGATCTCGCATCGGTCCCAGGGACGCACGAGGTGTTACCTGCAGCATGCAAGCTCACTGACTACAACGGCAACCCGATCATCTCCAAGGAATCCTGCCACCTACAAGTTGCCAACAAAACTGTCGTAACAGGCCTACGCTTTGAGATTGTGGAAGACAACAGGTCCTCGCTGCTCGGCGCTCAAGCCTGCAAGGATTTGCAGCTCATTCAGCGGATTTTCATGCACACGGCTGCATCATCACGCATTTACGAGGACATACAGCTGCTACTCACCGACTACCCCGACGTTTTCTCGGGCATGGGTACACTGCCCTACACGTACAGAATCTTGCTCAAAGAGACAGCCATACCGGTTGTTCATGCCCCACGGAGGGTCCCGGCTCCATTGCGGGACAAGCTAAAAGCCGAACTTCAGCGTCTCCAGACTCAAGGCGTCATCTCAAGAGTCACACAGCCGACTGACTGGGTCAGCTCGCTGGTGTGCGTCAAGAAGCCGTCTGGTGAACTTCGGATCTGTCTAGATCCCAAAGACCTGAATAAGAACATTCGCAGGGAACACTACCCGATCCCCAAGCGCGAGGAAATCACGAGCGAAATGGCAAAAGCTCGCATCTTCACCAAGCTTGATGCCTCACAGGGTTTCTGGCAAATGCAGCTCGATGAGTCCAGCCGCCTGCTATGCACCTTCAACACGCCGTTTGGAAGGTACTGCTATAATCGGATGCCCTTCGGCATTATATCTGCATCCGAAATATTCCACAGAATCATGGAGCAGATGGTAGAAGGCATCGAAGGCGTACGTGTCTATGTGGATGACATCATCATATGGTCGGCGACGGAGAAAGACCATATTGCGAGGGTGAAGCAAGTCTTCCAGAGGATACACCACTTTGGACTCAAGCTCAACCGGGCCAAGTGCACTTTCGCACAGTCCTCTCTGACATTCCTGGGCGACACAATCTCAGAGCACGGGGTGAAGCCGGACGCTGAGAAGATCGCTGCAATTCAGAGCATGCAGCGACCACAGGACAAGAAAGCGGTTCTAAGGTTCCTGGGATTCGTCAACTTCCTTGGTAAATTCATACCCAACCTGGCAGCACGGACAAAGGCGTTGAGGAACGTGACAAGGAAGGACACGGAGTTTGCCTGGACCCAGGCTCACCAGGCTGAATGGGATGATCTAAGATACCAGCTGATGTCAGCTCCAACGCTTGCATTTTTTGACCCGGTGAAACCTACCAAGATCTCCACTGACGCCAGTCAACATGGGATTGGTGCTGTGCTACTGCAACAGGATGACCAGTTGGACTGGGTTCCAGTGGCTTACGCTTCACGGGCGATGACCGCCACAGAGTGCAGGTATGCACAGATAGAAAAGGAGTGCCTAGGGCTAATAACAGGAGTGACCAAATTCCACCACTATGTGTACGGTCTCCCCACTTTCATCGTGGAAACGGATCATAGGCCGCTGGTCAATATCATTGACAAGGACCTCAATGATATGACGCCGCGCCTACAGCGCATGATGATGAAGTTGCGCAGGTACGACTTCACGCTGGTCTACACCCCTGGCAAGGACCTTGTGATAGCTGACACGTTATCACGAGCCATGGACGCTGACAACCCGCCACTGGCGTCCATCAATGATGTGGAAGCTCATGCACAGTGGTGCAAGGAGACGCTCCCGGCAACGGATGAGAAGCTGCAGCAAATTCGTCAGGCGACACAGGAGGACGCCACCCTCCTTCAAGTCCTACACAACCTGCAGCATGGCTGGCCAAAGGGGCGGTGCCCACAGTTCCAGAATGTCAAGATTGAACTATCCGTGGTCGATGGCATTATACTGCGGAACGACAGGATCGTCATTCCAATGGCTCTCCGGGCGGACATCCTCCACAGGATTCACGAAGGGCACCTTGGTGCCGAAAAATGCAAAAGGAGAGCGCGCCAATCTGTTTACTGGCCAGGGATTAACGAGGACATCACCAACATGGTGCTCTCCTGTGACACGTGCCAAAGACATCGACCGGCACAATGCAAGGAGCCACTGCAGCAGCATGAGATGGCCACGTCACCATGGGACAAAGTGGGCATTGATTTGTTCCACTCCATTGGCCGCAACTATGTCCTGATCATTGACTACTTCTCCAACTTCCCGGAAGTCCTGCAACTCCCGGATCTCACAGCAGCAGCCGTCATCAAGGCCTGCAAAGAAACTTTCTCCAGGCATGGCATCCCACGGACGGTCATGTCCGACAATGGTCCTTGTTTTGCCAGCTGGGAGTGGACGGACTTCGCCAAGATTTACAATTTCCAGCACATAACGTCGAGTCCCCACTTTCCGCAATCGAATGGCAGGGTGGAGAAAGGTGTTCACATAGTCAAGCAACTCATCAGCAAGGCTGCGGACTCAAAATCTGACGTACACTTGGCCCTCCTATCGTACCGTTCGTCACCTTTGAGCTCGGGACTATCACCAGCTCAGATGCTTTTCAACAGGGATGTGCGGACAACTTTACCAGCGCTACACTTCACCAATCCTGATCACTCGCCTGTCCTGGATCAAATGCGTCAACAGCGCCAAGCGCAAAAGCAGCACTATGACAAGCAGGCCAAGGTACTGCCACCGTTGGCCATCGGCGACACAGTGAGGCTGCGAAACCCAGCTGGGGTTGGTCCAAAATGGCGGTGGTCCTCCGCCTAACATCGCCACGGTCCTACGTCGTGCAGTCGGATGATGGAACAATGGTTCGACGAAATCGGCGAGACCTTCTGAAGGTCACACCTCGTCCACGGGTCCTTCCGACACTCGATCTGCAGGACACACTGGATCCACAGGACACGGTCATACATCTTCCTGACACCCCAGCAGCAGATGTCCGCACGGACACAAACGACCCTGGATCTCCAAGCCCACTCAGGAGGTCTACACGGATCAGACGTGCACCTGACCGTCTGAACCTGTGAACATGGACTGACAAATGCATCGCCCTGCCCTGTTCTGTGTATATATATATATAAACCTAACTCTTTACCTTTGTGTTTTACTACAGCTCTGCAACTACGAAAAAAAAAAAAAAAAAAGTGAAGAAGGGGGATGTGGTGATCCTCGCCTGAGTCACCAGGGGGCAGCGCGGGGACACCCATAAAAGGAACGCCGAAGGCCCGCCTCCGCGACTTGAAACCGGAGGGGTTGGAGTGGCAAGAGGTGCAAGAAGCTGAAGGGTGCTAGTCTGTTTGGGGCCTAGTTGCAGAACATTGAAGAGCAGCCTTTTCTCAAGTGTAATCTGTAATTTATTGTGGGACACAATAAATCATCCTTAACCTAAAGACGACTTCGAGCATTCTTTCAAGAAGCATAACAGTGGCCATGCCCACTTTTTTAAAAAAAATCATTTTTATTGAAATTTTTACAGAAAATATAACAACAAACAATGAAAAGCCACAATAAAACACCATAAAAACTGTAACACCCCCAAGACCATATCAACGCATGTATCCCGCCCCCCCCCCCAACCCAATAAACAACAAGAGAACTTAAAAATAAATTAAATTAAAATTAAATAAGCAAACATAGTCAACGTTCCCCCCCCCCTTTTTCCCCCCTCCCCGCCGGGTTGCTGCTGTTGCTGACCCAGTACCCTATCGCTGAGCCAGAAAGTCGAGGAAAGGTTGCCACCGTCTAAAGAACCCTTGTACCGATCCTCTCAGGGCAAATTTGACCTTCTCCAGCTTGAGAAATCCCGCCATGTCATTGATCCAGGCCTCCACGCTTGGGGGTCTTGCATCCTTCCACTGTAGCAAGATCCTCCGCCGGGCTACTAGGGACGCAAAGGCCAGCACACCGGCCTCTTTTGCCTCCTGCACTCCCGGCTCCACCCCAACCCCAAAAATCGCGAGTCGCCAGCCTGGCTTGACCCTGGATCCTACCACCCTCGACACCGTCCTCGCCAACCCCTTCCAGAACTCCTCCAGTGCCGGGCATGCCCAGAACATATGGGCATGGTTCGCTGGACTCCCCGAACACCTGACACACCTGTCTTCGCCCCCAAAGAACCTACTCATCCTAGACCCGGACATGTGGGCCCGGTGCAGCACCTTGAATTGGATGAGGCTAAGCCGCGCACATGAGGAGGAAGAGTTAACCCTCTCCCTCTCCCTCTCCAGGGCATCAGCCCATGTCCCATCTTCGATCTGTTCCCCCAGTTCCCCCTCCCACTTAGCCTTTGCTAAGGGAGGGTTCGGCATTCCTCAGGGGCACTGCATTGAACCACCTCCCAAATCATCCTCCATTTAACCTCATCCATCCCTTTTTTCCCTGCCCCCACACCTGGGGTAAACACAAAACCTAAACCGCACTGTAAATCTGTGCCAGTGCACAGGGGGATCAAATAGCTCTGGAACAAAGGGCAGGATGAAGAGAATGTGAGAGAGAGAGAGGAGAAAGGGGGAGGGAGGAGAAAGAGGGAGGGAGGAGAAAGAGGCCCAGGGGGTGGGGAGGCAGAATTAAACCAAATTCCTGCTTATTTCCTCAGACTCTTCAAAAGGTCGTTTCTCCCCAGATTAGAAAAGGTGCCTTTATAATTCACAGTGCAGAACCCTTTCTGCGCTGTGAATTATAAAGGCAGAACCCAGAAATTTTGCCAAAAGTTTTTCCCTCTCTCTCCGCGCGTTTTTCCTGTTGTTGTGAAACTGACCTGAAATCGCAGAGGCTGAAGCTGAAATAGACAAATCCAGACACATCTCCCACCCCGGGATCCCAGCATTTCCCTCTGCATTCTAACCAGGCAATATTCCTGGGTTTAGGCAGATTGCAATATACTCACCAAAGCCCTGCTCTCAGCCAGAGGACGGACGGGACTCCCTCTCTCTGTCTCTCTCACTCTCTGTCTGTCCCCACAATCTCCCTCTCCCTCTCTCTCTCTCTCTCAAACAAAGACAAGGCAGCTGGGAGGAAGGGGAGCCTTGAGGAAGGTCTGCATTTCCCCCATCCAATGGATGCCCGGGGCCAACGCACCGTTGCCCCCCCCGCCGCACGCCACTGCCCCCTACCCCAACCCCCTACCCCTACCCCCCTACCTCTACCCCTACCCCTACCCCCACCCCTACCCCCCACCCCCACCCCTACACCCCCACCCCCACCCCATCCCCCTACCCCTACCCCCCCACCCATACCCACCCCCCCACCCCTACCCCCCCATTCCTACCCCCCCACCACTACCCCCCCACCCCTACCCCCCACCCCCACCCCTACCCCCCCCCCACCCCCCCCCACACAACCCCACCCACCCCTACACCCCCCCACCCCCCCACCCCTATCCCCCCTCCTCAACCCCTACACCCCTCCACCCCTACCCCCCCACCCCTACCACCCCCACCCCTACCCCCCCCACACCCACCCCCCCTATCCCCCCACACCCCTACCCCCCCACCCCTACCCCCCTCCAACGCCGCAACCCCCCCCAACGCCGCAACCCCCCCAACGCCGCAACCCCCCCCAACACCGCAACCCACCCCCCCACCCCCCCAACGCCGCAACCCCCCCACCCCCCAAATGCCACAACCCAACCCCCCCCCCCCAACGCCGCAACCCACCCCCCCACCCCTTCCCCCCTCCAATGCCGGGCGGCGTTGATGATGTCGCCTGACATCAACCGACGCGCCACTTCCGCAGCGGGTGAAACTGACGCGTACAGCGTCACTCCGCTGCTGGCCCTTTCGGGACGGGAGATTTAGGGTTTATAAGCAGGCCCCTACGCCGGAGTCACCAGCGCCGCTTTTGCCCGCCGGTAATGGGCGTCACGTTGGTCTTCGGTGAATTTCGCCCCAGATATCTTCCCATCCCCGACCCAGACCCCCGAAAGCACCCTGTCGCTTACCCCCCTCGCAGGAAGCGAAGGGAATCCCTCCACCTGCCGCCTAGCAAATGCCTTTACCTGCAGATACCTGAACATGTTCCCCGGGGGGAGCCCAAATTTCTCCTCCAACTCCCCCAGGCTTGCAAACCTCCCATCAATGAACAGGTCCCTCAGCTGTCTGATGCCCGCTCTGTGCCAACCCTGGAACCCCCCATCAATGTTCCCCGGGACAAACCGATGGTTCCCCCTTAACGGATCCTCCATCGAGCCCCCACTTCCCCCCTATGTCGCCTCCACTGCCCCAAAATCTTGAGGGTAGCCACCACCACCGGACTCGTGGTATACCTCGTAGGAGGGAGCAGCCACGGTGCTGTTACCAGGGCCCCCAGGCTTGTGCCTCCACAGGACGCCATCTCCAACCATTTCCATGCTGCCCCCTCCCCCTCCATCACCTACTTGCGCACCATCTACACATTGGCCACCCAATAATACCCCGAGAGATTGGGTAACGCCAGCCCCCTATCATCTCTACCCCGCTCCAAGAAGACCCTCTTCACCCTCGGGGTCCCATGCGCCCAAACAAATCATGCTGCTAGTCACCCTCCTAAAAAATGCCTTAGGGATAAAGATGGACAAACACTGAAAAAGGAACAAGAACCTCGGGAGAACCGTCATTTTGACGGACTGCACTTTACCCGCCAGCGATAGCGGCACCATGTCCCACCTTTTCAATTCCTCCTCCATCTGCTCCACAAGCCTAGTAAAATTAAGCTTATGGAGAGTCCCCCAACTCCTGGCCACCTGCACCCCCAGGTATCTGAAACTCTTCACTGCCCTCTTAAACGGGAGCCTCCCAATTCCCTCCTCCTGATCACCCGGGTGTATTACAAATACACCCTTGCCCAGATTTAACTTATAGCCCGAAAAGCTCCCAAACTCAACCAACAGCTCCATCACCCCCGGCATTCCCCCCTCTGGGTCCGCCACATACAACAGCAGGTCGCCCGCATACAGCGATACCCTATGTTCTTCCCCACCCCGTACCAGGCCCTTCCACCTCCCCGACTCCCTCAGCGCCAGAGCCAGAGGTTCTATCGCCAGTGCAAAAAGCAAGGGGGACAGGGGGCACCCCTGCCTGGTCCCACGGTAGAGCCTGAAGTACTCTGATCTCCCTCCATTGCTAACTACACTCGCCATCGGGGCCTCGTAGAGCAACCTCACCCATTTGATGAACCCCTCCCCGAATCCGAACCACTCCAGCACCTCCCACAGGTACCCCCACTCAACTCTATCAAACGCCTTCTCTGCATCCAGCGCCACCACTATCTCCGCCTCCCCCTCCACCACCGGCATCATAATAACATTTAACAATCTCCGCACATTCGTGTTAAGCTGTCTTCCCTTGACAAATCCTGTCTGATCCTCGTGTATCACCCCTGGCACACAGTCCTCTATCCTGGTGGCCAGGATCTTCGCTAGCAACTTAGCATCCACATTGAGGAGCAAGATTGGCCTGTATGATCCACAAGGGGTCCTTATCCCGCTTCAGGATCAGAGAGATCAGCCCCCGTGACATCGTCAGGGGCAAAGCCTCCCCCCCCCCCCCCCCCCCCCCCCCCCCTCCCATGCCTCATTGAAGGCTCGCACCAACAGGGGGCACACCAGATCCGCATACTTTTTATAAAATTCCACCGGGGAACCCATCCGGCCCCGGCGCCTTACCTGACTGCATTTGACCAATCCCCCTGACTAGCTCCTCCAACTCTATCGGCGCCACCAGCCCCTCCACCAGCTCCTCCTGCACCTTTGGGAAATGTAGCCTGTTCATGAAGCTCTCCATCCCCCCCCCCCCCCACCCACCGGTGGCTCCGACCGGTACAGTTCCTCGTAAAAGACCCTAAAGACCCCGTTCACCTCTGCCCCCTTCTGCACCACATTCCCACCCTTATCCGTCACTCCACCAATTTCCCTAGCCGCATCTCGCCTGTGGAGCTGATGCGCCAACATCCTGCTCACCTTCTCCCCATACTCATATACCGCGCCTTGCACCCTCCTCCACTGTGTCTCCGCCTTTCTGGTGGTCAACAAGTCGAACTTGGCCTGCAAACTACGCCGTTCCCCCAGCAACCCCTCCTCCGTGGCCGCCGCGTACCTCCTATCCACGTCCAGGAGCTCCCCCACCAGTCTCGCCCTCTCCCTCCTCTCCCTCCTTTCCCTATGGGCCCGGATGGAAATCAGCTCCCCCCGGATCACTGCTTTCAGAGCCTCCCAGACCATCCCCACCCGGACCTCCCCCGTGTCGCTGGTCTCAAGATACCCCTCAATACTTCCCAGGACCCTCCTACACACCTCCTCATCAGCCAGCATCCCCACATCCAGGCGCCACAGCGGGCGCTGGTCCCGCACCTCACCCATCTCCAGATCAACCCAGTGCTGAGCATGGTCTGAAATTGCTATGGCCGAATACTCGGCATCCTGCACCTTCGGGATCAATCCCCTGCTCAGGACAAAAAAATCTATTCAGGAGTAAACCCTATGTACATGGGAGAAAAAGGAATACTTCCGCGCCCTCGGCCTCCCAAACCTCCAGGGGTCCACTCCCCCCATCTGGTCCATAAACCCCCTCAGCACCTTGGCCGCCACCGGCCTCCTACCCGTCCTTGAACTGGACCGGTCCAGTGGGGGATCTAGCACCGTGTTAAAGTCTCCCCCATTGATCAGGCCCCCTGACTCCAGGCCCGGAATGCGGCCCAACATGCGCCTCATAAAGCCAGCATCATCCAAATTCGGGGCATACACATTAACCAGTACCACCTTCTCTCCCTGCAGCCTACCCTTCACCATAATATATCTGCCCTCCTTGTCCGCCACCACCTCAGACGCCTCGAACGCCACCCTCTTCCCAACCAGAATCGCCACCCCCCCGGTTCTTCGCGTCTAATCCTGAGTGGAAAACCTGTCCCACCCACCCCTTCCTCAGACGAACCTGGGTCCGCCACCTTCAAGTGGGTCTCCTGGAGCATAGCCACGTTCACCTTCAGCCCCTTCAAATGAGAAAATACCCTAGCCCTCTTAACCGGCCCATTCAGCCCCCTCACGTTCCAGGTGATCAGCCGGATCAGAGGGCACCCCGCCCCCCCTCCCCCGCCGACTAGCCATAGCTCATCGACTGCTCGCCCCAGGCCAGCACACCATGCCCGACCCGTCCCCCATGACGATACCGCTTTCACACTGCCCCACCCCACCTTTCTGACGCAGCTCCCCAAATTTCAGCTCCACCCCATCCCCCAGCCCCGTACAGAAGAGAAAATAAAAAACAAACCCCCAACATTCCCCACATAACACAAAACCATACCCAACAGACCCATCCGGAAACAGAGCAAAAACCTGCATAGAAAACACATGTCAAAATTACAAAAACAGCAACAGCAAAAACAGCAACGACTGTAGTGCCCCGGACCCCGGAGCCCCCAGACCCTAGTTCGAGTCCAGCTTCTCCGCCTGTACAAAGGCCCACGCCTCCTCCGGGGACTCGAAGTAGTGGTGCCGGTCCTTATATGTCACCCACAGGCGCGCAGGCTGCAGCATTCCAAATTTGATCTGCTTGGCATGCAGCACCGCCTTCGTCCGATTAAACCCGGCCCGCCGCTTAGCCACCTCCGCACTCCAGTCTTGGTAGATTCGCACTACCGAATTCTCCCACTTGCTGTTCCTCTCTTTCTTGGCCCAGCGCAGCACACACTCCCGGTCACTGAATCGATGGAACCGCACCAGCACCGCCCGCGGGGGTTCATTCGTCTTGGGTTTCCTGGCCAGCACTCTGTGGGCTCCCTCCAGCTCCAGGGGCAAATGGAAGGACCCCGCTCCCATCAACAAGCTCAGCATCGTGGTCACGTACCACGGGAGATCCGACCCCTCCAGCCCCTCCGCCAGGCCCAGGATCCTCAAATTCTTTCGCCTCGTGCGAAAGTCCAGCTCCTCCAAGCGGTCTTGCCACTTTTTGTGAAGTGCCTCGTGCAACTCCACCTTCCCCACGAGGACCACGGCCTCCTCCTCCCACTCCGCGGCCTGCTGCTGCAACTCCCGAATGGCCACCCCCTGGGCCGTCTGGGTCTCATGCAGCTTGTTGGTAGTCGCATTCAGGGAATCCAGCAACTCAGCCTTCAGCTCCGCAAAACAGCGCAGAAGCGCAGCTTGCTGCTCCTGCGCCCACTTCCACCAGTCCTCAGGTGCTCGGCCGGCCGCCATTTTGTCCTCCTTCCCCCGCTTTTCCTGGGGAGCTGCTGCAGCCTTTTCCTTTGCCCCACTCCAGGTACGCACCATAACTTTCGGGGAATGTTCCTCCAAACACCTTCCCCCACCGGGAATCGTCAAAACAGCGCCGTTTGGGGCCCTAAAATAGGCCCGAAAGCCCTTTAATAGCGGGAGCTGCCGAACGTGCGGCTTAGCTCCGCATCACCGCAACCGGAAGTCGCGGCCACGCCCACTTAAGAAAAAAATGCCCAGCCTTTGGAATAAGATGTTTAAAGTGCAACAAGTTTAACCATTTACCTTGCAATGCAGAACAGGGATTTAATTTCAATGAACAGCTGAACAAGCAGTTTACAGCATGTAACAAAAAGTAAATTTTAACAAATATAAGAATACTGAGGATAAACCCTACATTATAGAATATTACTCAGATATGGAAGATATATTTGGGTTAGATGATTTTTGCGTTAGTAACACAACTGAAAAAATAAATAGTACTCCACCAAAAGTTGATGGACCCGATAAATTGATGGAATTGCACGCCGGTGCGACATCGGATCTCAGAGAAGCAACAAATGCTGAGCCCGAAGAAGAAGACTATTAAGGTCTTTCTAGTTTATCTGCAATAGTGACAAAGCGATCACAAGTAGCATACAAGCTGTACAGGACAATGGCGAGACTGACAGATCTCAGCCGGACTGTACAGAGGCTGACAATGACATTCAACAGTGAGCAAGTCAATTGAGAGCACATCAATTGTGAACAGCCAACAAGAAAATGACAGCTTGGAGAAGTTGATTCCAGATGAGAAGCACAAAGAGCATCCAAAGTTAATTGATATCACTAAGTTCAAAGATATGTCGGGTAATCCAAAGGGAACTGATACAAAAACTCAAAGATGAATCATTTAAGCCAAACTAATCTTGAAAACACGAGTAACCCCAGAACTTACACAAAGCTACGACTTTGAAACCAAAGAACAACTAACCAACGCATTGCAATTCAATGAACTTGCAGTCACACTTGACAGACCATACAGAATGGAAAGCAACCCAGAGGGCAACAGAGCAAGGGACTGCAGGACAGTGTGTGAAAAACATCTACCAGTCGAGATAGCACAGACAGATGTGTGTGTAGACCATACCAAGTTCACGCATGATGGTACAAATGCCAGGAAGGAAAGGACATTGTTTGGAAAGAAAAAAGGTCATTCCAAGAGTTGTCCCTTGCTAAAAAACAGAAAGAAAACAGTTTTTTGGGGGGCACAGGGAACAAGAAATCAACACCACAAGCACAGAAAAAAGACCATGTCAGGCAACAAGATGGTTCAACCAGTCACCAACCTGATCGATTGAACTGATGACTTGTTGGTAATATGCCACAATGCCACAGTGAATATTGTGTACGGACTCAATTCATGAACTGTTAAAAGTTAATAATTGCATTGTTAACCTATCTTTCTAATTGTTGATATGCTGTGTGATAACTTGAATAAGAAATGTATCGACATTCAACCACGTATGCTTGTCGGCGACGATTGCAGCTGGCAGGGAGACTGTGCAACATCTGTGCCAGATGATGGCGCACCTGGAACCATGAGGGAATGGGGGAATGACACCTGATCCCAGTGACCATCATGGTGATGGCCACCCTGAATCTATTTTCCATGGGCACCTTCCAGGTGTTGAATGGGGACTTGTCTGAGATTTCACAGACGTCCGTTCACAGGTGCATCCTTGCTGTCACGGATGCTCTATATGCCCGGGCTGCACAATATGTCACTTCAGTCTGGACCAAGCCCACCACGCTGCCCAGGCAAGGGGACTCACCACCATCGCAGACATGCCCAGGTTCAGGGACTTTCCCCGAATGGCACCAGCACATAATGGGGTGCCCTTCATCACTCAATACATGTGCAGTTGGTGTATGGCCCATTGGCTGCACATCAGTGTCCAGTGTCCAGGCAGAGGCTCAATGCTTTCATCCCCGCGTACTCGGCATCGGTTCCTGACACCTTCAAGGCGCACCCTCACCCTTGGTTACCCGCTGCAGTGGTGACTGATGACCCCTATCCAGAGGCCCCAGACTGAAGGGGAGACCTTGCTGCTAAAGAGGCTTCTCAGCTCGGAGAAGGCACGAAGATCCATAAACTGGCTTCCGCCCAGTAAATGTCTACCCAGCAACAGGCATATCATCGCTGTGCAAAAATGGCCAGTCACAGGCTGATTGCTGGAGCAAGGCCAGCCAATACAAAAATGGTGGCAGAACTGACCACACGGCAAAGCTTGCTCAAGTAAACCAGTTTCTTGCTGGAACCAGTCTCTCCAAAGAAGAAAAACACAGAATACGCCTAAAAGAAAAAGAAAATGAAGTCAACTAAGAAAATTCGCAATATTTAAGAAAATAATAATAAAAACAAATTAAGAAGAAAAACAATGAAAATACATGGTTCGAATCAGGAACTGTTGAAAGAATTGTCCGTACAAGGAGAATCACATCAGTTCTGGAGAATTCTAAAACTGAATGGGCAACCTGTGAAAAGAGGTCGATACCGGGGCTATCATCTCCTTAATTCTTGAGACCACCTATCAACAGAAACTGAATCATCTACTATTGAAGCCAGCAGATATTTCCCGAGGACCTACATCGAGGAAACACTGCCTTATCGTTAAGTGGGCAAACTGGGGGGTTGCCGCTCTATGTTTTTCAAGGAAGTTTTCCAGCTTTCCTTGGACGTTCTTGGCTGGAAAAAGATGGATTTACAGACTATTCAAGAAAATAGAGCCGTGCATTTGAGGGCACACTGGAATCCATGAAAGAAGTACATCTCGTGCAAGATCAAGCAAAATGGGGGCAACGAGGTGGTGCAGTGGTTAGCATGGCCGCCAAGGACCCAGGTTCGATCATGGCCCGGATCACAGCCCATGTGGAGTTTGCACATTCTCCTTGTGTCCGCATTGGTCTCACCCCCACAATCCAAAGATGTGCAGGATAGTGGATTAGCCCTTAAATAGAAAAAAAAATAATTGGGTACTTTAAATTTATTTTTAAAAATCAAGCAAAACAGCGAGCTGAAATATCAAGTCTACAGCAGCACCCTATGCCATTAGAACACCCTACTACTAGAGACTGGGCAACCACTATTGTGCCTGTAGTGAAACTTGGCGGGACTCATTTGTGAAGATTTTCAAACAACCAGATGTATACCTGCCACAATTAATTAAGGATTTGTTTACAGGCCTAGAGGAGGACAAAGGTTCAGCAAGATCAACCTATCACCAGTTTATCTGCAAATGAATATGGCAGCTGAATCTGAACACCTGCTCACCATTATGACACTCCTATCCGGCTGCATCACAGCCTGGTATGGCAACTGCTCGGCCCAAGACCGCAAGAAACTTCAGAGAGTAGAGAACACCACCCAGTCCATCACACAAAATTGCCTCCCATCCACTGACTCCATCTAAACCTCCCGCTGCCTTGGGAAAGCGGGCAGCATAATCAAAGACCCCTCCTACCCAGCTTACTCACTCTTCCAACTTCTTACATCGGGCAGGAGATACAAAAGTCTGAGAAGACACGCAAACAGATTCAAAAAAAGCTTCTTCCCTACTGTTACCAGACTTCTAAATGACCCTCTTATGGACTGACCTCATTAACACTATACTCCTATATGCTTCACCCGATACCAGTGCTATGTAGTTACATTGTGTACCCTGTGTTGCCCTATTATGTATTTTCTTTTTATTTTATTTTCTTCTCATGTACGAAATGATCTGTTTGAGCTGCTCGCAGAAAAATACTTTTCACGTATCTGGGTACACGTGACAATAAACAAATCCAATCCAATCCAATCCAAAGGCCTTTTCCATTAAAAGAGATTACCTTTGGGAGTAACATCAGCATTTGTTTTATTTTAACAGCCCATGGATGAGATCCCAAGTGGTTTACAGGGGTACAGTGTTACCTTGATGATATACTAATTACTGGTACCAATGAACAAGAACACTTGGGTAACTTAGAGTAAGCCACATTGAAGCGTCTTCAGATGCTCGAAGACGTTGGAGGCTATAATGGAGACTCCACGACCAATGAATGTAAACAGTTAAAATCATTCCTAGGGTTAATTAACTACTATGGGAAATTTGCTACACACAAAACTTTACATTATTGTGCATGAATCAAGCTTGGCAATGGTTACCATCATACTCCAGGATGTGAAAAAACATATCAGTCATTTAAACAAGCACAAAGGAATCAGAAATGTTGGAACATTTCAACCCCAAGTTACCATTGCAACTTGCCTGTGACGCCTCTCCGTACGGAGATTGAGCGGTGGGGGGTCACACATACCACCATCAGGAGAAGAAAGACCAATGGTTTTTGCATCACATACCTTAAGTGAACCCTCGGAAGGCAATGGGTCCAGACGGGATCCCTGATCATGCTCTCAGAAACTGCGCGGACCAGCTGGCAGATGCGTTTGCGGATACCTTTAACCTGTCCCTACTCCGCTCCGAGGTCCCCAGCTGCTTCAAGGTGACCACCATCATACCGGTTCCAAAGAAGAACCAGGCAACGTGCCTCAATGACTACCGCCCGGTGGCCCTGACTTCAGTCATAATGAAGTGCTTCGAGAGGTTGGTCATGAGCGCATCACCTCCATACTCCCAGAATGCCTTGATCCACTGCAATTCGCATACCGTCGCAACTGGTCCACAGCAGATGCCATCTCCCTGGCACTACACTCATCCCGAGAGCATCTCAACAACAAGGACTCCTACATCAGACTCCTATTTATTGACTACAGCTCCGCCTTCAACACCATAATCCCAACCAAACTCACATTAAAGCTCCAAAACCTAGGACTTGGCTCCTCACTCTGCAACTGGATCCTTGACTTTCTGACCCACAGACCTCAATCAGTAAGAATAAACAACAGCACCTCCTCCACAATAGTCCTCAACACCAGGGCCCCGTTAGCCCCCTACTATACTCCCTGTACACACAGAACTGCGTCACAAAATTTGGTTCCAACTCCATCTACAAATTTGCTGACGATACGACCATAGTGGGCTGGATCTTGAATAACGACGAGTCAGAATACAGGAGCTATCTAATGGAGTGGCACAGCGACAACAATCTATCCCTCCATGCCAGCATAACTAAAGAGCTGGTCATTGACTTCAGGAAGCAAAGTACTGTACACACCCCTGTCAGCATCAATGGGGCCGAGGTGGAGATGGTTAGCAGTTTCAAATTCCTACACATTTCCAAAAACCTCTCCTGGTCTACCCACGTCGACGCTACCACCAAGAAAGCACAACAGCGCTTACACTACCTCAGGAAACTAAGGAAATTCGGCATTAACTCTTAACTCTTGCCAACTATTACAGATGCACCATAGAAAGCATCCTGTCTGGGACTTCCAGTGATGGCGGACGGGAGGCAGCCGCATGTTGGAGGGCTCCCTCTCGGGAATAGAACTTTCGGGGTTTTAATGTCCTTCCCAGGGACAACGGATGCGGAAAAAGTTGTAGGAAGACACAGTGAGGAGAAATGTCCAAGTTTTCAAAAAAAAATGGTCGTCAAAAACGAGGCTAATGAAACTCTACCGGTGAGTGGAAAAGTGGGCATGGGAACTGTAAGGAAAGCGGAGGCTGGGGCACCAGGGGACGCCGCATCGCTCACGGCAGAAAGGATGACCAAGGCGATGGCTGTGGAACTTGAAAAACAGTTCACAAAGTACATGGAAGCGATGATGAAGGATATGGCGGCGGTATTGAAACTGCTGGTGGAGGAGGCAATTGCCCCGGTGAGGGGGGCGGTATCGAGCACAGCGGCGAGGTGCGGGAGCAAGGTGAGACACTGAAGGAAGTGGGAGAGGCATTATCGCAGTACAGTGATCAACTCACCTCGATGGGGAAGGAGCTGCGGAGGATGATAGAGACCAACAAAACGGATCTGCGAGTCAAAATGGAAGACCTGAAAAACAGATCCAGGCGGCAGAATCTGAGGATTGTGGGTCTGCCCAAAGGGGTGGAAGGCCCGAGGCTGACGGAGTATTTTGCCACGATGTTGGCGGAACTATTGGGGGAGGGGGATGATCCCTCTCAATACGAACTGGATCGTGCTTATAGGAAGTGGAGGCCCACACCAAAGGCAAATGAGCTGCTAAGAGTAGTGACTGTTTGTTTCCAAACGTACAGCGTGAAGGAAAAGGTCCTGTGCTGGACAAAGCAGAAGCGGGTGGTGCAGTGGGCTGGAGCTGGTATAGGCATATACCAGGACTTGACAGTGGAGTTGGCGAGGAGGCGAGAGGCCTTCGGCCGAATGAAGACGGTACTGTACAACAGCAAGGTGCAGTGCGGCATAGTGTATCCAGCGAAGTTGAGGGTGACCTACAAATCCAAGGACTTTCATTTTGGGACGGCGGAAGTGGCAGAGGGGTTTGCGAAGGCAGAAGGACTGTGGCAGAATTGAGAAATGGGACTGAGAGCTGGTCTTGTACTGATGTAGCCGCATGCAACATTATTTTTTCACTGCGTGTTGGTGTATGTACTAAATGAGTCAATGCTGTATATATTTGCACAAGGGAAGAGATGGGACTTTCATTTGCAATGATGGTTCTTTGGGGCTTGGGTGTGTATTCTGGGGTTGTGTGTTAAAGGGGATTTCTTTGTTTCCCTTGGACCGCGCAAGGGGGAAGGAGCCCCGGGCGGGGGCCTCCACGCTGGCCGGTTTAAGCCGACCAGTGAACGGGAGTGAGGTGGGGGGAGGGGCTGTGGCCATTGGAGCCTGGCAGAACAGGTTTTGGTGAGTCTAGCCGGGGGGGGGAAAAGTTGGGGGAAGGAACCGATACTGGGGGGAGGGGTTTACAAGAGGAAGTGGAGGGGAGGAATCTGTGTGTGTGTGTGGGAGGGGGGGGGTGTCTACAAGTCATGGGTGTCATTCACAGTACACTTTTGGGGATTGGATGTCTTTGAATATTAGGGAGGGGACTGCGGGGTGGACTGTATATGTTAATGGTGACCATAGGCGATTCCTGATTCCTTTTTCTTTTTTCCTTTTTTTTTCCATCTTGGGAGGGTTTGTTTTATTTGATGCTTATATTGTCAGTCGGGCCGTTGTTTGGGGGCTGGTGGGAGGATGGGATCGTTGTTGTTGATAAGGGGATTGACATTGTATTCGTTATCGTTCACTGTTTGTTGGTGGGGTGTAAATTGTGAAGGAAATGTGAAAAAGGAGCATTAAAAAACATTTTTTTTAAAAGAAAGCATCCTATCTGGCTGCATCACAGCCTGGTATGGCAACTGCTCGGCCAATGACCGCAAGGAACTTCAGAGAGTCGTGAACACAGCCCAGTCTATCACCCAAACTCTCCTCCCATCCATTGACTCCATCTACACCTCCCGCTGCCTTGGGAAAGCGGGCAGCATAATCAAAGGTCATTCAAGAAGACGCCTGTTTAAACCAGGAGAGCGAGTGTTTGCACGCAGTTATACCACTAGTGAGAAGTGGGTTCCTGCAACTGTATTGGCTCAAACTGGTCCTATCTCCTCTACCATACAAACATTATTTACACATATCGATGTGCCAGTACCATGATTGATAGAACTACCTCAGGAGGAAATACCATCATCACAGCCAGATCGTGTGACTGACTTCTGACCAATGCACAGAAGCAATGATTGCCAAAGATTCTCCTGCTACTAATAGTCTTCCTTCTGTAAAAGTGACTGTAACACCTTCCAGGATAGAGACATCCACAGAGGAACCGGACAATGCATCTAAGGTCAAGAACAATCAAATCCCTGAAGTGTGCAGACAACCAGTGCAGAATAGATGCCCATCAGATTGTCTTTCCGATTGGCTGTATTACCACAGTTTAATAAGTGAATGCCTGCCCTTATGTGTCAATGACTATTCAAAAATACTATAATTATTGTTGTGTTAGAACTTCGAAGTAAAGGGGGATGGATGTCATATATGTGGGTTGATATTTTTGTGTGTTGCATGATCCCTTTAAATGTTGAGTCATGTAATAGTCTGTGACATCACGGCTACTCTGCGGGCTGAGAGTCAGTCTAGACCAAGCATCTCTGCAATTATCAACCATTGAATAAACCTCTGTTAATTGTTGCGTTCAACCCATGTACTTCTGCATTTCCTTTCTTTTATCCTGCAGGTTCAATACGCAACATTAGCCCATCTCCTATCCCACACATGCAGGCCCCATAAAGCTCAGCCCTTGTAGTGCAGTATTTGTCGTGTTAATCACCCTGGGGTAACACGGACTGCAAATGGGTGCAGTTGTACTGGAAAGTAGACACCAAACTTAGACGTTAATTCAATACGTTTTATTGAACTTGTTAAGCAGTGCACACAGTTCGCTGTGGGTTGACACTCTACTAACCCAAGCGTGCTAACTATAATTAACTATACCAGACTAGCTCTGAGCCACGTGTAGAAGGTGCTAACTGATATATACACCCTGACTGTCACTACAGTTGTCACCAGTGGAAAGAGGCAGAGTGCTGATGCCTTGTGTGTTTTATAGTGGAAAACCCCCCTCTAGTGTTCTGTCTGGTGATTGGTTGTGTTCTGTCCTGTGTGTTGATTGGCTGTACTGGGTGTCTGTCACTGCCTGCCTGTATCTCATTATGTGCATGAGTGCATATCATGACATCCCTCCTTTTTTAAAAAATGTTGGCGGTTGCTTAGAGCATATGCGACTGTATGTACAGATATAACTATTTACAGTAAATGGCGAGTGAATGAATATGTATGTGAAAGGTGTCTAGCGTGCAGATACAGAACAATATTTACAAGATAAATGTCTAGAAGTCCAATCTTTGGGGCTGGAGTCGGGGCCTTGTCGACCGCCTGAGAGGTGGAGGTGGGGTCGACGGCGCCTAGACAGGCGGGATTGCAGGCAGACTGGCTGGTGCAAGGTGGTGCAAGGTGTTTGGAGGAGGCATAACAACATCTGGAAAGGTGAGATTTGGTGGTGGGAAGGCAAGTTTGCGTTGTGCCCTTCTGTTGTGCCTGACAATGGAGCCATACAAACCACAAACGATCTGGGAGCAGCCTGTCGAACAACAACAGCTGGGGCTGACCAGCCTCCATCAGGTAGCTTGATGCGAACAGCATGTTCCGGAGATAGCACAGGCAAATCGGTAGCTTCAGCATCGTACGTCAGCTTTTGCCAGTTCCTGAGTTGCTGCACCTTTTGCAGCACTGGGAGATGATCCAGGTCTGGTAAGTGTATGGCTGGAACAGTCGTCCGCAGGTCTCTATTCATGAGGAGTTGTGCTGGAGATATACCGGTGGACAGAAGGGTTGCCCTGTATGCCAGCAGAGCATGGTTAATGTCAGAAGCAGAGTCTGTAGCCTTGCAGAGCAGTTCCTTCACGATATGGACTCCTTTCTGGACCTTCCTGTTGGACTGCGGGTAGTGTGGGCTTGAGGTAATGTGGCTGTATTGGTCCGACTTGGCAAAATTGGACCACTCTTGGCTGTGGAAGCAGGGACCATTGTCACTCATGACAGTGAGTGGAATGCCATGCCTGGCAAATGTCTCCATGCAGGCTTTGATGACTGTCCTTGATGTGAGGTCTGACAGCCTCACTACTTCCGGGTAACTTGATAAGTAATCTATGATGAGCACTTTGTCACGCCCTTTGGTGTGAAAAAGGTTGATTCCCACCTTGGACCACGGAGAGTTCGCAATCTCGTGTTGCTGGAGTGTTTCTTTGGGCTGAGCATGCTGGAAATCCTGGCAGGTCTCACAGTTGAGTACCCTATTGGATATGTCCTGGTTGATTCTAGGCCAATAGACAGCTTGCCGGGCCCTGCGCCTACACTTTTCGACTCCTCGATGTCCCTCGTGGATTTGTTTGAGCACTAAGCTCTGCAGACTGTGAGGAATAATGATACAATCTAGCTTGAGAAGGATCCCCTTGACGACTGTCAGGTCGTCCTTCACATTGAAGAACTGAGGGCATTGCCCTTTTTGCCAGCCATTCGCAAGGTGGTGCATTACACGCTGCAGCAGAGGGTCTTTGGCAGTCTCTTCACGAATGCTGATCACTCTTTCATCTGAAGCCGGAAGGTTGCTGGCACACAGCTGCACCTGTGCCTCAATCTGGTGGATGAAGTCAACCTGTTCACAGCGCGAGGTGATGGAGCGTGACAGGGCATCTGCAATTATCAGCTCCTTGCCTGGTGTGTACACTAACTCAAAATCATATCTTCGGAGTCGATGGAGAATGCGCTGAAGCCTGGGCATCATGTCATTCAAGTCCTTATGAATGATATGGACCATGGGTCTGTGGTCAGTCTCCACTGTGATGGTTGGTAGACCGTAGACGTAGTCATGGAACTTTACAATGCCGGTTAGGAGGCCCAGGCACTCTTTCTCTATCTGAGCATACCTCTGCTCAGTGGGAGTCATGGCCCTGGACGCATAGGCCACTGGAGCCCAGGACGAGGAGTCATCCCTCTGGAGGAACACCGCACCAATGCCGTCCTGGCTTTTGTCTGTGGAGATTTTTGTCTCCCTGTCCGGGGAAACGCTAGTACCGGAGCAGTGGTGAGCTTTGCCTTTAGCTCGAGCCACTCTGCTTGATGTGTGGGCAGCCACTGGAATGCAGTGGACTGCTTACCAGATGCCTGAGAGCCGAGGTGTGTGAGGCCATGTTGGGAATGAACTTTCCCAAGTTTACCATACCGAGGAAGCGTAGTACCGCCTTTTTGTCTTCCAGGGTCTTCATGGCGTTAATGGCCTTGACTTTGTCCGAATCTGGTTGGACACCCTGCTGGGATATTTGATCGCCCAAGAACTTGATGGATTACATGGCAAAGGAGCACTTGGCCTTGTTCAACTTGAGGCCATTTGCATGGATCTGTCGAAAGACTTGTTTGAGACGAGATATGTGTTCCTCAGGGGTCGTGGAACATATGATTACATCATCTACGTAGACACGCACACCCTCAATGCCCTCCATCATCTGCTCCATGATCCTGTGGAAAATTTCAGAGGCTGAAACAATGCCGAACGGCATGCGGTTAAAACAGTAAATTCCGAAAGGTGTATTGAACGTGCAGAGCTTCCTGCTGGGCTCGTCCAGTTGTATCTGCCAGAAACCACGCGATGCATGTAGCTACATGAAGAATTTGGCGTGTGCTATCTCACTGGTCAGTTCCTCCTGCTTCGGGATCGGGTAGTGTTATGCTCCGGTTAAGATCTTTGGGATCTATGCATATCCGCAACTCCCCTGAGGGCTTCTTCACACAGATCATCGAGCTGACCCAGTCAGTCGATTCCGTCACTTTAGAGATTACGCCCTGGTCTTGGAGCTGTGCCTTTAAACGTTCCTTCAGAGAAGCCGGCATCCTGCGTGGTGCATGGATTATAGGCGTGGCATCAGGCCTGAGTAGGATCTTGTAGCAGTGCGGCAGCGTACCCATCCCACTGAACATATCTGGGTATTGTGCAAGGATGTCATCAATGTCAGCCTGAGGATCCACATTGGTAGAGGACATGGCATGGACTCGCTTTACGAGGTTGAGTAGTTTGCATGCATGGACACCAAGCATGGATGCCTTGTCAGGCTTGACGATTTCGCCTCGCAGTGTGGCATTGATGATCTTGTTGGAGACATACAGATGACAATATCCTAATGCAGTTATGGCATTGCCATTATAATCAAGGAGATGGCAGGCGGCGGAAGAATTTGGGTTACTTTTTAATATGGTCAAAATCTGCTTGAGATTGGTAGAAGCACCAGTGTCCAGCTTGAACTGGATGCTGCATTGGTTAACGTGTCTGACAGGATTGGACTTCCGGTCGGCGAGCGAAGCGGTCGCAGGGAGAGGGGCTCCCGCAAGCGGCAGAGAGCAGGGAAGGGACCCCCCGGGCAGGCCGGTCGGCGGAGGAGCATCGGCAGCGGCGGCGGCAGCGGGGCTCGGCGGCGGCGACAGCGGCGGCGGCAGCGGCGGCGGCAGCGGCGGCGGCAGCGGCGGCGGCAGCGGCGGCGGCAGCGGCGGCGGCAGCGGGGCTCGGCGGCGGCAACAGCGGGGCTCGGCGGCAGCGGCGGCGGCGGCGGCAGCGGCGGCGGCAGCGGCGGCGGCAGCGGCGGCGACAGCGGGTCTCGGCGGCAGCGGCGGCAACAGCGGGGCTCGGCGGCAGCGGGTCTCGGCGGCAGCGGCGGCGACAGCGGGGCTTGGCGGCAGCGGCGGGGCTTGACGGCAGCGGCGGCAGAGAGGCTCGGCAGCGGCAGGTCCAACCCGGTCCAAACCCCCCCCCACAACGCAGGCCAGGAGTGGTGCGGCAGCGGCAGGCCCTCTTCCCCCCCCCCCCCCCCAAACGCAGGCCAGGAGCGGTGCGGGACCGAAGGGGGGGCCAAGCCGGAGGCAGCGACCAGGAGGCCCCCCCCCCAACCCCAACCGGCAGCGGGGACCCCCCCCAAACCGGCAGCGACCACCACGTGGCAAGAACAAAGGGACTGGGCAAAAGCCTCTCTCTCTCCTGGGTGAGTGAGGAGAAAGGAAGGGGGAGATAAAACAAAAAAAAAAGACTTATATTTCTGTTTTTTAAAAAAAAAACCCAAAAGAAAACTGGTAAAGAGAAAGGGGGGAGTATATACTATTTTCTCTCTTTATACACTCGCTCCCAGCAAAAGTAAGCCCATCGGAGAGGAGTTGCATAAAAGCGGGGAGGAGGAGAGAAAATAATTAAGAAATAAATAAATAAAATAAAGGGGTAAAGGAAAGAAGGGGGGGGGAAATAAATTAAAAAAAAAAAAAAAATAATAATAATAAATAAAATAAAAATAGGGTGCGGAAAAGGGGGGGAAAGAAAACAAGGGGAGAAGAAAAGATGAAAGGGAAGGGGGAGAAAAAAATGACAGAAGGGGGCCAAGAGAAAGGTGGCACCAGAAGTGGACGGGGCAAAGGGCAAGTTAGCTCGGGTGAACGAATCAGCACACGAAGCGGCGGGAAGGATGTATCGCCGCATCAAAAAGAGCTGGACAGACAGGTACCCTCTCCCCTGGGGTTAGAGGGGGGCGTGAACTGGAAGGCAGCCTTGGCCGAGGTGGTGAGGGAGCAGCTGCAGGCAATCAAGGCAGAGTTGAAAGCGGACGGAGAGGCCGCAGTACAGACAGCAGTGGCCAGGGCCATGTCAGGGGTGCAGTAGGCTCTGACCAGATTGGAGGAGAAAGTGGATGCCCAAGGGGAGAAACTGGCAGCCCATGAGGCAACCATTAAAGAGCTGGAGAAAGCAGCGACCGACATGAGCGACCGGGTCACGGCCCTGGAGATGGAAGTGACGAGATTGGGTGCAGCACAGGGGAGCCTGAAGGGCAGGGTAGACGACCAGGAAAACAGCTCGCGAAGGCAAAATGTTAAGATAGTGGGCCTGCCAGAGGGGGTCGAGGGCAGAAACCCCACAACATTCGTGGCTGCGTTGCTGGGCTCCTTAGTGGGGGGGGACACCTTTCCCACCCCACCGGAAATGGACAGAGCTCATCGGTCACTGCGCCCGAAGCCCAAGGAAGGGGAACAACCGAGAGCAGTCATAGCCAAACTGCACCGGTACCGGGATAGGGAGACAATCCTGCGCTGGGCCAAGGAAAATAGAGCCTGCAAATGGAAAGGGCACGCCATCCGAGTCTACGAAGATCTTGGAGCGGACATAACTAAGAGACGGGCTGAGTTCAACAGAGCGAAAGCAGCCCTCTACAAGAGCACAAGGAATATTTCTTTACAGCCCCCGCTGAGGCGAATAGGTTCGTCGAGGAGCACGGGCTGGAAAAACGCCATGGGAGGTAGGGATGAGGGGCCCATGGCAAGGAGAAACGACATGCTGACGGGGGGGTGGGGAGGGGCGAGGCAAAGCCAGCCCCCTCCCCCCCGGCAGGAACACCCAGAACAAAAAACAACCCACTGCCCAAGGGACCGCTCCAGGTGGGAGGCCAGGCCCCAGCACGAGGGAACGGGAGTATTGGAGAAGGGAGAGGAGAAGCGGGACAGCAACCTCCGAGAGGGGAGCCACTGTGCTAACAGGAAAGCTAGCGACGGGGGCACGCAACAAAGCAGGGCCGCAGCGCACCCCCAACAGGGGGGAAGGCGCCAGGCAGGGGAGGGGGGGGATCACCCATCAAAGTCGGGAGAGCAAATGGGGACAGGAATAGGGGATGGAGGGGCAAAGGAGGGGTATACAGGGGAGGGGGGAAAAGGGAGAGAGCGGGGGGGGGGGGGCACTCGGGGTGCGAGAGACCAGGGAGGGGAAACGCAGGGACAAAGGGACAAAAGAGGCCAGAAAAGGACCAGGGCCACAAAGTGCCACAAACAAGGGCTCGAAACAGGGAACCGCTGCAAGCACCCACCCAGTACGGTCTGTGAGCAAAGGGGCCTCCCGGAGTGCAGGGGACTACCCGCGTGGCGGACACACAGTGGACGGCCATGGCGGGTGCCCCCGGGACAAGGGGAAACCCCGGAGCGCAGAGACCCGACCGCATGGGGAGAGCAGTGATAGTGGCCATCCTGGATGGCCCCCTAACAACGGGAAACCCCGGAGGGCAGGGGCTCGTCCACCAGACAAATATGGTTAATCCCACAGGAACGAGGGGGCAGAAGCCCCCCACCAGGATAGTCACCTGGAACATAAGGGGACTTAACGGCCCAGTGAAGAGATCTAGAGTCCTCACCCACCTCAGAAATATGAGGGCCGACATAGTCTTCCTCCAAGAGACGCACCTGAGGGAGCAGGACCAACTGCGGGTAAGAAAGGGCTGGGTGGGACAAACCTATCATTCCTGTTACGGGACAAGGGCCAGGGGGGTGGCGATCCTGATTGGCAAGAGGACAATGTTTAGGGCGACAAAGACGGTTACAGACCCAGGGGGGCGGTATGTCATGGTCAGCGGGGCCCTGGATGGGGCGCCGGTAGTTCTAGTCAACGTGTACGCGCCCAACTGGGACGACACGAGCTTCATCCAAAAGACCATGGCAGAAATCCCGGATATAGCGACGCACCGACTAATCATGGGGGGGGACTTCAACTGTGTACAGGATCCAAAGACGGACAGATCAGGGAAAACCTCAAACATGGCAAGGGAACTCAGTCACTATATGGAGCAGATGGGAGCAGTGGACCCCTGGAGATTCGCCCACCCGGGGGAGAAAGAATTCTCTTTCTTCTCCCCAGTACACAATGTGTACACCAGAATTGACTTCTTTGTGGTGGGGAAAACGGTGCTTCCAGGGATAGACAAGGTGGAATACTCCGCAATTGTGATATCAGACCACGCCCCACACTACATGGACGTGCGGCTGGAGACGGGAAGGGCCCAGCGCCCCACATGGAGGCTGGACGGTGCCTTACTAGCTGACAAGGCCTTCAGCGAAAGGATAGCGCGGGCCATAGCGGAATACACGGAGAACAACCAAAACGGGGAGGTCTCATCCTCCACGTTCTGGGAAGCGCTTAAGGCCGTACTAAGAGGGGAAATCATTGCCTACAAAGCGCAAAGAGATAGGGAGGAAAGGGTGGCTAGGCAGAAGCTGGTCGACTCCATACTGGAGGTAGACCGTAAATACTCCGAGGCCCCGACCGTAGAGCTCCTGGCGGAGAGAAAAGAATTACAAAGGAACTTTGACCTGCTCTCCACCAGGAAAGCAGTACACCAACTCCGCCAGGCACGCGGGGCCCTGTACGAACACGGAGACAAAGCCAGCCGCCTGTTGGCACACCAGCTGAGAAAGCAGGCAGCCAGCAGGGAAATTGCGCAAATCAGAGGTACCAGAGGCACGTGGGAAACAGAACCAGAGAGGATTAACGAAACCTTCAAGGCCTTCTACCAAGAGCTGTACACCTCGGAGCCCCCAACGGGGAAGGCTGGGATGAACCAGTTTCTTGATGGACTGGACATACCAGTCGTGGCAGAGGGCAGAAAACGGGATCTGGAAGCACCACTAGCACTGGGAGAGATCATGGAGAGCATTAGCTCCATGCAGACGGGGAAGGCGCCGGGACCGGACGGATTCCCGGCGGACTTCTACAAAAAATCCGCGACAGCGCTGGCCCCGCACCTGCGGGAGATGTTCACAGACTTGCTAGCTAGGGGCACACTGCCACCCACGTTAGCACAGGCCTCAATCTCGCTGATACCTAAGAAAGACAAAGACCCAACGGAATGTGGGTCATACAGACCCATATCTCTGCTGAACGCAGACGCCAAAATACTGGCCAAAATCCTAGCCAAAAGGCTAGAAGACTGTGTACCTGAGGTGGTCACAGAGGACCAGACGGGCTTCGTCAAAGGTAGACAGCTTACCGCGAACATCAGGCGCCTGCTGAACGTGATAATGACCCCCTCCGGGGAGAGAACACAAGAGGTGATCGTCTCCCTGGACGCAGAAAAGGCCTTCGACAGAGTCGAATGGAAATACCTCATAGAGGTACTGGAGCGGTTCGGGCTTGGAACAGGGTTCACCGCTTGGGTAAAGCTCCTATACAACGCTCCCATGGCGAGTGTACGGACCAACAATACCAACTCCCAATACTTCCAGCTGCACAGGGGCACTAGACAAGGATGCCCACTGTCCCCGCTGCTGTTTGCACTAGCAATCGAACCGCTAGCAATCGCGCTCAGGGCAGCAAAAAATTGGAGGGGGATCCGAAGGGGAGGTAGAGAGCACAGAGTCTCACTCTATGCGGATGATCTGCTCCCTATATCTCGGACCCACAAAGCAGCATGGACGGAATCATAGCGCTCCTGAAAGAGTTTGGAGCCTTCTCGGGCTACAAACTCAACATGAGCAAAAGTGAGATCTTCCCAGTACACCCGCAAGGGGGGGGGGGGGGGGGGGGGGGGCAGCACTAAAGGGGCTGCCGTTCAAACAAGCCCAAAATAAATTCCGCTACCTGGGGATCCAAATAGCCCATGACTGGAAAGGGATCCACAAATGGAACCTCACCAGCCTGACGGAGGAAGTTAAAAAGGACCTGCAAAGATGGAACACACTCCCGCTCTCCCTCGCGGGGAGAGTTCAGACGATCAAAATGAACGTACTGCCCAGGTTCCTTTTCCTGTTTAGATCCATTCCGATCTACATCCCCAAGGCCTTTTTCAAAGCGCTGGACAAACATATCATGGCGTTCGTATGGGGGGGTAAAAATGCTAGGATCCCAAAGAAGGTCATACAAAAAACAAAATCCAGGGGGGGCTAGCCCTCCCGAATCTACAATTCTACCACTGGGCGGCAACAGCCGAGCGAGTAAGGGGATGGATCCAGGAGCCAGAAGCCGAGTGGGTGCGTGCGGAGGAGGCCTCCTGCATGGGAACCTCCCTCCGGGCCCTCGCCACGGCAACACTCCCATCCCCACCCAAAAAACACTCCACCAGCCCAGTGGTGACAGCCACCCTCCAATCCTGGAACCAACTGCGGCAGCAATTTGGCCTGTACAAAATGTCGGACAAGGCTCCCATCTGCAACAACCATAGGTTCAAACCAGCACTGACTGACGCCACCTTCAAAAGGTGGAGGCAGGACGGGGGGACACTGACAGTCAGGGACCTATACACGGACGACAGGATCGCAACACTGGACGAACTGACAGAGAAATTTCAGCTAGCTAGCTGGGGGGAACGAGCTACGGTACCTGCAGCTCAAAAACTTCCTACGAAAGGAGACAAGGACGTACCCACAACCGCCACGACAGACACTACTGGAAGACCTACTGGACGCAAGTATCCTAGAGAAAGGGAACTGTAGTGACATGTATGACCGACTGGTAGATAGGGACGACACCGTACTGGACGCAACAAGAAGGAAATGGGAGGACGACCTGGGGATGGAGATAGGGTGGGGACTCTGGAGCGAAGCACTGCATAGGGTCAACTCCACCTCCACGTGCGCAAGGCTCAGCCTGACGCAACTAAAAGTGGTACATAGAGCCCACTTAACGAGAAACCGTATGAGTAGGTTCTTCCCGGAGGTGGAGGACAAATGTGAGCGGTGCCAAAGAGGCCCGGCCAACCACGCCCACATGTTCTGGTCTTGCCCCAGACTTGTGGAGTACTGGACAGCCTTCTTCGAGGCTATGTCCAAAGTGGTGGGGGTGAGGGTGGAGCCATGCCCGATAGTGGCGGTCTTCGGGGTTTCAGACCAGCCAGATCTATTCCTGGGGAGGAGGGCGGACGCTCTTGCCTTTGCCTCCCTGATTGCCCGCCGTAGAATCCTGTTTGGCTGGCGGTCAGCAGCACCACCCAGAGCTGCAGACTGGCTGTCCGACCTCTCGGAATCTCTCCAAATGGAGAAAATCAAATTCGCCATCCGAGGGTCGGACGACGGCTTCCACAGAACGTGGGAGCCATTCATGCAACTGTTCCGGGACCTGTTTGTGGCCAACGTACATGAGGACGAATAGTCGGGTGGCCAAGAACCAGGGGAAAATGGACGGGAATCGGGGGAAGGTAGCCGGGGGGAGGGGGGGGGGGGGGGGGGCTACGGGCTCGGTATGGGGGTTTGATGGCAAGCCAAGGCCCAAAACCAAACTATAAATAAATGCCTATAAACATGTGCCTCGGCCATATTGGGGAATGTAAAATATGTATGCTGGCTAAAGGGGGCGGCCACAATTATTGTTATGAAGATGCTTACCTGCAAATATTCATGTTAAATTTTTGTGTTTTCCTTTTTTTTTCTCTCTCTCTAATTTTTTTTTTTTCTTTTAATAAATTTAGAATATCCAATTCATTTTTTCCAATTAAGGGGCAATTTAACGTGGCCAATCCACCTAGCCTGCACATCTTTGGGTTGTGGGGATGAAACCCACGCAGACACGGGGAGAATGTGCAAACTCCTCACAGACAGTGACCCAGGGCCGGGATTCGAACCCGGGTCCTCAGCGCCGTAGGCAGCAATGCTAACCACTGTGCCACCGTGCCGCCCTTCTCTCTCTCTAATAACTTGTAATTTGTCATATATAAAATATGAAAACTCAATAAAAAAACATTTATAAAAAAACGTGTCTGACAGCACGCCATTCGTCTGTAAAATCCACGTTGAGGATAGATAGGCGTCTTGCTGAATTTGAGGAGGCGTCTTCACATGTAGTGATGATGCCCACACAATATGGGGACGCCAGGTAGTCGTCCTCTGGATCCGTAGTGCTACCAGGATCAGAATCCAGTAGTCCTTGCTGTACACATTGAACGCGTTTGCGTTGGAAATGGGATCGCTGGCCCTTGACCGGTGGTGCAGACCTACACAAGGCTGCATAATGTCCAGGCTTCACATAATGTAAACATCGCCTGCCTTTAAGTGGGCGGTGCCACAGTTTGGGCACGTCATGACGTTGACGTCGTTATGCTCCGTGCGTCGTCACAAATGCGCAGTGCGGTCAGCCAACGTTCACACCTGCGAAGTTTGGTCTTCAGCCGCTTCATTCTCCCATTCGTGGTGCGCATGTGTGGGACCCCGGGAAAAGCACGCACAATGGCCGCCTTCATCGATACTGAGGTGACGCCTTCGGGCGATGGCCTGAACACTCTCTGCCTCGTGGGAGGCAAGTCGTTCATGTTCTGCCGATTTGAAACGGGAGTACTGACTTCTCGCCTGTTAATGGACTTTAAACGTCTCGATTGCGAAAGGCAGGGTCATGTTTTTAATTTTGAGGAGCTGCTTCCGCAAAGCGTTAGAGTGGACCCCAAACACGATCCGATCCCGAATGATGGAATCAGTGGTGTTACCATAGTTGCAGGACTGGGGCAGCATGGTGGCGCAGTGGGTTAGCCCTGCTGCCTCACGGCGCTGAGGTCCCAGGTTCGATCCCGACCCTGGGTCACTGTCCGTGTGGAGTTTGCACATTCTGCCCGTGTTTGCGTGGGTTTCGCCCCCACAACCCAAAGATGTGCAAGGGTAGGTGGATTGGCCATGCTAAATTGCCCCTTAATTGGAAAAATTAATTGGGAACTCTAAATTTTTTTTTAAATAGTTGCAGGACTGCGCGAATATACGGAGCTGAGTTAGAAAGGATTAGAAAGATTTATCCTTACCCTGAAGGCGTTGTTGGAAGACATAGCGCTCAAAGCTCTTGTTCATTTCGACTTCACAGTGACTGTCGAATTTAGCTAAAACGGTCTTGAATTTGGTCTTGTCCTTGCCGTTGGCAAAAGTGAGCGAGTTGAAAATTTGCATGGCTTAGTCCCCCGCAGTTGATAGAGAGCAGCGTAATTTTTCTGGCATCGGACGCATCCTCGAGGCCCGAGGCCTCAATGTAGAGACAGTGCACACAGCTTGCTGTGGGTTGACACTCTACTAATCTAAGTGTGCTAACTATAACTAACTAGACCAGGCTAGCTCTGAGCCACGTGTAGAAGGTGCTAACTGATATATACACCCTGACTGTCACTACAGTTGTCACTCATGGAAAGAGGCAGAGTGCTGATGCCTCGTGTGTTTTATAGTGGGAAACCCCCCTCTAGTGTTCTGTCTGGTGATTGGTTGTGTTCTGTCCTTTGTGTTGATTGGCTGTACTGGGTGTCTGTCACTGCCTGTCTGTATCTCATTATGTGCATGAGTGCATACCATGACAGTATTGAGGGGGTGTTACACTGTTGGAAGTGCCATATTTTCAATGCAACATTAAACCAAGCCCTTTCAGTAAAAGATTCCATAACAAATTGATATATTCCTTTTGTTTTTCAATTGCTTTGTCACATTACTTGAAAGTAACGATGTTTGTTACTTGGAGGCATTCCGTGCTCATTCCTTTCTATTTATTGCGTAACGGTGTTCCACATTTATTCAACCAATTCTTTGCATTTACCAGCACAGCGCATTGAGCTGAATGGCTTCCTCCTGTGGTGCATTATTTTTGACACTAAAAGCATAATTCAGTTTAACTTGGTATATGCATAGATATTTGCATAACTGATCTAAGTCTAGTTGTGTGAATCTTCTGTTTCCTCCCTATTCCCTAGTGTTGACGACCTGGTTAGATGGTATCTGTATTTAGGTCATTAAACAGGAGCCCTATCCCATCTGGGATTCTTCTCAACACATTTCTGCTTTCCAAGCCTGACACTGCACTTCAAATGAGCACACATTGTTTCCTTATTTTAACTTGTGGCCTATCCAGTCCTTAGAGCCTTCTTTCCCTTATGAAACTTCGTTAAAAACATTTTAAACATCGAATTAAGCTATATTGTAGGGGCGCCATAAACTAAGTGCCACCTCCCTCTGGTTCAGAAACCTGTCACTTGAGCCTCAAGCCAGACATTAGCATAATCCAGGCTGACACTTCAGTGAAGTGCTGAATTATTTGAGATGCTTCATTTGGACAGTATGTTAAACCTAAGCAGTGTTTGGCTTTCCAGTTGGATAGCCATGGCACAATTCATCACCGTTGTGTGTCAGCTATGGTTCAGTTGGTAACAGTCCTGTCTCTCAATCGAATCCCACAGGAGGGCTTGGGCAGAGCAATCCAGGCTGACATTCCATGGCGGCAGCGAGGGAGTGCTGCACTGTCAGAGGTGCAATCTTTTGGATGAGATGTTAAATTGATGCACCGACAGTCCTCGCTGGCAGATGTAAAAGATTCACTGGCACTGTTTTGAAGAAGAGCAGGGAAGGTACCCCCCCCCCCCCCCCCCCCCAACCCCCAGCGTCCTGGCAATTAAATCTTAATCCATCAATCAGCATCACCAAAAACAAAAGATCTAGTTGATCTGGTTATCACAATACTGTTTGTGGGGAGATGGCTATATAAAGCATTAGTTGGGCCACAGCTTGATTACTCTGTGCAGTTCTGATCACCTCATTACAGAAAGGATGTAATTGCATTGGCCAGGATACAGGAGAGACTTACAAGGATATTGCCAGGACTAAAATATTGCAGCTTATGTGAAATGAAAATCGCTTATTGTCACGAGTAGGCTTCAATGAAGTTACTGTGAAAAGCCCCTAGTCGCCACATTCCGGCGTCTGTCCGGGGAGGCTGGTACGGGAATCGAACCGTGCTGTTGGTCTGCTTTAAAAGCCAGCGATTTAGCGAAGACTGGAAGAGGCTGAAGGGGGGATTTGATTGAGATGTACACAATTATGAGGGGCCTGAATAGACTGGGTAGGAAGGGCTTATTTTACTTTAGCAGGGAGGTCATTGAATAGGCAGAGGGGTGGGGGCAAAGTTTTCAGTGATTGGTAGAAGAACCAGAGGGGAAATAAGGAAAGATTTTGTCACCCAAAGGGTTGGAGGAGTCTAGAGCTCACTGCCTGAAAGGGTAGGAGAGGTAAAACCTTCAATTCATTTAAAAGGTGTCTGGATATGCACTGAAATTGCCGGGCGACAGGCCAAATGCTGGAAAGTGACATAAAGCTGGGTGGCTTGTATTGTCAGCCAACCCAGACATGATGGACCAAGTGGGCTCTTTCTATGCCGTAAACTTTCTATGTTTCTAAATTAGCTGCTGTGCCTCCTAAATTACAATAGTGACCAGACTTTAAAAGTAGCTGACTGACTGGAAAGCACGATGGGACATCCATTGGTCATGAAAGATGCTATATAAAAGCAGGCCTTGTTTTCTTATTTTTCATCGTAAAGTTATTTGTGGGCTCGCACTGTGCACCAAAATGCTTCTGCCATTTCCTGACATGACTGCAACATAAATCAGCTCATTTTATATAGAATGGTTGAAATGTTCCTGAGAATGTGATAAACTTTAATAAAAATACAGGTCCGTCTAGTTGTTTAGAACCTCACTGTTTTGTGATGCTCTTGACGTAGCATAAGCTGCTTCCTTGATGTACACTCTGACAAAGGAAGGTTCAGACTTAAAGATAGCTTTGACACATTTATTAAACTGTTAACAATTCTCCTACTTGGATTCGACTCTCCTGTTAATCCTGCTATAGCTACTCAGACTATCACCAGTCTGCTACAATCCACGTGGTGGGTGTGATGTGTTTCAATCAAACCTGTGTACTCACTAAGTGTCTCCACTGGACAGAGGAAGATCATGTGTGCTGTGTCCTTATATATGGGTTGGTGTAATGCCCTCCTGTGGTAGTGACACCTCTGTGTGTCTTGAATGCCCATTGGTCGTGTCCTATCTTACTGGCCTATTGGTTGAATGTCTGTGTGTCATGTCTCTGGTGCTCCCTCTAGTGTCTATCTAGTCTACGTGTATTTACATTAGCCCCTTGTGTATTTACAGTGATGCATATCACCACACTCATATCAAAGAGTTAATGGGTGCTTTTTGGAAAGGAATCTCCTCGTATACATCCACAGTGGGTATTTTTTATGTTACATGATTATTGTACATGTGCTCGTCCAGCCTGCCCCTTGGAGTAGATACCATTACTTTATCTATTATTGATAGTAAATTAATGGGATTGAAGTTTCCAGGGGTAATTCTGTTCCCTTTTTCAAATATAGTTACTATCTATAACTACTTCCAGTCCTGTGGAGTCTTGCCACTTCTCAGAGGTTCCTGTACAATAGCTAGTGTATCAAGTGTCCTGGATAGTTTTATACATAAACCTATGATTTTGGGCATAGCCTGTCTGTCTCCAATTCTGAAAATTCAAAGCTAGTATCAGTAACAGTCAGATTGTCATTAAAAACCCAGCTGGTTCACCAATGTCCTTTAGGGACTTACCCATCCTTACCTTGGCTGCCTGTATGTGGCACCAGTCATCTCAGGTCAACATGGTGAACTGTTAACTGCCCTCTGAAGTGACCTCGCAAGCCATCCAGTTGTATCCGGGGAAACTATGGATGGGTAATAAATGCTGGCTTTTCCGGCAATGTCCACATCCCGAGAATATATTTTTTTTTAAGAATTCTGGGAGGCAGGCCCCACAGCCTGAATGGAGTTGAACTCTGTGCTGTTGCCATAAATCCTTCCAGGTCATTGCAGCCCCTGGCCATGACTGCAGGAGGCCCAACCATAATTCAGCTGCTTCATCAATGACTTTCCCTCCATTATAAGTAGGGATGTTCTCTGATGATTGCACAATGTTCAGCACCACTCGCATTCCTCAGATTCTGAAGCAGTCCGTGTTCATGTGCAGCAAGATCTGGGCAATATTCAGGCTTGAGCTGGTAAGTGCCAGGCAATGAGCATCTTCAATAAGAGAGAATGGAACCATCTCCCCGGGTGTCTTAGATAAACTTTCAAACACTGCTGGTTTCTAGGAGGTGGACAGTGCCTGGGTCCCTGGAAGAGTTCTGGGAAAATGAAGACCCTCATGTGGCAACATCAGTACACAAGTTCCTTGATGAAGGACACTTCATAAGATGGTGGGAAACAGCGGGGAGATTGACTTCACACCATTAAACCAAAGGGAATAGAAATGTCTAGACTGTCTGTAAGCAGCTGAGCAACAACCACATTTCACAGCATCTAATAAACTCAAACATACCCAACTATAGGGAAGATGAGTGAATGGTAAAAACAGCCCTAGTCTGTCAAAGCGGCCCTAGAGCAGACAGACTTCTCAAGCTCTTACACACAAGAGGAAGTGGGCAATGGCCTGGTGACAACTAAGTCAGGCAAAGGAGCAGATTTACCCAGAATTCCTGAAGAGCAGCAGCTCACAGGAAAGGAAGTGGCTAACAAAGATGTTTACCAACATCCACAGCACAGGAGACCATTCTGAACATTTGTCACCAATCCAAGATAGAGGTCATTACCAAGCCAGGGAACCAACTCAACGACCCACGCAGATACTGCCCCATTTCACATCTCCCCCAAAAAATTAGTTCCTGGAGCACCTCCTACTAAACAGACTGAGTCCCATCATGGAAGCAGCAATGCCCCCACCACCATTCTTACCTTGCCTTAAAGGGCAGGCTTTCACATATCCCACAGCTGATCTGAGTAGGCCCTGACACAGACCTCACACATCATGGCTGGTTTGCAGAAAGGCCTGAAGACAGATCTTTGTTGACTTATCCTGTATGTCACACAAGCTTGCAACTGAAATGCTCCCAAATCATCAACTATGTGAAAATCCTACAGCTACTTAACTCCATGATCAAGAACTGATAGTTCCCTGCGCACCTTGGAGATTAAATCAGCCACTCACGCAGAACAAACAACTGGCCCCAGACAACACCAGATCTCTTCAATATATACCAGTCACCCAGGGCCGGCTCAAGGTGCCGGCAACTCGGGCAGTCGCCCGGGGCGCCATGTGCTAGGGGGCGCCATCAAGGAGTGCGTGACCGGCGTCAGAGACCTGCCGACAGAGAGACCGGCCCGCCGATCGGTGAGTCCCGATCATATACCAGGCCACTCCGCCCCCCCCCCCCCCCCGCCCCCCCCCGCCCCCGCCCCCCCCCGCCCCCGACCCGACCCCCCCCGCCCCCCCCGCCCCCCCGCCCCGACCCCCGACCCCCCCGACCCGACCCGACCCCCCCGACCCGATCCGACCCCCCGACCCGATCCGACCCCCCCCGACCCGACCCCCCCGACTCCCCCCGACCCGATCCGACCCCCCCCCGATCCGCCCCCCCCCCGACCCGATCCAACCCCCGCCCCCGACCCGATCCGACCCCCCCCCCGACCCGATCCGACCCCCCCCCCCCCCCCGACCCGATCCGACCACCCCCCCCCCCCCCCGACCGATCCGACCCCCCCCGAAGGGCGCCGAAGTTCAGCTTGCCCGGGGCGCCAGCAACCCTGGGGCCGGCGCTGCAGTCACCTCCCTCTCACAAAGTGTTCTTTGCATTGATGACTTGACCCTAACTTTCTAAGCTAAAGAACTTCAAGACATTGAGAAAACCCTCACATTGGCCCAACTTCTCGGGAACTTCTAAAGACTGTTTAATGGTATCTAAGCAGTTAACACCATGGGTAGCAGCAACCCAACAAAACATGGTAGAAGCTGGTGAATAAAATTGATATCCTGTGTTGAAAAAAAAATGAAGAAATCAAGAAAAGTACTCCAGCAATTAAATTCTGCTCCTGATAAAGCTCAATCAAAAAGCAAGAAGCTGGGATAACTCACTTGAAAAGCTCCAAAGACAGAAGTTCCTGGCAGTAGAAAAGAGGCAGACAGCCATTTTTCCTCCTTCCGGGTATCACCTCCATTTTAAAAGTAACGCCATAAGCCTGGAGCGTAAAAATCTTCTCCACGGTAATACCTGGGGGGTGGGGGGGGGGCATTTCGAAATCCTCCAATCTCTCAGAGACACCGACATTTTATTTATTTTAAGAATGTATCACAATTCCACTGCACCAAATCCAACAGGACATTTGACATCCTTGAGAAACAGTTTTTCACATTAAATGGACGCATCAGGCATCACAAAACACACCAGATCAGTGTTCTTTTTTACTGGTTTGGTGAACTTATCCTGATACAGCACATTGATGAATCCAAGACCAGTCTCAGGGAACAATTAACAGTCTTTTGATGGATATTTTAATCTTCAAACTGAGGAGACTGAAGAGCTTGATGTGCGCCATAAAAACAACAAGGTGAAAGATGAAACCCAAACAAACCCCACAAGAGACAGATCACTGGCTAGAAGCCCAGCCAAGTTATCTTTATGAGAATCTTGAGCTAGAAGACTGTAGTCGTTGACTACAGTCAGACCATCAATCGGTACACACAGCTCGACGCGTACCCCCTCCAACGCATATCTGATATGGTCAATCAGATTGCACAGTATCGGGTCTTCTCAACAGTGGACTTGAAATCCGCCTACCACCAGCTCCCCATCCGTAAGGCCCATTCACTGCGTTTGAAGCGGACGGCCGCCTTTACCACTTTCTTCGGGTCCCCTTCGGCGTCACCAACGGGGTCTCGGTCTTCCAACGGAAGATGGACCGAATGGTTGACCGGTACAGACTGCAGGTCACCTTCCCGTACCTGGACAACGTCACCATCTGCGGCCACGATCAGCAGGACCATGACGCCAACCTTGCCAGATTTCTCCACATCGCCACTCTCCTCAACCTCACGGATAACAAGGAGAAGTGCGTGTCCAGCACGAACCGCTTAGCCATCCTCAGCTATGTGGTCGAGAGCGGAGTTCTAGGGCCCGACCCTGATCGCATGCGTCCCCTCATGGAACTCCCCCTCCCCCACTGCCCCAAGGCCCTCAAACGATGCCTGGGACTCTTCTCGTATTACGCCCAGTGGGTCCCTAACTATGCGGACAAGGCCCGCCCACTCGTCCAATCCTCCGTTTTCCCACTGACAGCCGAGGCTCACCAGGCCTTCAACCGTATCAAGGCCGACAATGCCAAGGTCGCGATGCACGCGGTCGACAAGATGTTACCATTCCAAGTGGAGAGCGATGCATCAGATGTCGCTCTGGCCTCCGAAATTAGGCACTCCTCCATCAAAATGGAGGCCCAAGCCATCGTAGAAGCTGTGCGACACTGGAGGCATTACCTGGCCGGCAGGTGATTCACTCTCCTCACTGACTAACGGTCGGTTGCCTTCATGTTTAACAACACACAGCGGGGCAAGATCAAAATGATAAAATCTTGAGGTGGAGGATCGAGCTCTCCACCTACAACTACAAGATTTTGTATCACCCCTGTAAGCTCAACGAGCCCCCCGATGCCCTATCCCGAGGTACATGTGCCAGCGCACAAGTGGACCGAATCCGCACCCTGCACGATAACCTCTGTCACCCAGGAGTCACCCGTTTTTACCATTTCATCAAGGCCCGCAACCTGTCCTACTCCATCGAGGAAGTCAGGGCTATCACCAGAGACTGCCAGGTCTGCGCGGAGTGTAAACCAGACCGTGCATGCCTGGTGAAGGCCTCCCGCCCCTTTGAACGCCTCAGCGTGGACTTCAAAGGGCCCCTCCCCTCCACTGACCGTAACACGTGCTTTCTCAGTGTGGTCGATGAATATTCCCGATTCCCCTTTGCCGTCCCATGCCCCGACATGACGTCTGCCACCGTCATCAAAGCCCTCAACACAATCTTCGCTCTGTTCGGTTTTCCCGCCTACCTCCACAGCGACCGGGGATCCTCATTCATGAGCGATGAGCTGCGCCAGTACCTGCTCAACAGAGGCATTGCCTCGAGCAGAACGACCAGCTACAACCCCAGGGGAAACGGGCAGGTGGAGCGGGAGAACAGGACGGTCTGGAGGGCCGTCCAGCTGGCCCTACATCCAGAAATCTCCCGGACTCCCGCTGGCAGGAGGTCCTCCCCGATGCACTCCACTCCATTCGGTCGCTCCTGTGCACCGCGACTAATGAAACCCCCCATGAACGTCTCTTTGCCTTCCCTAGGAAGTCCACCTCTGGGGTATTGCTCTCAACGTGGCTGGCAGCTCCAGGACCCGTTCTCTTCCGTAGACACGTTCGACTCCACACGGCAGACCCGTTGGTTGAGAGGGTACAGTTACTTCACACCAACCCGCAGTACGCTTACTTAGCGTACCCCGACGGCCGCCAAGACACAGTCTCCCTCAGGGACCTGGCACCAGCTGGTTCTCCACACACACACACACACCTCCCCCCAACACGACGCCACCCTCCCTTCCCCCGGTGCACCCCATTGCAGCACCCACTCCGGGACACTTCACCCTCCCTTTGCTCACACCCAGGATGAAGAGGATTTCGATAGGCTCACGGAGTCTCCGAAGACCAAGCCGCCACCGGAGTCGCCACCAGCACTACGGTGCTCTCTATGACAGATTAAGGCACCGGACCGCCTGAATTTATAATTTTATCTGTACTTTTAAACACAATTTCCTGTATATAGCTCTCCACCACCCCCGCCGGACTCATTTTTAACAGGGGGTGAATGTGGTAGTCACCGCTGATGTATATGTTGTATATAGAGGATGTTGTTATAGGTGCTTTACGGTAAGGCCCCTGTACTACAGGTATGAGGGTAGATCCCTGCCTGCTGGCTCCGCCCAGTAGGTGGAGTATAAATATGTGTGCTCCCCGTACAGCAGCCATTTCGTCAGCTGCTGTTGGAGGCCACACATCTCAGTGTAATAAAGCCTCGATTACATCCTACTCTCATCTTTGCGTAATAGATAGTGCATCAAGGGCAAACCCAGGGAGTGTGGTCTGCAGCAGGAGAGGAATGAATGGAAAGGGTTAAACAAAGCGCCTGCTGTGGACAGACATGACAAATTACCACATCCCAGACAGCACTAACACAGTTGCACCCCAGATGAGATCTTTCCGAGGCTACAGCAACAGTCAGACAATCAATACCGCTTAACAAGACTGCACACAGTCTAGAGGAGCCATTGTGCCTCTGAAAACTAACCAAGTATCAGGGAAATGGAAACAATTAACATGCCATCGAAAGCAGCTTGACAAATACAAACAGGTGGACAGGCTATGTCCAGAAAACAATTAAAGTTCAAGCACACAGGTCAATGGATCCGCACAATGTGATCAAAACAGAACTGTAACAAATTCTGTAACAAAAGGGCAGCAGGGTAGCATAGTGGTTAGCACAAATGCTTCGCAGCTCCAGGGTCCCAAGTTCGATTCCCGGCTTGGTCACTGTCTGTGTGGAGTCTGCACGTTCTCCCCGTGAGTGCGTGGGTTTCCTCCGGGTGCTCCGGTTTCCTCCCACAGTCCAAAGGTGTTCAGGTTAGGTGGATTGGCCATGCTAAATTGCCCTTAGTGTCCAAATTGCCCTTCGTGTGAGGTTGGGTTATGGGGATAGGTTGGAGGTATGGGCCTGGGTAGGGTGGCCTTCCAAGAACCGGTGCAGACTCGATGGGCCGAATGGCCTCCTTCTGCACTGTAAATTCTATGAAAAGAAAGTAACAATATAATGACCGAATAAACATAACGCTTTGTAACGCAAAAACGGGTATAAGAATGTGTAAAGATCTTTCTCGGAGCAGAGTAGCTCGGAAGCAAGCTGGAATTACACCTCCGAGTTCTGCTCGCCCTCATGCATGTTGAATAAAAGCCAGGGCGGCACTGTGGCGCAGTGGTTAGCACTGCTGCCTACGGCGCTGCGCACCCGAGTTCGATCCCGGCGCCGAGTCACTGTCCGTGTGGAGGTTGCACATTCTCCCTGTGTTTGCGTGGATCTCACCTTTACAAAAGATGTGCAAGGTAGGTGGATTGGCCACGCTAAATCGCCCCTTAATTGGGAAGAATATAATTGGATACTCTAAATTTATAAATGAATAAATAAAATAAAAGCCGTTTTTGTTGAAGTTCGATACGGTCTCAAAGGACTCAATTCGGTTATTCCCTCCAACAACCTTGAAGGCTCAGCGAAAGCTGTCAACAATGACAAATGTACTCACTGATACACAGTTTGAAAAGGCAGGAGATTCACAAGAAAATAAAAGTTTGGAAGTATTTGTCATTCAAGAGCAGATTCAAGCACAGTCCATAATCCTTTGACAAAACAATAAATAACAGAAAACCTTGAGCAACAGAGTGGCAGAGGTACAGAACAGTCTCCGTGAGTCTTTGCTCAATTATATCAAGAATCAGGTGCTTGAGCTCCACAATAAAAAGGAAAACCTGTTGAAGGATTTTTGTATGTTCCCTAATATTTAGGCTTGTTCCTCATGGACCGGCACGGTAGCATAGTGATCAGCACAATTGCTTCACAGCTCCAGGGTCCCACGGTTCAATTCCTGGCTTGGGTCGGTGCAGACTTGATGGGCCGAATGAACAATACAAAGCGAAGCAAATGCATTTACTGCCTCTCTGAATGAACTGAAAACTCAGACTTCATAGAAGAAGTCAAGAGGTACAACAATGTGACGACAGCACTGAAGAAAACAGATGTACACTTGAAAAGAACCTCGGAACAACATTATTTGTATTCCCAAAGAGTTCTACAAACAACTAAAGATCAAAAACGTAGAGGCTGGGATTCTCCTCCGACCGATGCCAAAAAAGGGAAAAGCGATTGGGCAGAGAATCGGTTGTGAAGCTAAAATTGTGATGGGCGCCGGGTGCAGGCCAAAATGCCATGTTCTACTGCCTCGACAACGGCATCAATGCGTTCTACTCCGCATGTACAGTAAATCCCGTTTTCATATCATTAGCAGGCCTGACCCAGTATTCTCCGGGACCTCTGCGATGCTTCGCCCCCCCCCCCCCACCGAGGGGGAACTACCGACGGCGAGTTTCGCTTGTGGTGTCAACAATCGGGAAATAGGCACCGTCGCAGGAGAGGGAGGAGGAGGAGGTAAGTCATGCAGAGACTCGACCGTGGGCTGCTGGCCCTGCCACTGGCAGAGTTGGCTGGGGTGGGGAGGGCGGAGAGAAAGACGTCTGTCAGGCCACAGCGGGGGGTGATCAGGGGATGGGGGGGGGGGGGGAATCAGGGGATGGGGGGGTGATCAGGGGATGGGGGGGTGATCAGGGGATGGGTCTTGGGGTTGGGTGACCCCCTCCCCCCCCCACGGGACCAGTGTGTCCAGGCACAAGCCACCATTGCCATGGCCTACAAAGCCGCCATCTTGCTGTGCACCCTCCTGACCGCCTACCGTGCAGAGTGCCACCAGCCGTATGGGTGCCCCAACCCCACCACCTCGGACCACAGGCCCCACCCTCCACCCCACCACTCCCGTACACCACTCTTCCTCCCCCCCTCCCCCCTCAGTCTCCCAAAAACGGCCGCCACTTGCCGGCGGGGAAGCATGCAGCCCACCCAAGGGCAACACCACAGAGGGCGGCAGACGGGGGCCGCGAAGCGTACCTTTGCCATGGGTAGCACCAGCGACCTGTACCAGTGGCAGCAGGGAGTGATGCCAGGGCCAGAGGTCCCCCCCCCCCCCCCCCAGGCACCGACAGGGCCAAGGGTCCGGAGAGCAGAATTCCAAGGGAAAGGGCCGGGTGTGGGGATGGGGGAGGAATGGAGGGGAGGGGGACAAGCAGGCGTAGGGTCGGCAGTGCAGATCGGGCCACTGTGTAGCCCGGTGGAACTGCTTGGTCACAGGGGTATGCACCATGCTAATATGTCTGACTATCATCCCCTGCAGACAATGGACTTCGCCATTCATCCCGGAACAGTGACCTTCACCCTGGTTGCTGGGGGATGCTATCCCAGCTGGAGCTGCTCCAGGTGGACCCTGCAGCAGAGGAGCCTGCCCCAGAGGAACGAGAGGCAACCGGTGAGGATAGAGATTCGGTCGGCCAACAGGCCGAGGAGGAGTTGGGAAGGATGTTCTGCATGAGGCGTCGAGTGTCCAGACAGCGTCTGTCATTTGAGGACCTGTCGGATCGGGCATGCCGGGCACGACTCTGGCTGAGCAGGGCGACAGTGCGACATATCTGCCAGATCATAGTGCACCTGGCACCGCGGGGGTATGGGGGAGCCCTGAACCTTTACGCTACTGGATCCTTCCAGGCGTTGAGTGGGATCCTGTCAGGTGCATCCGTGCTGTCACGGACCCTATATGCCCAGTCGGCACAATACATCAAATTCAAGGTGGACTGAACCCAACAGGATGCCCGGGCAGTGGAGATGCTCCAGGTCCAGGAGGTGATCGAGGGATGCATGTCGCTCTACAAGCACCAGCCCATGATAGGCCGGTCTTCACAAAGAGAAAATGGTTCCAATCAATGAGCGTTTGGCTTGTGTGTGACCATGATCTGTGTATCATGCACGCCTGTGCCGATACCCAGCACCTCCTGGCACACTCGACAGTTCCTGACCTTTTTGAGACGCACCCCCGGTGAGATGTTGGCTTTTGGGTGACAGGGATACCGGCAGCGGTTGTGGCTGTTGACGCCACAGGCTGACACAGAAACCCGCTACAACGACAAACATACCACGACCAGGGGCGTGATTGAGCGGCACTTCGGTATCCTGAAGATGCGGTTCAGGTGCCTGGGCCGCTCTGGAGCTGGGAGAGTCTCCCTGATCGTGATGTCCTCCGCAACATTGTGTAGCAGAGGGGCGACGTGCTGGAGGAGGGGGATGAATGCCAGGCCTCGCCCGGCAAGGTGGAGGGCGAGGATGGGCAGGACACGTGGCCCGGGCAGGCACAGGAGGCTGTACAACGTGTGTGCCTGGGCCAACGCATATCGGACGCTCTAATCACCTCCAGGTCCACCAACCAGGGGGCCTGGCTAGCAGCACCAACATCCCATCCCAGCCCCACAGCTCCCCCACCTCCCCACCCGGCCTACCACCCACTACCCTGAACACGCTGCCTGCGCCACCTCCACCCTCCCCCCTTGAAACCCCCTCTGTGACTCCTACCCACCTCACTATGGGGTGCGGGCACTGTGTTGGCAGTAATAACAGGTCTGCTCCATGGGATACAGGGTGATGACGACCTGCTCTGGGATGAGCTTTGGTGCTCTGCAACAGTTGGCAACATCGGACTCCTGCCCATGGCAGCACTTTCAACTGGGCCTGGATGGGCCCGGCTATTGCTCAGGTGTCCCAGGTGGCATGGTGCCACCCTGTCTGCTTGCTGCCCATCAGATGGACGAGGAACAGATGAGGGGGGGTTCAAGGAGCTGTGGTGTTCTGGCATCTCCCCTGCAGGAGTCACCAACAAGGGCCCCATCATCTCCTCCTCCCTTGGAGTGCCAATAGCCACTGAGCTACTCCATGGGATGGGTATGTGAGTGGAGCTAACCCAGAGCCTCTCCTGCCACCTGAAGCTACCAGTCCTGGAGGCTCACTCCCGTCCCGACCATGGTCTTAATACTCGAGGTCATGGAGCACAGGGAGTGAACCACCTCGCTCTGGGACTGCACTATATGAAATGAAAAAAAATCATGCTGTGACTGTGCCACCACCTTCTGGGTCTGTGCCATGTTGGCCAATGCTCTGGCAATGCCACCGATGCCCTCAGCCATGGCCTGCTGTGACTGGGTCATGCTCTGGAGCACAGCTGCAATGCCCAGGTGGCCCTGGTACATGGTTGCCTGTGAGAGAGCAGCCCTGTCCTGGGCCTCGCCTCACCCTGCACAGAGTGCCCCACGCCTTGGACATCCAAAACCTTTGGATGGCCGAAACCATGGCCAAAACCTTTGACCCTAAGGCCTCCACCGCGGAAGGTGCCCATGTGGTGTTGACCTGGGTGGCTTGCATGGTCATCTCTTGCTCCTGCAGGTGCTGGATGCTCACTGACACCCCCTCATGTGGTCCCTGGCTCTGAGACTGCATTTCCACTATCGACGGGACAGGCCTTTCCAGAAGCCCAAAACTCATCCGACCGGCAGCTAGGCCCTGGGGGGCGGGCCGCCCTCTGATCATCCATCCCCTCGGGGGTTCCTTTCAGCACCTGATGTACCGGAGGATGTGTGTGGTGTGCACCAGATAGTGGCCCAGGAGCCTCTTCCACATTGTGCCCAACCGAGATGAGTGTCTCCGGGATGGTGGAGGGTGTTGGAGACAACTGTGAGGGGAAGTCAGTGATGTCCCCGGACTGGTGCTCCAGGTTGTCTTGGTCTGCGAGTCAAGGGCTGGGGACGTGAGGGGACCCAAAACATGGAGAAACCGTGGAAATGTGGGGACTGTGGGAAGGGATTCAGAGCCCCATCTCAGCTGGACACTCATCGACGCATTCACACTAGGGAATGGGCATTCACCCGCTCAAAGTGTTGGAAGGGATTCAGTGTCCGTATCCTCCTCCTCCTCCTCCTCGCTGCTCTCCTCCTAGGGTAGTGGTTGGGGTTGAGGTCGGCGGGGGGGAACCAGAAGGAAAGTTTTTTTTCTGGCCAGTCCTGGTAGTGTTGCCCATGGCGCTCACGGCCTCTCCCACCTGCGCCCAGGTCCAGTGTACGGTAGCGGGTGGCGTCCTCCTTCCCATCCCGGTGCACAGGGTCGCCTGCCTCTCCTCTACTGCATCCATCAGTGTCTCCAGTTCTGCATCGGTGAACCGGGATGCATCGAACGATTCAACTAAATTCAGTCCATTTGAATTGATTTTTGATCATGAGGGTGAGAGGACCATTTCAATTGATTAAAGAGAAGTTGGTGAGTCAGTGGTCAGAGGCATTGTTGGACCATGTGTCAAACTTTAGCGAAAGATTACACAGGGCTGGTGAGTTGGCTTGAAAGCATCTCAAAGTGTCGCAACGTCAGATGAAGATAGAGGCAGATAAATAAAAACATTGTAATTTTGTTAATGGGGATAATGTTCTAGTACTGTTACCAATATTCGGGGAACCATTAAAAGAAAGAAGTAGTGGGCCTTATCGGATTGAAAGGAAGCTGAGTGAGGTGAATTATTTGATAAGAACGCCAGACAGAAGGAGGACTCACAGACAGTGTCATGTTAATGTGCTCAAAAGGTATTTTGATCGAGAAAGAAAGAAAAAGGAAGTGGTAGTTGTTCTAACGCAGGGATAAGAGATAAATCCATTCAATTCGGAACTTGACATTCCTCAAATTAAATTGGACAATGAGGAAGCATTCAAAAATTGGAATAAATTAATGAGTTACCTTCCAGAAGAAAATCAAATTGACCTGAAAGAGCTATTACAGTCACATAAAGCTGTGTGTGGAGAACCTGGGACATACAAAAATAATTACACATGAAATGCTTTTCCCGTTAAACAACACTCATGCAAGGTCAATGCACTCAAGGCAGATTCTGAAGAAATCTGAGATCCACCATCAGCTTGCACCCTTCAACCCATTATTAATTAAAAATCCATCTAACTCCTCCTTAAATTTACGCACCCACCGCACTCTAGGGTAGCAAATTCCACAGCTTTATGACCCTTTGGGAGTAATTTCTCCTCATCTCTGTTTTAAATTTGCTACCTCTTAACCTAAGATTATGACCTCTGTTCTAGAATGTTCCACAAGAGGGGCATTCATCCGCTCAATGTCTACTTTGTCCATAACTTTTACCATCTTAGATACCTTAATTTGATCTCCCCTCATTTTTCTAAATTGTACAGAGTATAGGCCTAAAATGTTCAATCTCTCTTCATACGGCTAACCCCTCATCTCTGGAATCAATGTAGTGAACCTCCTCTGAACTTCCTCCAATGCCACTGCATCTTTCCTCAAAACAGGGGACCAAAACTATGCACAATACTCCAGGTGTGGCCTCACCAATGCCTTGTATAGTTGCAACAACACTTCCTTACCTTTATACTCTATTCCTTTAGCTATAAATACCAACATGCCATTTGCTTTCTTGATTATCTGCTGCGCCTGCATGCTCGTCTTCTGCAACTCATGCATGAGGACACCCAGATCCCTCTGCATCGGAGCACCCCAAAGTCTCTCCCCATTTAGATAATAAGTTGCCTTTCCATTTTTCAGACCAAAATGGATGACCTCACACTTATCCACGTTAAACTCCATCTGCCACATTTTGGCCCACTCTCTTAACCCTTCTATATCCATTTGTAAGGTTCCTATTTCCTCATTGCAAATTACTGTCCCACCTATTCTCATGTCATCTGCAAATTGCGCTATAGAACCTTCTATCCATGGCCGGGATTCTCCCTTCTGGGATTAAGTCCCCCACGCCGGCGGGAAAACTGACGCCAACCCCTCTGTTGTCAACAGCCCCCGAAAGTGCGGAATTCTCCACATTTTTGGGGGCTAGGTGGACATCGGGGGGGTTGGTGCCATTCCAGCCGCTGCCGAAGGGACGGCATGATCTCGTGCATGCGTGGAACAGCCGGCGTCGTTCTGCGCATGCGCAGACCAGCCGGTGTATTTTGGCGCATGCGCAGGGGAATTTTATTCTCCGCGCCGGCCCCTGTAGGGCTCTGCCATGGAAGGAAGAAGTGCCCCCATGGAACAAGCCCGCCTGCAGATCGGTGGGCCCCGATCACGGTCCAGGCCACCGTGGGGGCTCCTCCCGGGGTCGAATCCCCCCGCATCTCCCCCGAGGACTGCCCCCGCCAACTTACCTGCCAGGTCCCGCCGGTACGTGAGTTGAGTGGGACTGGCCAAAAATAGACGGACACTCGGCCCATCGGGGCCCGGAGAATTGCCGGGGGGGGGGGGGGGGGGTGCGGTGCCAGCGGTCCCCGACCGGCATGGCGGGTATCCCGCCCCCACCCAAAAACCAGCGGCAGAGAATACGGCAGCCGGCGTCGGGGCGGCTGAGTGGGATTCGCGCCGTGCCCCAGGGATTCTCCGACCCTGGGGGTGAGTCGGAGAATCCCGCCCCCTGTATCTAAGTCATGAATATAGATTGTAAATAGTTGGGGCCCAAGGACCAAACCCTGTGACACTCCACTAGTTACATCTTGCCATCCATAAAAAGACCCATTCATCCCGACGCTCTATCTTCTGTCTGTCAGCCAGTCTTCTATCCAAGCTCGTAAATTATCCCTAACCTCTAACCTTGTGTATTAACCTTCTGTGCGGCACCTTATCAAACGGCTTCCGGAAGACCAGGGAAGGGGATTCTCCCCGAAATGGCGGGGCAGGCCGAATCGGAGCTGAGAAGTGGCAGAATCCTCTGACCCTTCAGGAGCTAGGCCGGCGCCAGCGGGGTTGGCTCTGCAGCAGCCGGCGCTGAAGGGCATGGTGCCGCGACAAACGGCACCGAAGGGCCTCTGCCGGCTGGCACGAGTTGGCGCATGCGCAGGAGCGCCAGCATGTACTGGCGTCATCCCAGCGCATGCGCAGGGGGGTTCTTCTCCACGCCATGGCGGACCGTTACAGCGTCCGGCGCAGAGGGAAAGAGTGCCACCACGGCACAGGCTCGCCCGCGGATCGATGGGCCCCGATCGCAGGGCAGGCCACCGTGGGGACCCCCCCGGGGCCAGATCCCCCTGCGCCCCCCCAGAGAACTCCGCAGGCCCCCCGCAGAGCCAGGTCCCGCCAATATGGACCTGGTTTGATTTACGCCGGCGGGGCCGGGCGAAAACGGGCGGCCACTCGGTCCATCGTGGGGTGGAGGATTGCCGGGGGGGGAGGGGGTGGCGCTGCCAACGGCTCTCGACCGGCGCAACACCCGCCCCCGCCATAAAATCGGATTCACGCCGCCCCCCCCCCCCCCCCCCCCCCACCCGGCGATTCTCTGTCCCGGCGTGGTGTCGGAGAATCCCGACCCAGAAATACTACGGTTACAGCATCCCCATTCTCCACTTGGCTTGTAACATCTTTGAAGAACTCTGGCAAATTGGTCAAACATGATTTACCCGTCATTAAACCACACTGACTCGCATGGATTGCGTTTTGACTTTCCAAATGTCCTGATATTACTTCATTAATAATGGATTCTAAAAATTTGCCAGCAACAGATGTTAAACTAACTGGTCTGTAATTTCCAACATTCTGTCTCCCTTCCTTTTTGAATAAGGGCATTATATTAGAATTTCCCAATCCACTGGAACCTTTCCCGTGTCCACTATCTCTGCTGCCACTTCCTTTAACACCCTAGGGAGGAGGCCTTCATGTCCGGGGGGCTTGTCTGCCTTAAATCCCAATAATTTGTTGAGTACTGTTTCCCTAATGATGCTGAATGCTCCAAGCTCCACATCTTTCTATTAACTCTTAATTACCCATTCCCACAGGAATGGTACTAGTGTCCTCCACTGTGAAAACTGAGGTAAAACATTCATTTAGCACCTCTGCCATTTCTGTGTTCCCACTGTTAACTCTCCAGTTTCATCTTCCAAAGGAACAACATTCACTTTAGCGACTCTCTTCCCTTTTATGTACTTATAGAAGCTTTTGCTGTCCTTTTTGACAATTTACACTAACTTTCTTCTGTAATTTACCTTAGCTCTTTTTATTACTTTTTTAGCATCGCTTTGTTTATGTTTGAAAGTTTCCCAACCTTCCAGTCTGCCACTGGCCTTTGCAATATGATATACCTTATTTTTTGTCTTCATAATGTCCTTGACCTCCTTGTTTAGCCATGGATGTTTTTTTTATCCCTCTTCCCATCTTTCTTCCACACAGGGATATATTTTAGTTGTGAGGAATTGAGTATCTCCTTAAACAACTGCCACTGCTCATCAGCTGTCCTACCTTTTAGCCTTCCTGCCCACTCTATACGGGCCAAACCTGTTCGCATTCCTATGTAATTACCTTTCTTTAATTGCAGGACGCTTGTGTGGGACTCTGCTTTCTCGCCCCCAAACTGAATTTTAACTTCTATCATACTATGGCGGCTATTCCCCAGAGGATCCTTCACTATGAGGTCATCAATTAATCCTTCCTCATGACACAATACCACAACCCCATCGTCCCCGCCCCTAACACGGAAGCACGGTAGCATTGTGGATAGCACAATGGCTTCACAGCTCCAGGGTCCCAGGTTCGATTCCGGCTTGGGTCACTGTCTGTGCGGAGTCTGCACATCCTCCCCGTGTGTGCGTGGGTTTCCTCCGGGTGCTCCGGTTTCCTCCCACAGTCCAAAGATGTGCAGGTTAGGTGGATTGGTCATGATAAAATTGACCTTACTGTCCAAAATTGCCCTTAGTGTTGGGTGGGGTTGCTGGGTTGTGGGGTTATGGGGATAGGGTGGAGATGTTGACCTTGGGTAGGATGCTCTTTCCAAGAGCCGGTGCAGACTCGATGGGTTGAATGGCCTCCTTCTGCACTGTAAATTCTATGATCTAACATCTGACAGTAACCAGCTCCCTGACAAAGGAGATGAAAAGCTGCCAGCTTAAATAGAACCCTTCCACTGACCCTTCATGGTATATTTGATCTTCTCAAGGTGCAAAAATTCTATCAGGTCCCTCAACCACGGCGGGGCCCTAAGCAGCACCGGGGATCTCCACCCAAGTAGCATTTGCTCTGGACAATTAGTGAGGCGAAGGCTAGAACATCTGCTCCTGTCCCCGTCTGCATCACCAGTGAGTCCAAAACTTCAAAATGGCCCCCAACAGGCATGGCTCCAGCTGAACGCCCAAGATCCCTGACATTGTATCAGGGATCCAGAGACCCAGAAACTAACCTGCTTGGGGCAAGACCAAAACATGTGCATGTGATTCACCAGCCCCCTAGAGCACTGCTCACACTTCTCCTCCATGCCCAAGAGGAGCCCACTCATATGGGTCCTAGTGCACTACCTAGAACTGAATCGGGCTTAACTGCGCACATGAGGAGGTGAAGTTGACCCTGTGAAGAACCTCACTCCACATTCCCCCCTCAAAGAAAAAACCCAGCTCACCCCCCCACTTCCTCTTTACTTCCTTCAAAGATGCCTGCTCCATCACCAACATCTGCCCACAGACATCCAAAATCTTACCCTCCCCTAATTTGCCCAAGGACAGGACCCTGTCCACAAGCAAAGACTAGAGTACCAGGGAAAATGAAGGAAGCTCCTTTGTAAAAAAAATCACAGGAAAGTATCTGAATATGTTCCCTCTCTGGAGTTGGAACTTCTCTAACAATTCGTCGTGGCTGGCCAATTCGTCTTGGCTACCTTCCAGAAACAAGTCCCTAAACATCTCCATCCCCTCCCTCTCCCATTCTCTGAAGGATGAATCTAAGCCAGACGGCACAGACCTATGGTTCCTGCAAATTGGAGTTTAAACTAATTCCAAATTCTCAAAGTAGGTATTATCACCGGGCCCTCCAAGCCCTCCAGCAGCCCAACCACTCTAATGTTTTGCCGCGTGTGGCGGTTCTCCAGATAATCAACCTTGGTCTTTAGGGTCTTCGTTCCTCAGCCAGCAATGCAATCTCGGCCTCCCGGGAGATAATCCGATCACTATGGTCAGAGAGCACCACCTCCACCTTCTGTACCATCACCCCCTGTAACTCTATCCACCAATTGATCTTGTCCATGGCAGCCCGAATTGGGGCCAAAGCCCCAATTCTTAAGTTTTTCTGTCAAGAAGCTAACCAACGTTTCAGTCGACTACTGAAAGGCCAACGACACAGCAGAAGCCATTCCCCCCCCCCCCCCCCCCCCCCCCCCCCCCCGCTGAAGCTCGAGGGACCTCTGAGTTTAATGATGGTCCCTTGCCTGACTTCTGCCTAGTATTATATGTACCGGACATTATTCGCGCAAGGGGATCTTATTCCATCACACGACACCAATTTCCACAAACAAAACACCCATAAACTGGGCCAACAGAGCCAGAAATCAAGTACGCTGGTGAGAGCACCACGTGTGTGACTGCTCACCACATAGCCACCACCAGAGGACCATTTTGAACTTCCACCACAAAACTTCTAGATGATTTACTTCTTTGAATGAACGTACAAATAATTTTAATATGAGCCTTGGAGGTTTCATGATCAGCAATATTTCATTTGACATTTTTCCAGTTAGAGTGCCTGATAACAAATGTTTATTTTCCTTTACTAGGGTCAAAAAAAACCAACCAGTTTCTCCTTTCTGTCATGCCATTTCTCTTCACCCTCAGAAAGTGGGACTCAAGCAGAATTCTAATCTGCTTTCGGCCTCCAACCTCAAACTCTTTTCTCAAATTTTTCATATTACCTATGTTTTCTAGTTTATTTCGTGCAAAATATTCTATCACACCCAACGGAACAGATTCTGGCCGTAAAGCAATGTCTTCAGGGTAGGTTACTTCCCTCACTTCAACTGAAGAAATATCCCGTAGTTCCATTGTCATTTAGATTCCACTTCTTGTTCAAAACTCTTTTTTTGTCTAGCTTTGTCCACTTGCCTTCAGTTTTCTTCATTTTAGAATATCAGATTCATAGTGTCGCTTCATATTAACTGATCTTTCTTGATTTTAAAGAATGGCGTTCAAGTCGTCCCTACTGCCCGCATTGATGGATTGCTTCCAAGTCCTGACTGGCTGGCAGACTCACCACGGCGCTGGAGTGGGTTGCGCCCCGCCGGCCGGCCTGGAAGGCCATTGCTGAGGCTTACATGGCCGGCACGTAGGAATAGAGTGCCCCCATGGCGCAGGCCCGCTCGCGGATCGGTGGGCCCCAACCGCGGGCCAGGCCACTGTGGGGGAAACCCCCAGATCGCCCTGCACCCCCCCCCCCCCCCCCGAGGACCACGGAGGCCGGCCACGGAGCTGGGTCCCGCTAGTAGGGACCTACCTTGATTTATGGCGGCGGGACCCGGCAGAAACAGGCGGGAACTCGGCCCATCGCGGGCCAGAGAATCGCCGGGGGAGGCCGCTGACCGGCGTGGCGCAATTCCTGCCCCCGCCAAATCTCCGGCACCGGAGAATTCAGCGGCCGGCGGGGGAGGGATTCATCCCACCCCCGGTGATTCTCCGACCCGGCGGGGGATCGGAGAATCCCGCTCCTTGTCCTTGTGAAACAATTCAGGGTGCAGGTTCTGTTGTTCTGCTTCTCACAAACATTCAGCAACCTGCTGGGATTGTACGCAGCTGTCAGGATGAGGATCAATCATGTGCTGCTTTCGACTCTATTGGGTGAAGTTTAAACACTGCTTGCAATTCTATTGGATAAATTTAAAAGAAGCAACTTCAGAGATTGGATCGCGTTCAACTGGGGCGGGCCATTGATTTTTGAACGTTGTGTTCGGTTCTTTGTTCGGCAGAACAGGTCTTGGCCGATATCCAGTCTGTTCTCCGTGTACACGTAACAAGCTTGATTAAATAAACCATCTTTGTCCAGGTTGTTGTGTTTGTTCCTCTCTGTACTGAGTTGAGCCACAGGGAATAACCCCACGTGGAAGCTGACTCAATACACAGGTCTTGAAACCGCTCTTACACTGGCTCCTACCACTCATCCAACCAGACAGCAAGTGATATGTGACAGGAGTACAAGATCTCCAGACCACCTCAAACCCTGATTTCAAAGACTTGAAGGGGCGAAGGAGTAGTATGAATTATGTTAATGCATGCTGCGAATGCAGTAAAGTAAATTGCAAAGTAATTTAGAGTTGGAGCAGTTATATTTGCAAAACTGAAGTTAAGTACACAAGCCTTTTCACAACACAGGACTTGAATCAAACTGTAAGTAGCTATTGTCAGTCTGTATCCAGTGAATAAAGACTTAGAGGGATGTGTAGTGAAAGGATTCAGTACATTAAGGGTTAACCTGGGACTGAGTACAGTACCACCCACCAGGGATGCAAGAAGGTACCTGACTTAGAGCTCAGGCCAGCATTGCAGAGCAAGGTAGCAACATATAAGGACATGCTGTGGAGTCTTCTCCATAGCTGTTTCTTCAAATGTAAATATGTACATTGTTCAGTCAATGAGGACTTCTTGGAAACTTGTACATGACTGTTTAATGATGTGTACACATTACACACCACAGGGGGCAACAAGCCGACAAAACACAGTACACCATCCTAGAGACTCTGACTGGTGAGCATTGAAGTGTGTCTCCAAATCTGTGCATGTACCTGAAGCCCAACTTGAACCTGCTGACTGTTTGCTCAATGACACATTGGGTATTCATAGGGATATCGTTGTACTGCGCTTGGTTGTGATTCCTCATGGGGGTAATCAGTCAAGTTTGAAGGAGTTATCCTTTGACAGTAGTCAGTGTTTAAGTCTGCTTGCAGTTTCAGAGAAATAAGGATCTTGGACTGGCACAGGATGGAAGTACCATGGCAACACCATAGAACTCTTGCACGTTGCTGCAAAGGTTTTGTGCTTGCTTTGCCGCTAAATATGAATGGTCTAGAATCGCTTGTGGTTTCTGACTACTCCTGGTTGCTCTATTGCTGAGTAGATTACCATCTGTGTATGCACTGGCAGGAATCACAGTCATCGACAAACACGATATCACCAAATATGTCAAGGAACCACTGACACGGTATTTGCATTTAGAAAGCTCCAAGAGAAATGCCAAGAAGAGAACATGGATCTCTACACCATGTTAACTGACCTGACCAAGGCTTTTGACACATTCAGCCATGAGTGAGGAATTGAACAAACAAATGTGATATAAAATAAGATTCTTAGTTAGAATAATGTAGATGTGAGCCAGTCTGATAGTAGTGAGCTCACAGGCAAAGGACAAAGGGAGCCTCGTGCAGTGTGGTGAAAAGGATGCTGGGTAACAAGAGGCCCAGGGTTGAGGAATGCGAAGTGAGCCAATCAGGATATATGGCCAGGTCAGGAGGTGTATAGGATGACCTATGGGAATCTTGTATGTGAAACTTGATGCCATTTGAATGATATGTGTAGAGTTCTCTTTGTCTCCGATTTCACTCAGTTCTGGGGCTTCGGAAGACTGCATGTGTTCTGAATCTCTATAGAGCGGGTCAGCCTTGCAAGTTGTTTAAAAATAAATAATACTATATCTACAAATCCCTCTCGAGTTTTATTGAGGCCAGACTGATGGGTAAAGAACTTGATTTGTCATGAGGACCTCTGGAAAGTAATGGAGGAATTTGGCTGATATGAGGAATTCATCACAATGGCTCCACAGTTCCATGAAGTATTTCTCACGCAGTTCCTGGATGAGCAGGTCAGGCAGTATTTGTGGAGAAAGAGGGGGCGTGATTCGCTGGAAAAATTTCCAAGTGCTGGCATGAGCGGGAATTGCCACGGGTTTCCCGGTGTGCGGCCCAGCGAGGCCGGCAACACTATTCAACATTAATTGGTCCACTTAACGAGGCCTCACCGGCTTCTCGCCCTGAATGCTGGCTTTCCAGCTGATTCACCAGGACCGTGCTCGCCAACCCCCCCAGCCCCCCGAACAATGTCAAGCAGGACTTCAGCTGCGCTGAGTCAGCCAACCCCAGCTAGCTCGCAACAATGGTGCCGAGGAGACCAGCCCCAGAATTCTGGGATGCTGACCTGGGGAGGCTCCTGGATGCCAGGTGGGATGTCCTGGATGTTCAGAGGGAGATGTCAGTGTCACTCCACCAGATCCACAGGTGATTGGAAGAGCCCCAGAGGCTACGGGCGTGGGAGATGGCGCTGACAATGAGTGGCACTGAGGCCAACACTGCTAGGGTGGCAACCGCAGTGGAGAGCCTGGTGCACGACATTAGCCCCATGGGTGAAGGTGTCCAAGGTGTCGCGCAGTCAGTGATGGGCATAGCTGAGGGCCTCGGCAGTATGTCTGCCTCACTGAGGGATGTCACCCAGTATCAGGCCGACCTTGCTGGCGTTCTGCGGGACATGTCCCACTCACAGATGGGAATGGCCAAGGCGTGCAGAGCTTTCCCCAGTCGCAGGTGGGCATTTCCGAGGCACTGCAGAGCATGGTCCGGTCACTGGTGGATGTGTCCCAGTCACTGAGGAACATTGCCAAGGGCGTCGACAAGATGGTGCGGACTGTGGGGAACCCCCAGGGCTGGTAGAGCCAGATGATGCAGGGGCAGCTGGAGCTTGACAGGGTGGCAGGGCTGTGCATGTGCCATCGACAAGTGAGCCGGAGCCCTCAGACCCCAGAACATCCAGAGAACACCCGTCAGGGGCATCGAAGGCCATGGGACGAGGTAAGCAGCTGGTTGCCTCCACCTCAATGTGCATTCTGGGAAAATACCTAGACATTGTGGTAGAGCTAGAAGGGCCAAGCATGTTGAGCATCACTGAGGGTACCGGGGTAGGGGAAAGGGATTAAGTAAGGGGTAGGGTTGGGGGGGGCAGTGTGGGTTGGGGGAGGGCACTGTCAGAAATATGGTATTGCACTAGCACATTAAACAACTTTTTGCACAACCATTATGATTCCTCTGTCATTACGGTGGCCTAGTGGTTAGCACAACCGCCTCACGGCGCTGAGGTCCCAGGTTCGATCCCGGCTCTGGGTCACTGTCCGTGTGGAGTTTGCACGTTCTCCCTGTGTCTGCGTGGGTTTCGCCCCCACAACCCAAAAATGTGCAGAGTAGGTGAATTGGCCACGCTAAATTGCCCCTTAATTGGAAAACATAATTGGCTAATCTAAATTTTATTTTAAAAAAAAAATTTTTTTAAATGATTCCTCTGTCACTTTTCCGCAATGCGGGCTGACCCCCAGACCTCTTCCTTGCCCATCTCTCCAGGCACCTCCCCCCCTCCCCATGGCACCCACCCACCCTCTGGCTGTGGTCATGTCCCTGGAGCTGTGTCCCATCCCTTGTGTGTTCAGATGTTGACTCCCACACAATGTCCAGGCATCAAGGTGTGATTGGAATGCTAGGCAATGACTCCCACATGCTAGATGGCCCGCCCACCCATGGGAGCCCTCTTGGCATGTGTCAAGTGCTCACTTAACCATGATTGCCAATTCCCTATTAGCGATTGCCTTCAGCCGCGCAGCCAGAGGCTTCAGCAGTCGGTGGGGGTTATAGGTGATCGGTGGGTGGGGCATACGGGCAGGGACCGGGGTCACCCTCGGAATGGGGTTGGGATCCAAGTGTTGGCATGATGGTGCCCTGAACGATTGCCCCCCCAGTTGACCCCCCCCCCCAGCGCCTCCATCCCCCCACCCTCCCATGGTGGCCCACCCCTGCGGGGGGTCCCCCACCCACCACCGAGCTTTGGGGTGGCAAAGCCTGCACTTTCGTGTCTCTTTGCCTGTGAGCAAAGATGGCAGCTCCCTTCGACTCCCCACAGAAGCCCTTCCGCCAGGTTCACATTGTCAAAAGGATTACTAATCGGTGCCAGTGTGAGCACTTGCAGGGGAGGCTGGTTCATGACCGGAGGCCATTGGATGACGGATGATTCTTGTTAACTATATGAAAATGGGGCTTAAGTGTTTCTCGCCACGCTACGGCGAGATTCCGAATTCGCCTTCAGGAGCATCGCAAATTGTTTGGCGCCTGGCGCGGTTCCCGTTTTTGGCCTCACCCGCTATTTACCGGCCTTGTTACGCTTGAACGTGAGTGTCATGAGGCCGGAAGATCACGCCCAGGGTTAATATTTTAGAACAGCTTTTTAAACAGATCCACACACAGGAAGATAAAGCACAAAAAGAAACAAAGCTCTGTTATAGGGTAAAGAACAGGAGTGATTCAATGACAAATGAACTGAAGTGAGGAGGAATTACTTCTCGCAGAGGGTGATGAATTTGTGTAACTCGCTGCCCCATTGTGCGGTGGAATCGAAGTCATTAAATGGTTTCAAGACGGAACTAGGTAGATTTCTGATTTTAAAAAGAGGGGTTAGAGAGAAAAGGGGAGCAGGTGGGAAGGTGACGTTGAGACCAGGAAGAGATCAGCGATAATCTGATTGAATGGCGGAGCAGGCTCGAAGGGCTGAATTGCCTACTTCTGCTCCTAATTCCTATGTTCCCATGTTCCTAAATTCAACAATGAAACAAATGGAGGAACAAAAGATCAGTTCAACTGCAGTGTAAATGGATCCAGCCGAATTTCACAGAGTTTATATGGCACAGAAGGAGGCTAATCGGCCCATCGTATCCACACCAACTCTCCGAATGAGCATCATGACTTTGTGCCATTCCCCTACCCTTTCTTCGTACCGATGCGCATTGTTTCTATTCCCGTAATCATCAAATGCCTTCTCGCATGCCTTAATTGAATCTGCCCCCACCACACTTTCAGACAGTGCATTCCAGACCCAAATCACTCGCTGTGTGAAAGAGCTTTTTCTCCAATCACACTTGCATCTTTCGCGAATCACTTTCTATCTGTGCCCTCTTGATCCGTTTCCAAGCGGGTAGTTTCTCTCCATCTACTCTGTGCTGGCCCCTCATGAGTTTGAACACCGGCCAAACCGAACAGACATTTTGAAAATGTCAAAGAGGGTGTCACATAAAATCCATAGAATCCCTACAGTGCAGAAGGAGGCCATTCGGCCCATCGGGTCTGCACTGGCCCTTGCTCCGATAGAGCACCCTAGCTAGGCCCTATCCCCTGCTCCTATCCCCGGAAATATTTTGGGAAACATTGCCATGGCCAATCCACCTAACCGGCACATCATTGGACTGTGGAAGGTAATCGGAGCACCCGGAGGAAATCCATGTAGACACGGGGAGAAAGTGAAAACTCCATACAGACAGCCACCCGAGGTCGGAATCGAACCCAGGTCCCTGGCGTTGCGAGGCAACAGTGCTAACTACTGTGCCACCTTGCTGCCCTTAAGGTGAGGGTCCCCGGGTGGCAGTGCCAAGGTGCCCAGATGCCGGCGGAAGTGCCAGGGTGCAGCCCTGCCCAATGTCTGACCACCCTGGAAGACCCCCCCCCCCCCCCCCCCCCCCCCGGGTGCCAATACAACTGGTCCACATTTGTGTGGACCAGTACTAAAGGGTATCCTGGTGAGGTCTCCCAAGCACAGTATTAGGTTCCAGGCACCGGGAGAATCCTAATGGCTTATTAAAATATGCATATCTGGGTCTCACCCAGCGAGGGCGAGATCCAGTCTGGTAAGTCTCACAAGGTCCATTGAATCTCACGAGATGTTTCTAGCATCGCGGATCTTGTGAGTGGCCTCTCGTGAGATTCAAGGGTCTTGTCGTGTCGCCAGGTCGGGTACGATGAGGCCGGTAAATCACACCCAAGGAATAAACTTTGTACAGAGTATAAGAAACGCGCTACTTTGATTCCAATTCCAGAGTGGCTGGCTCCAGAATTCCAGCGCGCAGCTCCAGAATTCGCAGCGGATTCACCAATCGAGTCACATGACCCCCCAAAACCTCACCCCCTTAAAGGGGCTCGCAGCCACATCCCTTCCCCCTTAAATCCCTTATTACCATATTCAAACAAAAGTTAAACCATTTACAATAAAGCAACAAGTTCTTTAACACAGTTCATCCTAATTTCAGCTGGTCAGGAGGCCTTCTCTTCCTCAGGGAGTGATGTAGTTCAGCAGGTGGTGTCCCCACAACAGTGGTATCTTCAGAAATTGGACTCTCAACTTGTAAAGATGCATCTGTGCTTCTTACTTCTTCAGTACCCGAACTTGGCCCTTTCTCGGGTTGACTTGCTCCGAAATATTTCAGTCACAATAACATTACTGGCAGGTGTAATTGGAGCATATTGCCCCACTGGTTCCCGATGTGACTCCCTTCTCAAGTAATTTAAATGCTTTTTCAGGACCTTATCTTGAAATTCCAGGGCAGCACGATACCAGGGCAGCACGGTAGCACAAGTGGATAGCACTGTGGCTTCACAGCACCAGGGTCCCAGGTTCGATTCCCCGTCTTGGGTGACTGTCTGTGAAGAGTCTGCACGTTCTCCCCGTGTCTGCGTGGGTTTCCTCCGGGTCCTCCTGTTTCCACCCACAGTTCAAAGGCGTACAGGTTGGGTGGATTGGCTATGATAAATTGCCCTTAGTGACCAAAAAGGTTAGGATGGCGTTATTGGGTTACAGGGATAGGGTGGAAGTGCGGGCTTAAGTGGGTTGGTGCAGACTCGATGGGCCAAATGGCCTCCTTCTGCACTATATGTTCTTTGTTCTATGTTCCACCTCATATGATATCAAGCCCATTTTGACTACGACAACACCTGGGACTTAACCCGGAGCAGTCACAAAATTCTTTCCACACACGAGATGGTCTAATTTGAATGTTGTTGAGTTCGATTCTTCTTTTGAACACTTTGCGTTTCCTCCCCCCTCCCTGCCAAATTGGCAAACACCAAGTCCAACCTAGTCCTCATACGCCTACCCATCAGCAAAGCGGCACAAGTAACTCCGGTGGTCATGTGTGGCATCGTCCTACAGTGAATTTGAAAGCGTGCCAATTTTGTCTGCAGGGACGCTGGTGGTTGCTTTTTCATGGCAGCCTTAAAGGTTTATACAGCCCTCTCAGTGTCCATTCGATGAAGGGTGGTAAGGGACGGCACCCAAATGTTTAATGGCTTTGGACGACATAAAATGATGAACCTCCTCGCTCGTAAATGCTGTGCCATAGTCTGAAACCAACATTTCCGGCAATTCATGGGTGCCAAAGCTTTGCCTTAACTTTTTGACTGTTGCAAAAGAAATCGTAGACTTCATTTCATAAATAACTGTGGTAGTATGACTAGGGGTATTACGGTACCTTAGAAGTGAGCTGCTATTGGTGCAGAGGACTCGCTGCCCATTGGCCCGGGTAAGTCATGTGCCTCTCAGCCGATTGGCTGATTGGCTGAGAGGTAGGTAGCTCCGCCTACAAGACGGGATATAAGAACCCGTGCTTCCCGGCAGTCGGCCATTCTTCTGTACGTCTGCTGCCGGGCACACATCTTGTGCATTAAAGCCTTTTGTTTGGATCTCATCTTCGTCTCGTGTCCAATTGATGGTGCATCAATAACCAGCCATTTTGAGTGTGAGTCCACTTAAGTATGAACTTGTAGCCATAAATGGGCCTAAAAAGTCCACATGAAGTCTCACCCATGGCTGACCTGGCCATGCCCGATTGAGTTGAGCTTTCGGCAGATCAGGTCACATGACCGCCGCAACCTCCCCCTCCCCCCCCCCCCTTAAAGCGGCTGACTAGTGCAACATCTAAATCAAGGTTGAATTAAAAGGGCAGGGATTTAAAATGGGATCTAAAATGGGATGAAATAAAGCATGCTGCAGCATTTATTAGTTTATGTTTTCTTAACTTTTTGTATCATTCACAAAGTCCTGCCAATGGTCACGTTTCCTGTAATATCATAAACTTTGAAGTTGGAACATGCTGTGCAGTGCAGCAAACAGGATTAACCAATTTTACTGCAAATCTCCTCTGCCCATATTCAGTTAATTCATGCATTTCCTCGGCTGTATATGCTCACTGGTATGTTTTGATAACACTGTGGTGCAAAGCAACTCTCAACTGCGCAATTCACTTGGTTAATTATTAGTACTGAGGAATGGCAGACAGCTAATCTGATTGCTATATTTAGAAATGAGAGAGAAGTCAAGGGAACCTTCGGCAGGAAAGACTGGAGGCTTCATGTGACATTCATGGAAGAACCTGCCTTTCAGGGATTGGCCCCTTCAGCCATCAACAACGGTGAAGAACACCTCCCCACCCCGCCAATCTGAAATGGACTGTTTTCTCCACGTCGAACAAACTTCATAGAGGGAGGGATGTCGACGCCTACTCAAAGATGCAATACAAAAACATTCAGAAATTGAAAATATAAAAAAATATGCATTTCAAAAGCATATTTAACACACTGAAGCCTCTCAAGGCATTTCATAGGAGCACGACCAAATAAGCTGGCAGTGAGCCATGTGAGGAGATATTAGGACAGAAATGAGGTAGGTTTTAAAGAGTGTCTTAAAGGAGCAAGGAGAGAGAGAGTGATGCAGAGAAGTTCACTAGGGAATTCCGGAGTGTAGGCCTTCGGCAGCTGCAGGGACAACCAGCAATGATGGGGTGATTAAAATTGTGGATGCTCAAGGGGCCAGAATTTGAAGAGTGTAGGTACCTTGTTGGGTACTAGGGCTGAAGGAGATTACAGAGATACGGAGGGGTGAGCCCATGGAGGGATTCAAAGACAGGGATGAGAACTTTTGAAAATCAAGGTGTTGCTTAACTGAGGGTCAATGTAGGTCAGCGAGCACATGAATGTGAGGGAGTACAGGAGCAGCAGAGTTTTGGATGGTCTCAAGATTACAGAGAGTAGAGGACGGGATGCCAATTGGGAGTATGTTGTAATAGTTGACATGGTGACACAGTGGTTAGCACTGCTGCTTCACAACACCAGGACCTGGGTTTGACTCCGGCCTTAGGTAACTGTGTGGAGATTGGGCATTCTTCCTGTGTCTCCGTAGGTTTACTCCGGATGCTCCGGTTTCCTCTCACAGTCCAAAGGTGTGCAGGTTAGGTGGATTAGCCATGCTACATTGCCCCTTAGAGTCCAATGATACACATGTTAGGTGGGGATACAGGGATACTGCAGAGGAGTGGGCCGAGGTTAATGGGGGGGGGGGGCTGTTGGGTTACTGGTATAGGGTGGATACGTTGACTTGAGTAGGGTGATCATTGCTCGGCACAACATCGAGGGCCGAAGGGCCTGTTCTGTGCTGTACTGTTCTATGTTCTATGTTCTATATGAGGCGCCCAGAATCATAACCGGGAGAAGCGCCATTTTTGAAAAGTAGAGAAAAAGAGGGCTAAAGGCAGGATGCCGCCGGGGGAAGCGCTGAGGTATATGCCGCACGCTAATTGGTTACAACCGGGACTATTAATTAATATACTATGCGGCCCTTTAAAATTGTGAATTTCTGAATGTGGCCCTTGCACGGAAAAGTTTGCCCACCCCTGTTCTAGATGGTCATGAGTGCTGCCGAGAGAACCATAGTGAGTTACTGCAGTGCACCTTGTATATGGTACACGGGTGCCACTGTTCGTTGGTGCTGGAGGGTTGGAATGTTTGTGGAAGGGGGAGCAATCAAGCAGGGTGCTTTGTCCTGGATGGTGCCAAAACTCTTGAGTGTTGTTGGAGCTGCATTTATCCAGGCAAGTGGAGAATATTCTATTGCAGTCCTGACTTGTGCCTTGTAGATGGTGGACAGGCTTTGGGGAGGCAGGAGGTGAGTAACTCAGAACAGAGGGCGCGATTCTCCCATCGGGTGGCTAAGTGCCGACGCTGGCCCACGCCACTCCAGCTGCCGATCCCGGCATGAACCCGGCGTCACGGGGTCCGCGCATGCGCAGTTGGGCCGGCGCCAACTAGCGCATGTGCAACGACCTTCTTCCCCGCGCTAGCCCCGACGCCAAATGGCGCAGGGCTACAGGAGCCGGCGCGAAGGAAAGGAGGCCCCCGACAGAGAGGCCGGCCCGCCGATCAGTGGGCACTGATCGCGGGCCAGGCCACCCCGGAGGGCCCCCCGGGGTCAGACCTCCCCCGCTCCCGCCCCACACGGTGCCCCCAGACCCTTCAACGCCGACCCCGTCGGCTCAGAGGATTTTAGAACGGCGCCGGCGGGATTCGGCTTTTTGTTGACAGCCGCTCAGCCCATTTAGGCCAGAGAATCGGCGCGCCAGCCCATGCCGGTCCGTGCGGAAAGTCGGTGCATACCCCGACCGACGCCGTGCCGACCACGCCGACCCCAGTGGCGCCAATTCTCCGCACCCGGCATCGGGGTGGCGTGGCACGATTCCCGCAGCCCGCCGGCGATTCTCCAACCCAGCGGGGGTGGTCGGAGAATTCCGCCCAGGATTTCTAGCATTTGACCTGCTCTTGTTGCCACGGTATTAATATGGCTAGTCCCGTTCAGTTTCTGATCAATGGCAACCGTTAAAGTTGATAGTACTGAAGAACGATAACAACTATGTCACATTAGACAGGGTTGGAAGTGCATGAATTGCTTTGATGTTTTCATGTGTCAACTTTACTTCAGTTGCTGTCACTCTGTACCCGAAACAATCAATCTCGGATGCTGCGAATGCGTATCCAGACTGTCTATCTCTATAGTGAGCAAGTAGATCTCAAGACATGGGTGGATCTCCTAGCAAAGAAAGGAAATGTGCTAGAGCTGGTAAAGGTAAACCATTCTACATGTTATTATGCCTTGGAGATACACAGAGATGACACACCAGTTTATATATCTGAACAGGAGCTTATTTTCCAATGATTTTAAACTGGACAGGTGCGCTCCAGCACAACCAGTGCCATCTTGTTGGCTGGGATGGTGTGTGTGGTGAGTGAAGTGTGTGGCAGAAGCTTGTCAGCCTCCTGAGTGTCAATCTCGGACCTGGCGAATCCCGCATCGTTTATCATTGGAATTGATTGTGTTCCACATGGCGCCGATGCTCGCCCCTCAACAGTCACAGAATCGTCCAGGAGAGCCGCCAGTTTGCAGTCGTAGAACTCTATGAATCCTGCATGGGCGTCAACATTTGGATTGGATTGGATTGGATTTGTTTATTGTCACGTGTACCGAGGTACAGTGAAAAGTATTTTTCTGCAAGCAGCTCAACAGATCATTCCGTACATGGGAAGAAAAGGGAATTAAACAAAATTCAAGAAAATACATAATAGGGCAACACAAGATATACAATGTAACTACATAAGCATTGGCATCGGATGAAGCATACCGGGTGTAGTGTTACTGAGGTCAGTCAATAAGAGGATCATTTAGGAGTCTGGTGACAGTGGGGAAGAAGCTGTTTTTGAGTCTGTTCGTGCGTGTTCTCAGACTTCTGTATCTCCTGCCCGATGGAAGAAATTGGAGAAGTGAGTAAGCCGGGTGGGAGGGATCTTTGATTATGCTGCCCGCTTTCCCCAGGCAGCGGGAGGTGTAGATGGAGTCCATGGATGGGAGGCAGGTTTGTGTGATGGACTGGGCGGTATTCACGACTCTCTGAAGTTCCTTGCGGTCCTGGGCCGAGCAGTTGCCATACCAGGCTGTGATGCAGCCCAATAGGATGCTTTCTATAGTGCATCTGTAAAAGTTGGTAAGGGTTAATGTGGACATGCCAAATTTCCTTAGTTTCCTGAGGAAGTATAGCGCTGTTGTGCTTTCTTGGTGATAGCGTCGACGTGAGTGGACCAGGACAGATTTTTGGTGATGTGCGCCCCTAGGAATTTGAAACTGCTAACCATCTCCACCTCGGCCCCGTTGATGCTGACAGGGGTGTGTACAGTACTTTGCTTCCTGAACATAGAACATAGAACATTACAGCGCAAGACAGGCCCTTCGGCCCTCGATGTTGCGCCGACCTGTGAAACCCCTCTAAAGCCCATCTGCACTATTCCCTTATCATCCATATGTCTATCCAATGACCATTTGAATGCCCTTAGTGTTGGCAAGTCCACTACTGTTGCAGGCAGGGCATTCCACGCCCTTACTACTCTCTGAGTAAAGAACCTACCTCTGACATCTGTCCTATATCTATCTCACCTCAGTTTAAAGCTATGTCCCCTTGTGCTGGACATCACCATCCGAGGAAAAAGGCTCTCAATGTCCACCCTATCTAATCCTCTGATCATCTTGTATGCCTCAATTAAGTCACCTCTTAACCTTCTCTCTAACGAAAACAGCCTCAAGTCCCTCAGCCTTCCCTTCATAAGATCTTCCCTCCATACCAGGCAACATTCTGGTAAATCTCCGTCGATGACCAGATCTTTAATTTGCTGGCATTGAGGGAGAGATTGTTGTCGTTACACCACTCCACTAGATTCTCTATCTCCCTTGCGGACCAATCATTATCCACTTGCAGCATTGCTACTGGATCACATTTAGTCTCAGGAATGGAGAATCCCGCTGTTCAGCTTCCGTCTGAAAGTGCAAAGCCCAGAATTGGACAAAACAGCTCAAAACTAACCAGTGAATTATAAAATATTTAGCATAACATCCGTGCTTTTTTAGTATACTGTCTCTACTTAGAAAGCCTTGCTTGTCACCTGCAAAGAGTTTTGTATCTGAATCCTCAGTTCCTCCACTCCGTTTAAGATTGCAGCTCATTAAAGCTTAAGCTGTTGTTTGAGTCTTTCAAACTTTTGGTTTGTTGTAACATTGGAAGTTGAGTGAACTTGGTAATATAGGAAAAGATCGTTGATTCAGTAGCAATGCTGCAAGTGGATAACGATTAGTCCGCAAGCTGCATTGGGGGAAAAAAGCGAAAATACCACAATTTCTAGACATGGTCAACTCAGCAAAGTAATGGAAGGTAAATAATCACACAACTAATGATAAACAGGAGATCGCTTTGGAGTGCTCTGAGATCACAAAGTTTGCCGCATTCATCCTCATCGGACACGTCCAACTTAAGAATTAATTTCAAACACTTTTAGAAAAGTCTTTGAAGTTTTGTACGGATGGTTGAAGCATGACCAGAGAGTTTCACGAATGTTCCTTCGGGAAAACTTAAAACTTTCAGATTTGTGAAGCCTCAGCCTGAATTTCGCCATAATGTGGGAGATGAAAACGGTATTTATTAATTTGTTCAGTTCCTTTTGATACAACTGTCTGTTGCTCACTTCTTCATTGAATCAGTTTCGATTATGATAGGAAGAAATGTGTATGGTAGCCGAGATTGTACGTATAACTAACTACCGAGTGACTTATCCCCTTCAAAGTTAATGCTTTGAGCCACTATTTTTAATTCTCCACTTCAAAGCTGAGGGAGTGCGGGGTTTGCTAAATTTGGTAATCTCAGTAATGTGGGAATCATACACAAAGACCTTGAGCCCATTCAAAGTGATAGAAGAAATAACAGACTTCTTGCCACCCGCTAATCATAATGATTGTGGCGTGCAGCACGGTACTAAACCTGGTGCTGTGTGATTACATTCAGCAGGTAATTTAAGATCTTGCTGGACTAGGACCATTGAAAGCTGGTGTGTATGATTTAAAATCAGACTGCACCTAATTAATTTAATAATCTTTATTGTCACAAGTCGGCATACATTAACACTGCAATGAAGTTACTGTGAAAAGTCCCTAGTCGCCACATTCCGGCGCCTGTTCGGTTACACAGAGGGAGAATTCAGAATGTCCAAATTATCTAACAGCACGTCTTTTGGGACTTGTGGGAGGAAACCGGAGCACCCGGAGGAAACCCACGCAGGCACAGGGAGAATGTGCAGACTCCGCACAGATAGTGACCCAAGCCGGGAATCGAACCTGGGACCCTGGAGCTGTGAAGCAACAGTGTGACCCACTGTGCTACCGCAGCCACCCTCTTAAGGGGAAGGTGCATTCGGACTGTACCATGGCTCAAGCTGCTTGATTGAAGAGTGGAAGATCTAAAGGAAACAACAGAAATGGGATGACAGACAAGAAAATGAAAATCGCTTATTGTCACGAGTAGGCTTCAATGAAGTTACTGTGAAAAGCCCCTAGGCCCCTAGCCCAGAGTGCCCCAAGTTCCTCAGATGTCAGGTTGGAAGATCTTGACACAGAAGGTGGACAGGAGGAGATCTGTTCCCTTCCCTCAGAAGGCCAGCAGGCTTTCCAGAGAAGTGCTGGGAAGGTACTGGAAGGAGGTGGCCATAACAGTCAATGGCAGCAGTCTAGTTATCAGTCCAGCAATGTGGCTTACCAACTGCCCTATTAGCCTCAAACGTGGCTTCATGCTCCACATGTCTTTCACTTGCCTTTCAACAGTTTATATCGACCATGGTTGAAACCTCACATGCGGATACTTCACATCGCCCTCACAACACCTTCAGCACTGTGGGAAACCACATACTCAACCTCACAGTTTTCACACTGCCAACAATTCAACTGGAGCAACCCTATCACCCACTCAGAGGATGGCATGGTAACACAGTGGTTAGCACAGTGGCTTCACAGCGCCAGGGTCCCAGGTTTGATTCCCGCTTGGGTCACTGTCTGTGCGGAATCTGCACATTCTCTCTGTGTCTGCACGGGTTTCAATAATAAAGATTATTATGTCACCGGCTGGGTGGGCGGGTGGTGTTGGTCGGGGGGGGGGCGGATCTTATTCTCAGATCTTATAGGCGCAGATCCCGTTTTTAGGTTCTCGGAAGATGTAACGGTTATTACAGGATTTGGAGCCCCGGGTTCAATGGGCTGTTAGATCACAGCCATTGAATTAATATTTTGTTTCTATCTTCACTGTAGAAGACTGTGCCAGAAATAAAGGATCAATAACATTGTGTGAGGAAATTAAGGCAATTCATATTAAGGCAATTCAATTAGGGCAGCACAGTAGCACAAGTGGATAGCACTGTGGCTTCACAGAACCAGGGTCCCAGGTTCGATTCCCTGCTGAGTCACTGTGCGGAGTCTGCACGTTCTCCTTGTGTGTGCGTGGGTTTCCTCCGGGTGCTCCGGTTTCCTCCCACAGTCCAAAGACGTGCAGGTTAGGTGGATTGGCCGTGATAAATTGCCCTCAGTGACCAAAAAGGTAAGGAGGGGTTATTGGGGATGGGGTGGGAATGAGGATTTGAGTTGGTCGGTGCAGACTCAATGGGCTGAATGGCCTCCTTCTGCACTGTAAGTTCTATGTTCATATCAGCAGAGAAAATGTATTGGAGAAACACAAGGGACTAGATTACAACCGATCCCAGAGCCTGATGACCTATATCCTAGGTTTTCAAAAGCGATGTTGTGGTACTGAAAACAGGCTGAGAAGATGCACATAGGCCAGCATCAGAAACTACCTCATGATACTCTGGCTGGAATTAATATTGGCCATCTGCAAAAGCACTCAAGTCAAGGCATAAACTTGTTATTGCTATATGGACTTTGTGATTACCCACTCCAAAGAACAAGACCATGCTATGAATATGTAACAAACTTCCAGTTACAGGTGATCACCTTTGCAGCAGGGTGAAGAACAGACAAAAGAAGCCATCAGACTCCTTAATGAGCTGATGGCTAGTCAGGCAAAGGGAGTTTAAGAGGACCCAAAGAGAAAATGCTGGAAAATTTCAGCAGGTCTGGCAGCATCTGTAAGGAGAGAAAAGAGCTAACGTTTTGAATCCAGATGAACCTTTGTCAAAGTTTCAGAGGACAATGGATCTTGATTGGGACTATCCTGTCTCTCCAATTAACATGTCGGGGTCTTGCTGGGACAATGGCCAGTGGTGGGCGTATACCTATGACTGAATCCTAGCTTCCCAGTAAAAAGAAAGGGACATCGAACAGATCTTCAGCGATAACTTGGGAGACCCCCGGGATGGGCAGCACGGCAGCACAGTGGTTAGCACAGTTGCTTCACAGCTCCAGGGTCCCAGGTTGGGTCACTGTCTGTACGGAGTCTGCACATCCTCCCCGTGTCTGTGTGGCTTTCCTCCGGTTGCTCTGGTTTCCTCCCACAGTCTAAAGATGTGCAGTTTAGGGGGATTGGTCATGCTAAATTGCCCCTTAGTGTCCAAAAATGTTAAGTCGGGGTTACAGGGTTCATAGAATTTACAGTGCAGAAGGAGGCCTTTCGGCCCATCGAGTCTGCACCGGCCCTTGGAAAGAGCACCCTATCCACAGTTAACACCTCCACCCTATCCCCATAACCCAGTAACCCCACCCAACACTAAGGGCAATTTTGGACACTAAGGGCAATTTATCATGGCCAATGTTGTGACGCCCAACCATCAACGGAGGACCTGATGCAGGTCATCCAAGAGGGCTTTGCTAGGCAGAAACGGGACTGTCTTGATCCGATAAAAGAATCAATCGATCGGCTGGAACACAGGCTGGATGCCCAGGATCGGACGATTCAGAAGCTGGAGAAAGCGCTGGCGGACCAGGAGGACCACCAAATGGGGAGGTGGGGATGCTGAAGGATCAGCAAAAAAGGCTGCTGGAGAAGGTAGAAGACCTGGAGAATAGAGCTCGCCGGCAGAACTTAAGAATTGTCGGTCTCCCGGAGGGGACTGATACTGGCGCGTTTGTGGCGAGTATGTTTCAGAAGCTTCTGGGGGAGGGGGCTTTTCCCTGACCATTGAAGGTGGACAGGGCGTACAGGGCAATGGTGAGGAAGGCACAGCCGGGTGACCCACCAAGGGCGATGGTTGTCCGGTTCCACAGGTTTCTGGACAAGGAGTGTGTTCTCCATTGGGCCAAGCGTACTAGGAGCTGTAAATGGGACAATAGCATATTGCGGGTCTATCAGGACCTGAGTGTGGAGGTGGCCAGAAGGCGGGCAGGCTTCAGGCAAGTTAAGGCGATCCAGTTCAAGAAGAAGGTGAAATTTGGGCTGCTATACCCGGCGCGTCTTTGAGTTACGCACGAGGACCGGCACCATTATTTTGCGTTGCCCGAAGACGTGATGCACTTTGCCAAGAAGAAAGGGCTGGCGCTGAACTGAGAACTTTTTGTTTGAAGTTGTAACTTTTTTGAGTGATGTTTATGTCTTTCGATTGTCGTTTCTCTTCTGTGTTTGAGTTTGGTTGAAGATGGGGGAAGTGAAAGTTATTCGGTTTCTGCGGTTTTTCGGTGTTTTGGTGGGGTGGTTGGTAGGGCTTTTTACTTCGTATTACTTTGATTTGCACTATGGGGGGGGGATTCTGTGTCTTTTTCTTTTTGGGCTGTCTCTTATGTTAATTGGGCGATTGTTTGGGGTCAGTTAGATGAGGAAAGTGGTTTCAATGGGCGGGGAGGAGGGGAGTAAGGGAACAATGGGTGGGAGACACCTTGGCGCCGGAGGCGAGGGCCACCAGGCTAGCTGGGTGAGCTAGTCTACGGGAGGGGGGGGTGCATGTGATTAATCTATGGCAGGGGTTAGGTTACAAAGTGTTGTTGCTGAGGGGGGAGGAGGGGTTACTCTGCTGGCGAGGGAGGGATTTAGGCTTCAGGACAGAGAGGAGGTCAGGGGTACGGGCTGCCAGGAGGCAGGCCGATGGAGGCACAGCGCATAGGCTGGAGGCGGGCCCAGGAAGGGGGGTGGCTGATCGGCGGGGGGGGGGGGGGGGGATTGGGGGGGCGGCACGGTGCCCCCCAACTAGGCTGATCACCTGGAATGTCAGAGCTTTGAATGGGCTGGTCAAGAGGGCACGTGTGTTTCTGCATCTGAGGGCTCTGAAGGTGGACGTGGTGATGTTACAGGAGACACACCTGAAAGTAGCGGATCAAGTCAGGCTAAGGAAGGGTTGGGTCAGTCAGGTCTTTCATTCGGGGCTCGACACCAAGACTGGAGGGGTTGCAATTTTGATCAACAAGCGAGTACAATTTCAGGTGGGCAGTATAGTCTCGGACGGGGGTGCCGTGATGTCATGTTTAGTGGTAAGCTGGAAGGGAGGAAGGTAGTCTTGGTTAATGTGTGCTCGCCAAATTGGGACGATGTGGAATTTATAAGAGGTTGCTGGGGAAGATACCTGACCTGGACTCACACATGCTGGTTTTGGGAGGGGATTTTAATACAGTCATTGACCCCGGCCAGGACCAGTCGTGTTGAAAAACAGGGAGGGTGCCAGCAATGGCAAAGGAACTGATAAGGTTCATGGAGCAGACGGTGGTGGGGGGGTTGGGGGGGGGGGGGGGGGGGGGGGGGGGGTCGACCCATGGAGGTTTAGGCAGCCGACAGGGAAGGATTTTTCTTTTTACTCGCATGTTCATAAGGTTTATTCCCGGATTGACTTTTTCATTTTGAGCAGGGATTTACTGGCAGGGTGGTGGACTCGGGGTACTCGGCCGTCACAATTTCGGATCATGCCTCACACTGGGTGGAACTGCAGGTTAGTGAGGAGAGCTTTCGGCGCCCGCAATGGAGGTTGGACATGGGCTTGTTGGCGGACGAGGCAGTGTGAGAGGGTGAGGAAGTGTACGCAGAACTACCTGCAGGTTAATGACACGGGTGAAGTCTCAACAGCGGAGGTCTGGAAGGCGCTGAGGGCAGTGGTGAGAGGGGAGCTGATTTCGATCTGGGCTCATAGGGACAGGGCGGATAGGGCAGAAACGGACCGACTGGTTAAGGAGATCTTACAGATAGACAGGAGGTATACGGTGACCCCGGGGGTGGAGCTCTTAACGTCCAACGTCGGAGGCTGCAGGCGGAGTAAGGCAGTGGAGCAGCTTAGGAAGGCGAGGGGTGCATTTTACGAACATGTGGAGAAGGCCAGCAGAATGCTGGCACAGTTGCTTAGGAAGAGGGAGGCAGCTAGGGAAATAGAGAGGGTGGTTGATGGGGATGGCAACTTGGTAGGGAAGTCGGCAGGGCTAAACAGGGCGTTCAAGACTTTTCATTCGGCTCTATTGCTCGGAACCCCCCATGGGGCCCGAGGGGATGAGACGCTTTTTGGATGGACTAACCTTCCCAAGGGTGGGTAGGGAGCTGGTAAATTGGCTGCAGGCCCCGATTAGGGCCGAAGAAATAGTTGAGGGCTTAAAGGCAATGCAGTCGGGTAAAGGCCCGGGGCCGGACGATTACCCGGTGGAATTCGATAAGAAGCTCTCGGGGGTTTTAGGGCTGTTGCTGGTCAAGGTTTTCAATGAGGCGAGGGACAGAGGAGTGTTGCCCCCGACGATGTTACAGGCTAATATTTTGTTGATATTGAAGCGGGACAAGAACCCGGAGCTATGCGGGTCATATAGGCCGTTCTCACTGCTTAATGTAAACGCCAAGTTTCTGGCCAAAATTTTGGCATCCAGGATTGAAGATTGTGTGCCGGATGTGATTATGGAGGATCAAACCGGGTTTGTCAAGGGCAGGTAGTTGGTGGCCAATATAAGAAGGTTGCTCAATGTGATTATGATGCCCCCGGAGAGTTGGGATGTTGAGATAGTTGTGGCAATGGATGCGGGAAAGACGTTCGACCAGGTGCAGTGGAAATATCTATGAGAGGTGCTGGGACGATTTGGGTTCAGTAGGGGCTTTGTCAACTGGGTCACGCTGTTGTACCAGGCCCCGGAGGCTAGTATAAGGACGAATAGGACGACCTCGGACTATTTTAGACTGTACCGGGGGACAAGACAGGGGTGCCCCCTCTCACCACTGCTGTTTGCATTAGCCATAGAGCCGCTGGCAATTGCTCTGAGAGCTTCAAGGGGCTGGAAGGGGCTAGTTCAGGAGGGGGGCTGGTGGAACATAGGGACTCGCTGTACGCGGACGACCTGTTCTTATACGTATCAGATCCAGGGGCATGGATGGGTGAAATTATGGCTATTTTGGGGGAATTTGGCTGGTTTTCGGGGTATAAACTGAAAATGACAAAGAGTGAGATGTTTGTAGTCCAGGCGAGGGGCAGGAGTGTCGGCTGAGGGAGCTGTCGTTTAGGTTAGTAGTGGACAGTTTCAGGTACTTAGGGATACAAGTGGCGGGCGACTGGGGCCGGTTACACAAGTTGAACTTGGCCTGGTTGGTTGAACAGATGAGGGGTGAGTTTCAGAGATGGGATGCACTCCCACTGTCATTGGCTGAGAGAGTGCAGACGGTCCAAATGACGGTCCTACCGAGATTTTTATTTGTATTTCAGTGTCTCCCAATTTTCATCCCGCGGTCCTTTTTTAAGAGGGTCAATAAAATCATCCTGGGCATTGTATGGGTGGGTAAGTCCCCACGAGTGAAGAAGGTGATGCTCGAGCGGAATCGGGGGGAGGGGGGCCTTGCCCTGCCAAATTTCAGTAATTACTACTGGGCGGCTAACATAGCCATGATAAGAAAGTGGGTGGTGGGGGCGGGTTCGGTTTGGGAGCGAGCGGATGTGTAGCTTCGTGTAGGGGCACCAGTTTGGGGGCATTGATAATGGCACCTCTGCCATTCCCGCCGGCGAGGTACTCCATGGTGGTGGCGGCCTTGAAGATCTGGGGTCAGTGGAGGAGATACGTTGGAGCAGTGGGAGTATCGGTCTGGTCCCCAATATGTGACAATCACAGGTTTGTCCCGGGGAGCTTGGATGGGGGGTTCCGTGTTTGGCAAAGGGCGGGAATTGAGAGGAGGGTGACCTGTTTTTAGAGGGGAGCTTCTCTAGCTTGAGGGCGCTGGAGGAGAAGTTTGTGTTGGCAAGAGGGAACGGCTTTAGGTATTTACATGTGCGGGACTTTCTGCGCAGGCAGGTATCATCCTTCCCACTCCTGCCAGTAAGGGGGATCCAGGATAGGGTCGTGTCTAGGGGATGGGTGGGAGAGGGGAGCGTCTCGGACATCTACAAAGAACTCATGGGGGCGGAGGAGACGCAGACCGAGGAGCTGAAGCGTAAGTGGGAGGAGGAGCTTGGTGGGGGGATTGAGGATGGCTTATGGGCGGATGCGTTGAGTAGGGTCAACGCGACCGCAACATGCGCCAGGCTCAGCTTGATCCAATTGAAGGTGGTCCTCCAGGCCCACATGACAGTGGACTGGATGAGTAGATTCTTTGGGGTGGAGGACAGGTGTGTAAAACGTGCGGGAGGACCAGCGAACAATGTCCACATTTTCTAGGTGTCTCCAAAACTTAGGGGATATTGGCAGGCGTTTTGCGGACTTCAGGTCCAGAGTATTGAAAACAAGGGTGGTAATGAGTCCAGAGGTGGCTATTTTCGGGATGTCGGAAGATCCGGGAATCCAGGTGGTGAAAGAGGCAGACGTTCTAGCCTTTGCTTCCCTGGTAGCCCGGAGACGGATACTATAGGCTTGGAGGAACTCAAAGCCCCCAAAGTCGGAGGCGTGGCTGACTGACATGGCGAGCTTTCTCGGCCTAGAGAAGATTAAGTTCGCCTTAAGGTGGACAAAATAAAAGTGGCAAACTGCTTTTAGCCCAAGAAGCCAGTCTTGAATCTCTGTTATTTGGTATATGGTACGGAGTTACACAGAGATCCTCATGATATACTGGTCAAGAAAGTAAAGGTCCATGGAATCCATGGCAAAGTGGCACATTGGATGCAAAATTGGCCGTGAGTGTAGGGGCCCTTCCTGTTTATTCCCTTATTCCCCTTTTATTTTGAAATTCTTATTTTGATCCAAGGACATGTTACTTTAAGGAAAGCAGCCGGTATCTTTAATTCAAGCAGAAGAATCCAGAAGTTACAGGTGAGATCACTTTTCGAAACCTTTGCTGGTTTAAGCAGAAACTACAGACTTGTCGCCAGCAGAGAGAGAGAAAGACGGGGTTGGGGCTTGGGTGGACAATGAATTGGCCCAAAAGGCCACCTCTGCCTGGCAACAGGTAGTGATTGGATCCTATCTCAGTGGAATGTTTTTTAAAGTCCCAGAAAGCTTTGGTTTTCATTCTGGTAGCACAGAGGCAAGACTGCTATCTCTCTCCTGAAAACCTGTGAGTTCTGAATTGCTATCTCCCTCTCCAGAAAGCCTGTGAGTGCTGCACTGTTATTTCTCCAGAAAAGCTGCTGCAAACGCTGTGTGTATGTAGAGGGTGGGGACAAGTTAAAGTGGGGATTAGGAATTAGCTAATAGTTCACTAATTGTATTTGATGCATGTTTCATCATAGTTCTTGTTATAAATAAACAGTAATTGTGTTTACATTTACAAACCTGCTGACTGTAATTATTGGACAACCAAGGGCCAAAGGATTCGGCTACTTTCATCAGAAATGTTGGCTAATTCACTTGTGTTGTGACTCCAGGACACATGGGGCGAGAATTGACCACGCAATAGCTGAGGGTGTCGTAACAAGAGGGTGATGGTAGAGTGATGCTTCTGTGGCTGGAAATCTGTTTCCAGTGGGGTTCCATAGGGCTCTCTGCAGGGACCTTTGCTATTTATGGTGTATATTAATGATTTGGATTTAAATGCAGAGGATAAAGGGCAGCACGGTGGTGCAGTGGTTAGCATTGCTGCCTCACGACGCCGAGGTCCCAGGTTCGATCCCGGCTCTGGGTCACTGTCCATGTGGAGTTTGCACTTTCTCCCTGTGTTTGTGTGGGCCTCACCCCTAAAGATGTGCAGGGTAGGTGGATTGGCCACGCTAAATTGCCCCTTAATTGGAAAAAATTAATTGGGTACTCTAAATTTATTTTGAAAAAAAACAAAGGGTGTATGATCAATAAGTTAGCAGATGACTTGAAAATTGGTAGGGTGGTAAATAGTGAGGAGGCTAGCCGGAGACTGCAGGAGGAGATCGATGGATTGGTCAGGTTGGCAGAGCAGTGGCAAATACAATTCAACCCGGAAACATGTGAGGTACTGGGGAGGGCTAACGAGGCAAAGGATACACTATGAATAGTAGGACAGTAGAAAGTACTCAAGATCAGAGGGAACTTGAAGTGGAGATCCGCAGGTTCCTGAAGGTGGCAAGCCAGGTAGATAAGGTGGTTAAGAAGACATATGGCATATTTGCTTTTATTAGCCAAGGCATTGAATATGTGAGCAGGCAGGTCATGCTCGACCTGTATAGAATGTTGGTTGGGCCATAACTAGAGTACTGTATGCAGTTCTGGTCACCACATTATAGCAAGGAGGTGATTGCCCTGGAGGGTGTGCAGAGGAAATTTACCATGGTGCTGCCTGAGCTGGAGGGTCTGAGCTATGAAGAAAAATGGGATAGGCTGGGCTGATTTCCTTGCAATAGCGAAGGTTGAAAGGAGACCTGATAGAGGTGTATCAGATTATGAAGGCCATAGATAGAGTGAATAGGAAGGCACCTTTTTCCATTAGTCGAAAGGTCAATAACCAGGGAACATAGATTTAAGGTGAGAGGTCGAAGGCTAAGAGGGGAGTTGAGGAAACCATTTTCACTCATGGCGTGAAGGGAGTCTGGAGCTCACTGTCTGAAAGGTGGTTGAGTCAGAAACTTGTAACATTTACAAAGTATTTAGTTATTCTCTCGTACTCCAGGACTACAGGCCAAGAGCTGGAAAATGGGGTTAGTGTAGTCAGATCGTTGTTGACTGGCATGGATACAATGGGCTGAATGGCCTCCATCTGTGCTGTAAACATCTATGAATCTATAAGCTTGCCAAGGCCCCTGACAAACCCATACATCCACCACCTAGAAGGACAAGAGTAGCAGATGCATGGGAACATCACCATCTGTAAGTTCCCCTCCAAGTCACTCACCAACCTGAACTACGTTGCCATTCCTTTACTGATGGAGGATCCAAATCCAGGAATCTTCTCCTTCCCAGCATTTTGGATGTACCTGCAGAACCCACACTGCAAAGGTTCAAGGCAGTGGCTCACCCCCAGGTTCTCAAAAGCACAGTGGTTATCACATTTGCTTCACAGTCCCAGGGTCCCAGGTTCGATTCCCGGCTTGGGTCACTGTCTGTGCGGAGTCTGCACGTTCTCCCTGTGTCTGTGTGGGTTTCCTCCGGGTGCTCCGGTTTCCTCCCACAGTCCAAAGATGTGCAGGTTAGGTGGATTGGCCATGATAAATTGCCCCTTAGTGTCCAAAAAGGTTAGATGGGGTTACTGGGTTACGGGGATAGGGTGGAGGTGTGAGCTTGACTAGGGTGCTCTTTTCAAGGGCTGGTGCAGACTTGATGGGCCGAATGGCCTCCTTCTGCACTGTAACTTCTATGATTCTCTGTGATTCTATGATCCCAAAGACAAATAAATACACTCCTTTTCTGATAGGCTCAGAACTAGGCTACAGAGCTCACAGAATTTTTTTTTAAATCAAACTTCCAAAGAAACATAAAGCATCTTATTTGTTAAAGTATGTTCACTATTGGGGATTTCCATAGATAGAAATTACTGTTTTAAACCAGGTCAATTTTCTCTTCCAGCCCAATTCTGGCAGAGCCAAGAGAACCATGGGCAAACAAATTGCTTCTTCTTGACTTTGACAGCTCGACATCAAATCTTAGTGAGACAGCTTTGCTTGACATGAATGGATTAGAAGGATGTTTGGCAGGGTGGGGAGGTGGGGAGGTGGGGGGTGACCTCCAGCAACAATAATCGTATTAATTTTTTATATTTTACAAAATGGACAACATTATATACTTTCCCCTGATTTTCATTTCGACCTGAGTTCCACAGAGGATTACCCTGTGTCTCTGGATTACTAGTCCAATGACAATACCACTACACCACTACCTACCAGCATCTGGACGCTGAATCAATTCAATTCCTTGTAGATATTGGCTGAAGTAAAAAGTTCATTCAGTGCATCTTTGAGGGCCTTGGACGAGGGTTTTTTTCTTCATTCAAAGAATTTGATATATAATCGAAGAAGAAAGTCTTGAAAGGTTACAGATTTGCAGGGGAGTGCAAATAATGGGATGGACTTCCAAAAAGCTGACATAAGCACAATGGGTGAGTTTGCTCTGTGTTCATGAATCGTTATCAGCACCAAAGCACATTTAATTTTGAATGTCATGACTTCAATCAAGCTTTCTGTTCGCACTGCTGATTTCTTGTTCTACTTAACCAGGAGCATTTCACACTTGCGCCTTTGAAAATGCAATTTCCAGAAGAATTTTGATGTAAAAATAAAAATCCCAGGCCGAGATTTTCCTGTCCCGTTCATGACGCACATCATGGCAGGCAGGAGCAGAAAATATCGGGGAATCGCATAAATCACGCATCGACGTGAAAACCGTTCTCGATCCTCCAGTGAATGGAAGGAGCCATGTTTCCCTCCGCCATACACCAGAAAATCTTTTTAATGCATTAACATCTCATTATGAAAATCGCTTATTGTCACGTGCAGGCTTCAATGAGGTTACTGTGAAAAGCCGCTAGTGGCCGCATTCCGGCGCCTGCCCGGGGAGGCTGGTACGGGAATCGAACCGTGCTGCTGGCCTGCTTGGTCTGCTTTAAAAGCCAGCGATTTAGCCGAGTGAGCTAAACCAGCCCCTGCTCACTGGGATCATCCCCACAACATTGGATCATGATGCCACATTGGGGTACAAACATGTTGACATGTTTCACAATGGCACATGAGCAATCCTCGCTGGCGATCCACACGTCACTTGGGACTCCGAGGTCCATTTGCCTACCTTGCTTCGGTCAATGCTTCTGGTCACGAGCATCGGACTTTGCAGGCAGCAACACACCACTTGGAACTGCCAGATCCCTGGTGAGGCTGGGATGGTTTCCCAATAGCTGCAGGCCTTAGGCTTGCTTGAGAAAAGGGGAGAAGTGGCTCCAAGCAAGGGAAGAGGGGCTGGGACTTGCCTGGGGAAAGTGGGGGAATCCCAGACTGAGTGTGGGGGTACATTTTGAACTGTAAGTGGCCCCAAGATGGTGAGGGCTGAGGTGTACCCAGTGTAAGGGCACCTCCACCTCAGAATGTCCGTGGTCTAACAAGCAGATATTCACCACAGAAACATTGAGATCAAGGGCTCCAGGCAGAAGACTTTGGCGTCTATGAGGGAAAATAATTGTAACATTAACTTCCTCAGTGATGATGGAGGGGTTTCATACTCCCACAGGGAGGGTCCAAGCTGGTCTGGCAGCGAGGGCTCAGCACCATCAGATTCAAATCTGCACAGCAATTGCACAGTACAAAATGTAAATGAGAACAACGGGGGACAATCAGCAAGCGCTGATTAAGGGGAAAGCCAACTGAACCATACATTCCCAAGTGAGCAATGAGGCGCACCTGAGACATGCTCACAGTCTCTCAGTGACATTGCACGGAATCACCAATACAAAACAACAATGTGCGTTCATGCTAAACTAATCGTGCAAAGTAGCACCGATCGATCTCCTTGGTTTAACCCTTTGCTCACAGTGTGAATATTCCCCAGAGCGATGAAGAATTTCAGAGCAGTTGGACAACCGGAGAAGCTTCAGAAACGTTACAGGACAGTTCACAGAGTAGAAGCCTCAAGCCCCCCCCCCCCCCCCCCCCCCCGAAACATCTCACACCCTGACTAAACATTGACACTCATGTATATTCCAGAGACTCTACAGTGTTACAGTGCTGTGAATGAGGATTCCAGTGTCTCGTCTGAAAGCAGCATATCCAGGCTCCTGGCCAAAGCAACCTCATAGCAGTTGTTTATGTGCAGTGGGGGAGCATTGATACACTCCCCACACTGTCCATCTTTTCAGAGGCGAGTACTTGCTGGCATCACAGTCACGGAGGAGTCATTGACAAAAGAAAGAGGAACTCTGCAGTATAGTCTTGACGCTTTTCTGTTTCTATTTAAGAGGAGACGATTGAGAAGATGGAAGCTGGATTCATTGCTGCCTGCATTGTTGCTCACAGGCAGAAGAGAAGAAGGAGAAGATTGCAACTGAGGAGCCTAGCTCGCTAAAGAGAGGAGCAAAACTCTCAAGGTGCAACAGGACCCTCTTCCTATACAGAGGATGAGAACAGAAATATTGTATGTAGGCACTTCGTTAGAGCCAGGCTGCAGGTGGACGAGAACCACTGTGGCCGACACTTGCATCCAACAAGGCATTTGATTACTCACATTCGCCACTTTCTCCAAGAATGTGAGCCACAGGGACTGGGAGAACATCCATTGCCAATGGCTCTGAAAATAGCAGCTGCACTCAATGTCTATGCCGCAGGTTTCTTTCAGGACACAACTGGGAACCTCTGCGGTATCTCTCAAACATCTCCGCACAAATGCACATAATGGGTTACATCCACCCTTTTTACCAAGGCCACAGTTACATTAACTTTGATGGAGATCAGGCAAGACAGGATGATGGAACACTGATAGCGATTGCCAGGTTTCCACGTCGACCACACTATCAAAGCTCCCTGGCCACAGGAAGACCATTACATAAACAGGTAAGGTCACTGCTCACTCAGTTTACAGCTGGTGTGTGACCATCGTAAACAAATTCAGCAGGTTTGTGCCAGATGCCCAGGAAACATCCGTGACTGTACACCTTGAACAGATCACAGACCCCAGACATCTGGCTGGCTCTTTAGTGATAAAGTGTACCGATAAAGGGCATGGCTCGATATGCCCATTCAGCAGCCTCAGAAACCTGCAAAGAGAACAGTCAATGAGACCCTTGAGAAAAGCAGAGGGATCCTAAAAATGCGATTCTGATGCCTGGACAGATTTGTTGGAACACACCGGCACAGACTGCATAGGGTTTCACGGACCATCATGGCTTTGCTGCACACTGCACAACCAGATGCTACAAAGAGAGGTGGGCTTGCCAGGTGCGAATTAGCGTGATTAGCGTGACCAATCCACCTACCCCCACATTTTTGGGTTGTGGGGGTGAGACCCATGCAGACGCGGGGAGAGTGTGCAAACTCCACACGGACAGTGACCTAGGGCCGGGATCGAATCCGGGTCCTCGGCTCCTTGAGGCAGCAGTGCTAACCACTGTGTCACCGTGCCGCCCTCAGTGACACACCATGATCCTCATGCTACTTATTACCCTCTTGGGCATCTCAACTGTGTAGTTTGCTTCCATTTAATCTTAGATCATTCCTGACACGATTGCTGCCTGATCCTTAATTTTAAGTGTGCTTGCGCTAGGCTTTATCCTTCACGTGATTTGCAGGGTCCTGCCATGTTCAATTTTGGCTGTGTAGCATAGAGGCTGAGGTGTTCTCCCAGCTGGCCTGCATGATTAGAAGTTGGAAGTGTAGTGTCGAAGGTCAAGATGTGTTAACCCATGGATAAGGGTCTTACATTCTGGAACTCAAAGCACTCTGTCAGAGCTTTCATGCTGTGAGCCCATACTTAAAACTCATGTGCACTCCTGTATGGCAAATGCATTTGTGACTTTCCGACTGTACACCTCATAAACTGACCAATAAATGCGAGCACATACCACCTCACGTTGACAAATGTCTGGACCTCTCAGCCTAACGGTTGTCCTGGCGCTCGAATCTATAAACCTGAGCGTCTCTCACTATGTAGTTATCATCTTGGAATCCCTACATGGAGAAGGAGGCTCTTCGGCGCATTGAGTCTGCACCGACCCTCCGAAAGAGCACTCTACCAAGGCTCACTCCCCCACCTTATCCCCATCACTCCATCTAAGCTGCACATCTTTGGACACTAAGGGCAAATTAGCATGACCAATCCACCTAACCTGCAAACCTTTGGACTGTGGGAGGAAACCGGAGGAAACCAGAGGAAACCCACACCGACACAGGGAGAACATGCAAACATCACACAGTCACCCAAAGCCCGAATTGAACCTGTGTCCCTGGTGCTGCGAGGTAGTAGTGATAACTACTGTGCCACCTTGCTGCCACAGTTGTCTGTGTCACAGCCACATGACCCTCATCTTAATGTATGGATGTCTCCCCTCACAGGAATACTGGCTGAAAAGACTGATGCTAAGTCCAAATGGCCATATCTGGCTGGCAATGAAGCCATTGAGTATGATCTGTACACACACATTGTTGCCTCACACAATGCTGACGGGATATATTGAAGTGGAAGTGTGCTCTTTATTCGGAAGGCTGCATGACCTTGCAGGCTTCATGATCCTAGAGCATGCTAAAGTTCACCAGGGTCAGGCCTGGCCATGAGGGCACAATGGCTGAGTTAAAGAGGAGGCATGTTAGCGTCTGGCAGGTCGTTGGTTGAATGTCATTGCCCTCAGGTGCTCCACATCCATACTGAGGTGAGGAAAATGCAGGCCGTCAGACCTGACTGAGAGTGCTGGATGTCAATGGGATTGGGAAGAAGGTGACACAGAGGACTGACTGATCTCTGGATGGATTGAGAGCTGCGGAACATCCTCGGCTTGCCTTGCACTAAGTGTCACCTATTAGTTTCACCATCAAGTTTACACAGAATGTGCTGTCTCCATTGCTGGAGATGGATCTCCTTGAGGAGTTGTCCATTGAATGCTACCAGCTCCGAGCCCACTCAGGAACAGCTCCTGCCTCATGAAGGCTTCCATTGTGACCGGGATTCTGGAGAGATGCTTGATGAGTCAGCACCTTCAGACGTCTGAGGGGTGGGCACCCTTCTCCAGTCACTGCTCATCTCAGCAAGCACGCATGCTCCCGAGACTTCATCACCTTTCGAAAGATCAGGGCAATGTGAGCCTGATGTGGAATTCACTCTCATTTTGAAGTGCATTGTTGAAGTGAGAGGAACATCAAACCTACTGTTCATGTTGGCCCATGAATGAGGGCACTTACCCAAGAAAATACACACTGCAACCCATCATGCTCTCCTGGAAGCGGGTGGCTATGAGGCCTTGATGAGCACTCATATGCCCAGTGCATTGGCATTTTCATCTGCAGAGTGGACTTGCTTGACCTCATTGCTCTCAAACCTCTTCAAGGTCTTCCTCATTGGAGGAGATGTGAATATCCTCCACGTCAGCACCTGGCAAGCGCTCCTCCCGTTGTAGCATCTGGTTGTGCAGTGTGCAGCAAGCCATGATGGTCCATGAGACCCTATGCAGACTGTGCCGGTACGCTCCGACAAATCTGTCCAGGCATCAGAATTACATTTTTAGGATCCCTCTGGTCACCACCGGCTGCACATTGAATGAATACTGGCCTTTGTTGTTTATGTAATGGAGTGCCCGTTGCCAGGGAGCTTTGATAGCCACATAAGCCACATCAATGTGCCCTAAACCTGTGGGAACCTGGAAATCGCTGCAAAGCCCAGTGTTCCATCATCCTGTCTTGCCTGATCTCTGTCAAAGTTAATGTAATTGTGGCCTTGGTAAAAAGGGTGGATGTGACCCATTGTGTGCATTTGTGCGGAGATGTTTGAGAGATACCGCAGAGGTCCCCAGTTGTGTCGTAAAAGAAACCTGCGGCATAGACATTGAGTGCAGCTGCTACTTTCAGAGCCATTGGCAATGGATGTTCTCTCAGTCCCAGTGGCTCACATTCTGGTAGCAATAGTGCTACCAGATCCCCGGATGTGTGCAAGTGTCGGCTACAATGGTTCTCGCCCACCTGAAGATAAGACAGGTGATGATGATGACAGGTGATAAGACAGTCCAAAGATGTGCGGGTTAGGTGGATTGGCCATGCTAAATTGCCCGTAGTATAAGGTTAATGGGGGGATTGTTGGGTTACGGGTTACGTGGGTTTAAGTAGGGTGATCATTGCTCGGCACAACATTGAGGGCCGAAGGGCCTGTTCTGTGCTGTACTGTTCTATGTTCTATGTCTGTACAGCCTGGCTCTAACGAAGTACTGACATACAATATTTATGTTCTTCATAAACTCAGTTGCAACATTCTCCTCCTTCCCTCCTGCCAGTAAGCAACAATGCATGCAGCAATGAATTTAGACTGCATCTTCCTAATAGTGTCCTCTCAATTAAAAACAGAAAAGCGTCAAGACTATACTGCAGAGTTCCTCTTTCTTTTGTCAATGACTCCTCCGTGACTGTGATGCCAGCAAGTACTCGCCTCTGAGAAGATGGACAGTGTGGGGAGTGTATCAATGCTCCCCCACTGCACATAAACAACGGCTATGAGGTTGCTTTGGCCAGGAGCCTGGATATGCTGCTTTCAGACGAGACACTGGAATCCTCATTCACAGCACTGTAACACTGTAGAGTCTCTGGAATATACATGAGTGTCAATGTTTAGTCAGGGTGTGAGATGTTTCGCGGGGGGGGGGGGGGGCTTGAGGCTTCTATTCTGTGAACTGTCCTGTAACGTTTCTGAAGCTTCTCCGGTTGTCCAACTGCTCTGAAATTCTTCATCGCTCTGGGGAATATTCACACTGTGAGCAAAGGGTTAAACCAAGGAGATCGATCGGTGCTACTTTGCACGATTAGTTTAGCATGAACGCACATTGTTGTTTTGTATTGGTGATTCCGTGCAATGTCACTGAGAGACTGTGAGCATGTCTCAGGTGCGCCTCATTGCTCACTTGGGAATGTACTGTTCAGTTGGCTTCCCCCTTAATCAGCGCTTGCTGATTGTCCCCCGTTGTTCTCATTTACATTTTGTACTGTGCAATTGCTGTGCAGATTTGAATCTGATGGTGCTGAGCCCTCACTGCCAGACCAGCTTGGACCCTCCCTGTGGGAGTATGAAACCCCCTCCATCATCATTGAGGAAGTTAATGTTACAATTACTTTCCCTCAAAGACGCCAAAGTCTTCTGCCTGGAGCCCTTGATCTCACTGTTTTTGTGGTGAATATCCGCTTGTTAGACCACGGACATTCTGAGGTGGAGGTGCCCATACCCTGGGTACACCTCAGCCCTCACCATCTTGGGCCACTTACAGTTCAGAATGTACCCCCACACTCAGTCTGGGATTCCCCTACCTTCCCCCGGCAAGTCCGAGTTCCTCTTCCCTTGTTTGGAGCCATTTCTCCCCTTTTCTCAAGCAAACCTTAGGCCTGTAGCCATTGGGAAACCATCCCAACCTCACCAGGGATCTGGTAAAGGTGATGTGTTATTGCCTGCAAAGTCTGGTGCTGGTGACCAGAAGCATTGACCGAAGCAAGGTAGGCAAATGGACCTCGAAGTCCCAGGGCAGCACAGTAGCATAAGTGATTAGCACTGTGGCTTCACAGCGCCAGGGTCCCAGCTTCGATTCCCTGTTGGGTCACTGTCTGTGCGGAGTCTGCACGTTCTCCCCGTGTCTGCGTGGGTTTCCTCCGGGTGTTCCGGTTTCCTCCCACAGTCCAAAGACGAGTAGGTTAGGTGGATTGGCCATGATAAATTGCCCTTAGTGACCAAAAAATGTTAGGAAGAGTTATTGGGTTATGGGGATAGGGTGGAAGTGAGGGCTTAAGTGGGTTGGTGCAGACACGATGGCCAAATGGACTCCTTCTGCATTGTATGTTCTATGTTCCCAGGTGACGTGTGGGTCTCCAGCGTGGGTTGCTCATGTACCATTGTGAAACATGTCGACATGTTTGTACCCCAACGTGGCATCATGATCCAATGTTGTGGGGATGATCCCAGTGAGCAGGGATTATAATGAGATGTTAATGCATTAAAAATACATTTTCTGGTGTATGGCGGAGGGAAACATGGCTCCTTCCATTCACGGGTGGAGCGGAGAATCGAGAACGGTTTTCACGACGATGCGTGATTTATGCGATTCCCCGATATTGTCTGCTCCTGCCTGCCATGACACGCGTCATGAATGGGACAGGAAAATCCCGGCCTGAGGTTTTTATTTTTATCTCAACAAAATTCTTCTGGAATTTGCATTTCCAAAGGCACATTGTGAAATGCTGCTGGTTAAGTAGAAATCAGCAGTGCGAACATAAAGCTTGATTAAAGTCACAACATAAAACATTTAAAGTGCTTTGGTGCTAATAAAGATTCATGCAACACAGAGCTAACATGCCCATTGTACTAATGTCAGCTTTTTGGAAGTCTATCCAATTATTTGCACTCCTTTGCTCTTTTTCTGTAACCTTGCAAAACTTTCCTCGACAATTATATGTCAAATTCTGTGAATGAAGAAAAAACCCTTGTCAAGATGGACTGAATGTCATTATAACTTCAGCCAATATGTGCAGCGGAATAATATTGATTCAATGTCCAGATACTGGGAGGCAGTGGTGCAGTGGTATTGTCCACTGACGTCAGGTAATTCTCTGGGGAACTCAGTTCAAATCTCACCGTGGCAGGTGGTGAAATGTGAATTGAGTAAAAATCTGACATGGGGTTCTCCGGTCCACCAGCTGCATTTTCCCGGGCGGCACGCCCTCACTAGCAGCGGGACTCTCCGTTCCTGATACCTACCATTGGGATTTCCCATTGTGGCCGACCCACACTCACCCGGGGTACCCCAATGGCCAGGGTGCACTTCCGGCGCAACAGGGAACCTGCCCTGGTGGCCGCCGGGAAACAGGCCGATTTCTGATCCCCCTACCCCCACGACGACAGAGGAGGAGGTGGTGGCTTAGTGGTAATGTCACCGGACTAGTAATCCAGAGGCGCAGCTTAATGCTCTGGGGACCTGGGTTCAAATCCCACCACTGCAGGTGGTGAAATTTGAATTCACTAAAAACCTGGGGCGGGATTCTCCATTTAGCCGGCGCCCAGGGGTTTCTCGATGGTGTGGGGCTGCCCCACATTGGGAAACCCCATTGACTGGCCGGCGTAAAGGAGAATGCCACCGGCGATCAAGGCAGAAATGTGGCACGGCGGGGTGGAGAATCCAGCCCCTGGAATTAAAAGTCTAATGATGACCATGAAACCATTGTCGATTGTTGTAAAAACCCATCCGATTCGCTGATGTCATTTCGGGAAGGAAATCTGCCGTCCTTATCTGGCCTGGCCTACATTTAACTCCTCTGATCCGTAGCAATGTAGTTGACTCTTACATGCCCTCTGAAATGGCCCAGCAAACCATCCAGTTGAAGGGAAATTCGGGATGAGCAATAAATGCCAGTGACACCCACATCGCCTGAACGAATGGAGGAAAACTAAGTGTAATTCAGGGAAAATTCCACCTTCGGTGTTCAAAAGAAATGCTGTTGGAGACAAGAATGCTACAACCAAAATCTTCAATTATCACTGCAGATGCTGGGGAAACACTTCAGGCCCTCGTGCCTGCCTGGGTGACACATTTCTGATCCTGACAAATATTGACAATAAAGGCTTGACACCTGATATTGTACTGATAGAGAGTTCACTGTTTGCTACGGCACCTAACTACGTATTGCTGTGATATTTAGAGAAAGGTGGCCTCATTTAAGCCCACAGACAGCATACTGATCAGCAAGTCAGGACAGACCCTCACACTTTCACACATACAGGAGAGCTGTTGCATGAGGAAGTAGGAGGAGGAGGCATGCCCTGTTTGGTATTCCATGGTATTCATCCAGACGAGGAGCAGCCAACAATTCCTGATGGGGGGGGAATGCTGCAATGTTTCAATTCGGTCTGAAGCACCAGTCATTAGCTCTGGATATGGAATTGGCTCTGCCAAAACTTCAGAAAATGGCAAAGGTTGTCCATCAGTCTATCGTGCAGACATTCGTTCGGACGGTGCGAGAATCCCAACAATTTGCAATTTGTAAGACTGTGAGCGGCACAGTGGTCCAGTAGTTAGCACTGTTGCCTGACAGCGCCAGGGACCCGAGTTTGATTCCAGCCTTGGGTGACTGTCTGTGTGGAGTTTACACATTCTCCCCGTGTCTTTACGGATTTGCTCCAGGTGCTCCAGATTCCTCCCACAGTCGAAAGATGTACAAGTAAGGTGTATTTGCCACATGAAAATTATCCCTTAGTTTCCGGGGATGTGAAGTTGAGGAAGAGTTGCGAGGATAGAGCGGGGGACTGGGCCTTGGTAGGGTGTTCTTTCAATGGGTTGGCACAGACTCAATGACCTCCTTCTGAACTGTAGGGATTCTATGGTTTCTAGAGAAGGCGGCTAAATCACAGGAGCGGTAATACTGACCAAGTATCGTTTATGGTAAAACAAACTTCAGTTTAAACACAGAACTAACCATATTAACAAAAAATAAAGAGCTTTACAACTAACAGTTAAAACAGTTTGTAATGAACTCCATTTGGCTTTATTGGTTGGCCAATTGGAGTATGAGCTCCCTCAATGATAGCTCATTGAGGGGGCCCATATAATCACCTGTGTAGGCTTTGTGAGCCAGTCTTAAGTTGACTGGACTGTTAGCAGCACTGTTTGTAGCTGCTCCTGTAATATCGTTATTGTAAATAAATATTGGTGTGGTGACGGAACTCCTGCCTCCCGTGGATTACTACAGTGGCGACGAGGTAAACTACGAATTTTGCGGAGACCAGCTGCCGCACTCGGAGGGTAAGCCTTGCCATTTTTAAAATGCCGTTTTTTGTGAGGTTAGAGGCATTCGACCCGGCTATTGAGGACTGGTCCCAGTATGTGGAGAGAATGTGTTACTTCTTCCGGGCAAATGATATACTGATGGACGAAAGGAGACGGCTTATCCTGCTGTCGGCGTGCGGACCCTCCGCTTTTGCCATTATACGTAGTCTGATTTATCCCAATGCGCCGGACATGAAAACTTTCCAAGAAGTAACAGAATTGGTGAAAGAGCACCACGACCCAAAACCACCCCTCATTTTGCGTAGGTACAGATTCTACACAGTGAAGCAGGAAGACAGGGAGTCAGTCACAAATTTCTTGACCCGCCTGAGAAGGCTGGCAGAAAAATGTGAGTTCGGCCCGACGCTAAATGAAATGCTTCGGGGCCGGTTAGTGTGTGGTAGAAACGACCTCACAATACAGAAACGCCTGTTGGCGGAAACGGAGCTAGACTGCAGGCAGGCGTTACAGCTCGCACTGTCCCTAGAAAAGGCAGCAAGTGGGGCGCAGGAACTACAGGGCACGCCAATGGAGGTAGATACCTGTGAGAGGGACTACCACAACGGGTCCTGCTACCAGATAGCCACTCTCAGGAAAAACCTGAGGAATAGAGGGAAAAAGGAAAACCCCAGAACTGCCCCCAAGTCTGCCAGGACTAACTGGAGACAGAGGGAAGTACCGGCTGAGGCTCCCCCAACAGAGAAGGACCGTTTCTGGCACCAGACAGGGTGGGGTAACAACGACAGAAATCCTAGAAGGATGTGGCAAAAGAGGAATAGCAGGTGGGGACGCAGGGAAGTACACAACCTAGATGCCCCATCCTCCTCCGAAGGGGAACAATTATATAATATTGCAACGAAGAAAGCAGAACACATTAGGATTACCCCACGGGTGAACGGGCGGCCGACAATAATGGAAATAGATACGGGTGCGGCTGTATCAGTAATGGGAGTGGCAGCATTTAGAAAAATCAAAGATGGACTCCAACCACTAACCCTAACAAAAACATCGACAAAACTTAAAACCTACACGGGGGAACCCATGGAAGTTCTAGGCATGACTCATGTACCTGTGGATTATGAGAAACAATTGCTCAGATTACCGTTGACAATAGTAGAGGGCTCCGGACCGAGCTTAATTGGACGGAACTGGCTGAAAGACCTCAAATTAGATTGGATGAAAATTTTCCAGAGTGTAAGCGGGCAGTTGAGTGGAGTACTCCAAAAATACCCAGAGGTCTTCCAGGAAGGTTTGGGGGAAATCATAGGCGCCAAAGCAACTTTGCACGTGGACCCAGAAGCCCTTCCGAAATGTTGTAAGACCAGGCCGGTACCTTTTGCATTAAGTAAGAAAGTAGATGACGAAATAGAAAGGTTACGGCGCGACGGCATTATCAGACCAGTACAGTTCTCGGAATGGGCAGCGCCGGTGGTACCAATTTTGAAGCTAGACGGCTCGATACGTCTCTGTGGAGATTTCAAACAGACAGTAAACAAATACGCACTGCTGGACAAATACCCAATCCCGAAAATAGACGACCTATATGCCAAATTGGCAGGTGGGCTTTTGTTCACGAAACTAGACATGAGCCACGCCTACCTGCAGTTAAAACTGGACAAGAGCTCCCAGAAGTTCGCTACGATCAACACCCTGAAGGGCCTTTTTCGTTATACTAGGCTACCTTTTGGAGTGTCATCAGCCTGCGCTATATTCCAGCGTACGATGGAAAATATTCTGCAGGGACAACCACAGGTGGCGAGTTATTTGGACGATGTCTTAATCACGGGTAGGACAAACAGGGAACACTTAAGGAACCTGGAGGAAGTGCTCAGGCGTTTCGCAAAGGCAGGCGTACGGCTAAAAAGGGAAAAATGTGTTTTTCATGCCCCACAAGAGACGTACCTGGGATATAAAGTAGACGAGTCAGGCTTACATCCATTAGAAGACAGAGTAAGGGCAATAAAAGAAGCCCCAGCTCCCACCACGGTCCAGGAGTTACGATCATTTCTAGGGTTGGTAACCTATTATGGAAAATTTATTGAAAATAGGGCGTCCATCCTAGAACCCTCCACCAGCTACTAAAAAAGGGGCAAGAATGGAAATGGTCCACCCGCCAAAACCGAGCATTTAGGGACATTAAGGAACAGCTGTCATCCGAAAATGTCCTAGAGCATTATGACCCAAGGAAGGAGTTGGTGATCACTTGTGATGCATCCCCCTACGGGGTAGGAGCCGTCTTAGCCCATAGAGGAAGGAATGGGGAAGAACGGCCAATAGCCTATGCTTCGAGGACCTTGGCGATGGCTGAGAGGAAGTACGCCCAAATCGAGAAGGAAGGACTGGCGGTGATATTCGCAGTAAAACAATTTCACCAGTATCTGTACGGGCGGAAATTCACCATAGTGACGGACCATAAGCCGTTATTAGGGTTATTAAAAGAAGACAAGTCAATACCCCCGATTGCATCAGCTAGAATCCAACGCTGGGCATTGCTACTGGCGGCATATAGATACGTTCTGGAGCACAGACCGGGAACACGAGTAGCACATGCAGATGCTTTGAGCAGACCTCCCCTCCCGGACACTCCGCCGCAAATACCAAAAGTAGAGGAGACAGTAATGACTCTAAATGTTTTGGACACCCTACCAATGGACGCACAACATATTCGGTTGTCGACGCAAAAGACCCAGTTTTAGCCAAGATGAAGCATTTACTGCTAACAGGGGAACTGGAAAGACCAGTGGAGCCATACTGGAGCAGAAGGGACCAAATAACCGTAGAAGGTGGTCCTATTATGGGGAGCCCGGGTAATCGTCCCAGCTCAGGGCCGTCAGGCAATCTTAACTGAGTTACATCACGGACACCCAGGGGTGTCTAAAATGAAGATGCTAGCTCGAAGCTACGTTTGGTGGCCAGTTTGGACACAGACATAGCAGCCTTGGTACGTCGGTGCCAGGAGTGCAACAGGGGCAAAGAGTGCCACCAGCGGCGCCATTGCACCCGTGGGAATGGCCAGGCAGACCGTGGACCTGCCTGCATATTGACCACGCCGGCCCTTTCATGGGCTCAATGTTTTTGGTGATAGTGGACGCCCACTCCAAATGGTTGGACGTCCACCGGGTAAACACGGCAAGCACAGCATCGACAATCGAAAAGCTCAGGGCCTCGTTTGCAACACATGGACTTCCGGAGGTATTGGTGTCGGACAATGGAACGGCATTCACAAGTGGGGAATTTGGAAAATTCCTGAAGGAAAACGGAGTCCGTCACATCAAAACGGCCCCTTACCATCCAGCGACCAACGGCCTGGCAGAGAGAGCGGTCCAGACACTATAAAAGCAGGACTCAAGAAGCAGCCGGCAGCGTCAATGGACACAAAGCTCTCCCGCTGGCTGTTTGATTACAGGACCACACCGCATTCCACAACGGGCATACCGCCAGCTGAACTCTTAATGGGAAGGCGGCTGCGAACGAGGCTGAGTCTCCTTTTCCCAAATTTAACGGGGAACGTGGAGAAACAACAGGAGGCCCAACGAAGGGGGCATGATAATAGTTGGCAGCAGAGACATTTCCAGGTGGGGGCACCGGTTTGGGTCAAGAATTATGGGAATGGACCAACGTGGGTCATAGGCACGGTAGAGTCCCAAACAGGGCCCATATCCTATGAGGTTTCAATAGGAGGTAAGGTGCTGAAGAAACACCTAGACCAAATAAGGGCAGCGGAACCACACCTGGAGGCAGGCGAAGCAGGGCCGCCTCAAGCTGGGATAGCCCAGATGGAAAGGATACCCACACCCCAGCCCCGAGCAATTTCTCCAGACCGCGTCATCAGAGTCGGAGATGGACACACTCGACGAGGCCGCCGCGACACCTCTCCCCGAGGAGGAGGAAGAACAACTTCCAAGGAGGTCGTCAAGGAAAAGACGGGCACCTATAAGGTACACCCCGCCCACTTCGGAGAACGACCCGGCGGATGACACAGAGGTGACAGACCCAGACATGAGGAGCAGGAAGAAGCTCAGAGGAATGCCAGCTGGCAGGAATTCCTCGGACCTTGGGGGGGAGGGGTGTAATGAACTCCAATTGGCTTTATTGGTTGTCCAATTGGAGTATAGTAAGAAGTCTTACAACACCAGGTTAAAGTCCAACAGGTTTGTTTCAAACACGAGCTTTCGGAGCACGGCTCCTTCTTCAGGTGAATGGAAAGGCTTGTTCCAGAAATGTTTATATAGACACAGTCAGAGATGCCCTGGAATGCGAGCACCTGCAGGCAATCAAATCATCAAAGATGCAGAGAGAGAGGTAACTCCAGGTTAAAGAGGTGTGAATTGTCCCAAGCCAGTTCAGTCGGTAGGCCTCTGCAAGTCCAGGCTTGTTGGTGGGGGCCGAATGTAATGCGACATGAATCCCAGATCCCGGTTGAGTCCGCATTCATGCGTGCGGAACTTAGCTATAAGTTTTTGCTCAGCAATTTTGCGTTGTCGCGTCTCCTGAAGGCCTCCTTGTAGAATGCTGACCCGGAGATCAGAGGCTGAATGTCCTTGACTGCTGAAGTGTTCCCCAACTGGAAGGGAACAGTCCTTTCAACAGGACTTTCAACCGATGCTATACACCAGATACATCAATGACATTTTTTTCCTTTGGACCCACGGCGAGACATCACTGAAACGACTACACGATGACATCAATAAGTTCCATCCCACCATCAAACTCACCATGGACTATTCTCCAAATTCAGTTCCATTCTTGGACACACTCGTCTCCATCAAGGACGGTCACCTCAGCACCTCGCTTTACCGCAAGCCCACAGATAATCTCACGATGCTCCACTTCTCCAGCTTTCACCCGAAACACATTAAAGAAGCCATCCCCTATGGACAAGCCCTCCGTATACACAGGATCTGCTCAGACAAGGAGGAGCGCAACAGACACCTACAGATGCTGAAAGATGCCCTCGTACGAACGGGATATGGCGCTCGACTCATTGATCGACAGTTCCACCGCGCCACAGCAAAAAACCGCACCGACCTCCTCAGAAGACAAACACGGGACACCACTGACAGAGTACCCTTCGTCGTCCAGTACTTTCCTGGGGCGGAGAAACTACGACATCTTCTTCGCAGCCTCCAACACATCATCAGCGAGGATGGACATCTTGCCAAGGTCATCCCCACACCCCCACTACTCGCCTTCAAACAACCGCGCAACCTCAAACAAACCATTGTTTGCAGCAAATTACCCAGCCTTCAGAACAGCAACCACAACACCACAAAACCCTGCCAGGGTAATCTCTGCAAGACATGCCAGATCATCGACATGGACACCACCATTACACGTGGAAACACCACCCACCAGGTACGCGGCGCATACTCGTGCGACTCGACCAATGTAGTCTACCTCTTACGCTGCAGGAAAGGATGTCCCGAAGCGTGGTACATTGGCGAGACCATGCAGACACTGCGACAATGAATAAACGGGCATCGTGCGACTATCAACAGGCAGGACTGTTCCCTTCCAGTTGGGGAACACTTCAGCAGTCAAGGACATTCAGCCTCTGATCTCCGGGTCAGCATTCTACAAGGAGGCCTTCAGGAGACGCGACAACGCAAAATTGCTGAGCAAAAACTTATAGCTAAGTTCCGCACGCATGAATGCGGACTCAACCGGGATCTGGGATTCATGTCGCATTACATTCGGCCCCCACCAACAAGCCTGGACTTGCAGAGGCCTACCGACTGAACTGGCTTGGGACAATTCACACCTCTTTAACCTGGAGTTACCTCTCTCTCTGCATCTTTGATGATTTGATTGCCTGCAGGTGCTCGCATTCCGGGGCATCTCTGACTGTGTCTATATAAACATTTCTGGAACAAGCCTTTCCATTCACCTGAAGAAGGAGCCGTGCTCCGAAAGCTCGTGTTTGAAACAAACCTGTTGGACTTTAACCTGGTGTTGTAAGACTTCTTACTGTGCTCACCCCAGTCCAACGCCGGCATCTCCACATCATGGCTACCATTGACACCGCAAACTGCCGGCTCAAAGTGGAGAGGATCTCCAGGAAGATCGCGCATATAGACACTGACATTCAGTTTCTACAAAGATGCAAAAAAGCAGACAAGATCCCGAAAGGACTACAGATCAAAAACCCACTCAAGTCGACTTACAACACAGACTACGCTGAAAGACTCTGCCACCGCACTTCTGTCACACTCCTCAAACACCTCGTACACCAACTCTACAGCAGTCGACGCAACCTGGAAACCAAGAGAGAGGCCATATTCTCAACTTGCGCTCAGGACACAGCAGACCAGCTGCGGAACACCGCCAAACAGATGAGACAGCAATACTATGCCACCTACATGCACACCAAGAACAGGAAGCTTGAGAAACTTGGCATCACCACCAGCAGCAATCAAGCTTCTCCCGGTACAACAGTCGAAAACAATACAGGGAAATCCATTGTCAACTTGTCAGACTACACCCTTCAACCAGACGAAATCGAAGTCCTCAGCAGAGGGCTCAATTTCTGCACCACCACCAAAATGGACCCCATCAGTCTCGCGGCAGATACGGAGGAATTCATCAGGCGAATGAGGCTCCGGGAATTCTTCCACAGACCCCAAGAGGCCGACAGCGAACCCAGAAACACGACCAATGAACCGGAACAGCAGACCGCGAGATCTGCAGTGCAGCAACCGAAAAGGAAAGAGTCAAATTGGACCCCTCCGGAAGGCCGCTGCCCTAGACTCGACATGTATGCTCAAGCCGTCAGAAGTCGTGTCAATGCCAGATTCATCACTCGCAATCACAAGGCAGCCTCAAACGTCACCCAAGCACAACGCAACGCCATCCGCACTCTCAAGACCAACCGCAACATCGTCATCAAACCAGCAGACAAAGGAGGGGCCACCGTCATACTGAACAGAACAGACTACTGCAAAGAAGTATACCGACAACTCGACAACCAGGAACACTACAGGCAGTTACCCGCAGATCCAACCAAGGAACACATCCGCCAACTCAGCAGACTGATCAAGACCTTAGATCCAGACCTTCAGAACACCCTACGTGCTCTCATCCCACGTAATCCCCGCATTGGAGATCTCTACTGCCTCCCGAAAATACACAAGGCCAACACACCAGGCCGTCCTATCGTTTCAGGCAATGGGACCCTGTGTGAGAACCTCTCTGGCCACATCGAGGGCATCTTGAAACCCATCGTACAAGGTACACCCAGCTTCTGTCGCGACACGACGGACTTCCTACAGAAACTCAGCACCCATGGACCAGTTGAACCAGGAACATTCCTCGTCACAATGGATGTCTCGGCACTCTACACCAGCATCCCCCATGACGACGGCATTGCTGCAACAGCCTCAGTCCTCAACACCGACAACTGCCAATCTCCAGACGCAATTCTGCAACTCATCCGTTTCATTCTAGACCACAACGTCTTCACCTTCGACAACAAATTCTTCATCCAGACGCACGGAACAGCCATGGGGACCAAATTTGCACCTCAATATGCCAACATCTTCATGCACAAGTTTGAACAGGACTTCCTCACCACACAGGACTTTCAACCGATGCTATACACCAGATACATCGATGACATTTTTTTCCTTTGGACCCACGGCGAGACATCACTGAAACGACTACACGATGACATCAATAAGTTCCATCCCACCATCAAACTCACCATGGACTATTCTCCAAATTCAGTTCCATTCTTGGACACACTCGTCTCCATCAAGGACGGTCACCTCAGCACCTCGCTTTACCGCAAGCCCACAGATAATCTCACGATGCTCCACTTCTCCAGCTTTCACCCGAAACACATTAAAGAAGCCATCCCCTATGGACAAGCCCTCCGTATACACAGGATCTGATCAGACAAGGAGGAGCGCAACAGACACCTACAGATGCTGAAAGATGCCCTCGTACGAACGGGATATGGCGCTCGACTCATTGATCGACAGTTCCACCGCGCCACAGCAAAAAACCGCACCGACCTCCTCAGAAGAAAAACACGGGACACCACTGACAGAGTACCCTTCGTCGTCCAGTACTTTCCTGGGGCGGAGAAACTACGACATCTTCTTCGCAGCCTCCAACACATCATCAGCGAGGATGGACATCTTGCCAAGGTCATCCCCACACCCCCACTACTGGCCTTCAAACAACCGCGCAACCTCAAACAAACCATTGTTTGCAGCAAATTACCCAGCCTTCAGAACAGCAACCACAACACCACAAAACCCTGCCAGGGTAATCTCTGCAAGACATGCCAGATCATCGACATGGACACCACCATTACACGTGGAAACACCACCCACCAGGTACGCGGCGCATACTCGTGCGACTCGACCAATGTAGTCTACCTCTTACGCTGCAGGAAAGGATGTCCCGAAGCGTGGTACATTGGCGAGACCATGCAGACACTGCGACAACGAATAAACGGGCATCGTGCGACTATCAACAGGCAGGACTGTTCCCTTCCAGTTGGGGAACACTTCAGCAGTCAAGGACATTCAGCCTCTGATCTCCGGGTCAGCATTCTACAAGGAGGCCTTCAGGAGACGCGACAACGCAAAATTGCTGAGCAAAAACTTATAGCTAAGTTCCGCACGCATGAATGCGGACTCAACCGGGATCTGGGATTCATGTCGCATTACATTCGGCCCCCACCAACAAGCCTGGACTTGCAGAGGCCTACCGACTGAACTGGCTTGGGACAATTCACACCTCTTTAACCTGGAGTTACCTCTCTCTCTGCATCTTTGATGATTTGATTGCCTGCAGGTGCTCGCATTCCGGGGCATCTCTGACTGTGTCTATATAAACATTTCTGGAACAAGCCTTTCCATTCACCTGAAGAAGGAGCCGTGCTCCGAAAGCTCGTGTTTGAAACAAACCTGTTGGACTTTAACCTGGTGTTGTAAGACTTCTTACTGTGCTCACCCCAGTCCAACGCCGGCATCTCCACATCAATTGGAGTATGAGCTCCCTCAATGATAGCTCATTGAGGGGGCCCATATAATCACCTGTGTAGGCTTTGTGAGCCAGTCTTAAGTTGACTGGACTGCTAGCAGCACTGTTTGTAGCTGCTCCTGTAATATCGTTATTGTAAATAAATATTGGTGTGGTGACAGAACTCCTGCCTCCCGTGGATTACTACACAGTTCTTGCATAAAATAAATAAAACTTTAACTTCCTGTCTAAATCTGTCACTGCATATTCCAATTAAGCAACTCAAAACATTCAAATGCCAATTTGAAGTTAACGGTCAGGGTTACTAGCTTCTCTCTACTGACCTTAGGAGACAGACACGTTCAAAAACAACTGAAAATCCTCCTGTCTTGCCAGACACCTCTGTTCAACTTAAAAATACTACGGCAGACTGCCAAACTACTAACAGACCTGGGTCCTCCTATTAATTACATCATCTATCCCAAAAACAAGGCATTCTCCAGTCTCCTCCAAATGAGGGGCAAAATTCTCCGACCCCACGCAGAATCGGAGAATCGGCCGGTGGCGGCATTATTCCCGCTCCCGCCGGGTTTTGAATTTTCCGAGCGGCCAAAAACCGGCGTTGTGCAAATCCCGCCGGCAGCCTCTGAGAACAGCTGGCACCGGCGGGATGTCATTTAATTTTCACTGTCAACAAATCTCCGGCCCGAATGGGCCGAAGTCCCGCCGACGTGGCCACGGGTCACATCGGCGAAAATCACAGTAGGTTTATAACGGCGTCAACCATTAATGATGGTTGACGCCGTTCAGTTACCTACATCGAGTGCGGGGGGGAGGAAGAGAGTACCGGTGTTTGTGGGGTGGTGGGGGGGGAGAGAGTACCGGCGTTTGTGGGGTGGTGGTGGGGGGAAGAGAGTACCGGCGTTTGTGGGGGGTGGGGGGGGAGAGAGTACCGGCGTTTGTGGGGTGGTGGTGGGGGGTCGAGAGTACCGGCGTTTGTGGGGTGGTGGGGGGGGGAGAGAGTACCGGCGTTTGTGGGGGGGTGGGGGGGGAGAGAGTACCGGCGTTTGTGGGGTGGTGGTGGGGGGGAGAGAGTACCGGCGTTTGTGGGGTGGTGGGGGGGAAGAGAGTACCGGCGTTTGTGGTGTGGTGGGGGGGAGAGAGTACCGGCGTTTGTGGTGTGGTGGTGGGGGGGAGAGAGTACCGGCGTTTGTGGGGTGGTGGGGGGGAGAGAGTACCGGCATTTGTGGGGTGGGGGGGGGAGAGAGTACCGGCATTTGTGGGGTGGGGGGGGAGAGAGTACCGGCGTTTGTGGTGTGGTGGTGGGGGGAGAGAGTACCGGCGTTTGTGGGGTGGTGGGGGGGGAGAGAGTACCGGCGTTTGTGGGGTGGGGGGGGAGAGAGTACCGGCGTTTGTGGGGTGGTGGTGGGGGGGAGAGAGTACCGGGCGTTTGTGGGGTGGTGGGGGGGGAGAGAGTACCGGCGTTTGTGGGGTGGTGGTGGGGGGGAGAGAGTACCGGTGTTTGTGAGGTGGTGGGGGGAGAGAGTACCGGTGTTTGTGGGGTGGGGGTGGAGAGAGTACCGGCGTTTGTGGGGTGGGGGGGGAGAGAGTACCGGCGTTTGTGGGGGGGGGGAGAGAGTACCGGCGTTTGTGGGGGGGGGGAGAGAGTACCGGCGTTTGTGGGGTGGTGGGGGGGGAGAGAGTACCGGCGTTTGTGAGGTGGTGGGGGGGGGAGAGAGTACCGGTGTTTGTGGGGTGGGGGGGAGAGAGTACCGGCGTTTGTGGGGGGGGGTGGGGGGGGAGAGAGTACCGGCGTTTGTGGGGTGGTGGTGGGGGGGAGAGAGTACCGGCGTTTGTGGGGTGGTGGGGGGGGAGAGAGTACCGGCGTTTGTGGTGTGGTGGGGGGGAGAGAGTACCGGCGTTTGTGGTGTGGTGGTGGGGGGGAGAGAGTACCGGCGTTTGTGGTGTGGTGGGGGGGGAGAGAGTACCGGCGTTTGTGGTGTGGTGGTGGGGGGGAGAGAGTACCGGCGTTTGTGGTGTGGTGGGGGGGAGAGAGTACCGGCGTTTGTGGTGTGGTGGTGGGGGGGAGAGAGTACCGGCGTTTGTGGGGTGGTGGGGGGGGAGAGAGTACCGGCGTTTGTGGGGTGGGGGGGGAGAGAGTACCGGCGTTTGTGGTGTGGTGGTGGGGGGGAGAGAGTACCGGCGTTTGTGGGGTGGTGGGGGGGGAGAGAGTACCGGCGTTTGTGGGGTGGTGGTGGGGGGGAGAGAGTACCGGTGTTTGTGGGGTGGGGGGGGAGAGAGTACCGGTGTTTGTGGGGGGGGGGGTAGAGTACCGGCGTTTGTGGGGTGGTGGGGGGGGAGAGAGTACCGGCGTTTGTGAGGTGGTGGGGGGAGAGAGTACCGGCGTTTGTGGGGTGGGGGGGGAGAGAGTACCGGCGTTTGTGAGGTGGTGGGGGGGAAAGAGAGTACCGGCGTTTGTGGGGTGGGGGGGGGAGAGAGTACCGGCGTTTGTGGGGTGGTGGGGGGAGAGAGTACCCACGTTTGTGGGGTGGTGGTCGGGGGGGGGAGAGAGTACCGGTGTTTGTGGGCTGGTGATGGGGGGGGTGGGGGTAGGGGTGGGGGGGGGGGGGGGGGGGGGGTGTAGGGGTGGGTGGGTAGTGGTGGCGGGGTAGGAATGGGGGGGTAGGGGTGGGTTGGTGGGTATGGGTGGGGGGGTAGGGGTAGGGGGATGGGGTGGGGGTAGGGGTGGGGTTGGGGGTGGGGGGGTAGGGGTGAGGTGGGGGTAGGGGTAGGGGGTTGGGGTAGGGGGCAGCGGCGTGCAGAGGGTGGGGGCGACGGTGCGTTGGCCCCGGGCATCCATTGGATGGGGGCATCAGCAGATCTTCCTCCCAGCTGCCTTGTCTTTGTTTGAGAGAGAGAGAGAGAGAGGGAGATTGTGGGGACAGACAGAGGGCGGCATTCTCCCCTACCCGGCGTGACGGAGGGTGCCGGCGTAGGGGAGTGGTGCCAACCACTCAGGGGTCGCGCCTCCCCAAAGGTGGGGAATTCTACCCACCTTTGGGGGCCAGCCCCGCGCCGGAGCAGTTTGCACCGGTAGACTGGCGCAAACACCCGGCGCCGTCGGAAGCGGGGCTGGCCGAAAGGCTTTCGGCGGTCGGCGCATGCGCCGGCAGTGACGTCAGCGGCAGCTGGCCGCTGACGTCACTGCCGGCGCATGCGCGATGCGGGGTTCTCCTCCGCGTCCGCCATGGAGGAGGCCGTGGCGGCGCGGAAGGAGAAAGAGTGCCCCCACGGCACTGCCCCGCGGAGTGAGCGGGGGGCCCCGATCGCGGGCCAGGCCTCCGTGGGGGCACCCCCCCGGGTCCGTTCGCCCCCCGCCCCCCCAAGACCCCGGGGGCCCGCTCGCGCCGCTGAGCCCGCCGTTCCAGAGGTGGTTTAAACCTCGGCGGCGGGAGAAGGCCTCCCAGCGGCGGGACTTCGGCCCATCCGGGCCGGAGATTTAAGGTAATTTTTTTAAAAAATGAAATCCCGCCGGCGCCAGCTGTTTTCACAGGCTGCCGGCGGGATTTGCACAACGCCGGTTTTTGACCGGCGGGAGAATTCAAAAACCTGCGGGAGCGGAAATAACGCCGCTTCCCGCCGATTCTCTGACCCTGCGTGGGGTCGGAGAATCCCGGCCAGAGAGAGAGAGAGACAGAGAGAGGGAGTCCCATCTGTCCTCTGGCTGAGAGCAGGGCTTTGGTGAGTATGTTGCAATCTGCCTAAACCCAGGAATATTGCCTGGTTAGAATGCAGAGGGAAATGCTGGGATCCCGGGGTGGGAGATGTGTCTGGATTTGTCTATTTCAGCTTCAGCCTCTGCGATTTCAGGTCAGTTTCACAACAACAGGAAAAACGCGCGGAGAGAGAGGGAAAAACTTTTGGCAAAGTTTCTGGGTTCTGCCTTTATAATTCACAGCGCAGAAAGGGTTCTGCACTGTGAATTATAAAGGCACCTTTTCTAACCCTGGGGAGAAACAACCTTTTGAAGAGTCTGAGGAAATAAGCAGGAATTTGGATTAATTCTGCCTCCCCACCCCCTGGGCCTCTTTCTCCTCCTTTCTCCTCCCTCCCCCTTTCTCCTCCCTCCCCCTTTCTCCTCCCTCCCCCTTTCTCCTCCTTAGACATTAGAGTATCCATCAGCACCAGAACCAAAGGTTAAATGACCAACCAGTGCCTTATACAATGATATGCACACCCACGAGTATTATATGCAAATAAAACTGACCCATTGGTACTTTATTTCAAGGTAAGATGGCCTAGTAGTAGAATAAGTTAAACTAAAAACCTCTCGGGTAAACATTAAAATCCCAATGCCCAATTCAAAAAAGAACAGGGAAATTTTCCTGGTATCCTGTTCAATGTTTATTCCCTCAGCCAACAGCGAAAGTATCTGGTCATTATCATGTTGCTCTTTGGGGAACCTTGCTGTTCACAAATTGGATACTGCATTCACTGCATTTCAGTCATAACAAGCTCACATTCGTCACGTGTAACAAACATCAAGGTAAGTCCATCCCTTTGAGAGGAGCTTGAGGAGTGAGTACCCAGTGAAACACTGAACGCAAATAACAAGGAATAAGTGAAGTTGGAATCGCAAGAGCAGGCACCCGGTGGATGGGGAAGGTGGAGGGTGGGGGGGGGGCAGTGGCGGGGGGAACCTCTAGTAGTTCAGAGTCAACGCAATGCGTGGAACCTATTTATTAATGGACATTTCTGTCTGAATACAGTCATGTCATCGAGTTACTTGAGACTGCGTTAAGCAACCTGCAAATTGTGGCTACAACTGTTCAGCAACTTGGGCGGCACGGAGGCGTAGCGGTTAGCACTGCTACCTCACGGCGCAGAGGACCCGGGTTCGATCCCGGCTTCAGGTCACTGACCTTGTGGAGTTTGCACATTCTCCTCGTGTCTGTGTGGGCCTCACCCCACAACCCAAAGAAGTGCAGGGTAGGTGGATTGGCCACGTTAAATTGCCCCTTAATTGGAAATCTAAAAAATAAAATAACTTCAGCAAGAGCCACCCTCCAAATTTGCCTTTTCCTTCAACTAACCAATGCAAAAGATTGTCCTAAACAATAACAATTCAATTTGATCTCGGGCGCTTAACATAAAGAAACATCCACAATGCTTCTCGGGAACATTAATATGACACAATGTCATATAAGGCGATATTAAGTCAAATAGCCAAAAGTTTGATCAAAGATGTAGGTTTTAAGGCAGGAATGTCTTAAAGGCAGAAATCCAGATATAGCAGCGGGGTGGTTTAGGGATTTGAAACCGCGGATGAGAATTTTAAAATCAGGATTTGACCAGAAGCCAGTGTAGGTCAATGAGTACAGGGTGCTTGGCGAACAGATCTTGTTGCAGGTTATGACGTAAGGAGCAGAGTTTTGGATTACCTCAACTTTACAGAGTACAATAGAAACCATAGAAACCCTATAGTGCAGAAGGAGCACATTCGGCCCATTGTGTCTGTAACGGCCTTACTAGAAGCACCCTACCTCGGACCACTGCACAACCCTATCCCGCAACACCACCTAACTTGCACATCCCTGGACACTAAGGAGCAATTTAGCATGGTCAATCCTCCTGACCTGCACATCTTTGGACTGTGGGAGGAAACTGGAGCACATGGAGGAAACTCATGCAGACATGGAGAGAATGTGCAAACACCACACAGTCACCCAAGACTGGAATCGAACCCGGGTCCCTGGAGCTGTGAGGCAGCCGTGCAAGCTGCTCACCGTGCCGTGTGGGAGCCCAGCCAGCATTGCACTGGAATAGTCAAGTCTAGAGGTAATGATGGCTTGAATGGGGGTTTCAATGGCAGATGAACTAGCACATAAGCAAAGTCAGGTTGTGTTATGGAGCTGGGTATATATTCGGTCCTAGCGATGGCACAATGTGAGGTCAGAAGCCCAATCTGGGGTCAAATGTGACACCAAGATTGTGAACAGACCGGCTTAGTCTCAGATTATTGCCAGGTCAGTGGCGAGGGAATGGAGTTTCACATGGAAGCTAAAGCAATGGCTTCAATTTGTAGGATTTGGAATCTCTAGAAAGAATAGGCATAGCTTATGGTTGAGACTTGCAGAGGCTATCCAACCATGAGGATATATACATAAAATGATTAAGCTTGACTAAAACATCCATTATGCCTGGAGAAATTGGGAGTGGGGCTGTTGGAAGACACCTTTTTTTCCTCAAACTTTATTTTATTGTTTCACGGGTCTGGCTTCACTGGCTCAGGCGAGATTTATTGTCCATCCCTAAATGCCCATGGAAGGTGATGATGAACCGCTTTCCTGAACGGCTGTCCTCCATGTGGTGCAGATATCCCCATAGTGCTGTTCGGAAGCAAGTTCCCGGATTTTAAGCCCGTGGCATTGAAAGAACGGTAATATTTTCCAAACTGCTGGCCTGTGAGATGTCTATGGGAAGTCATTTTCTCACATTGAAGCCAGGCAGCATTATCAGAAAGGGCAAAGAAGAATTTATGATACAGACAATGATACAGAACGTGAAGTTCTGAAAGACAGATGTGTGTCCTCGAAATTTATATCATTTATTGCCCATCTCTGAGGGCATTTAAGAATCAACCACATTGCTGTGGATCTGGAGTCACATGTAGGCCAGACCAGGTAAGGATGGCAGATATCCTTCCCTAAAGGACATTAGTGAACCAGATGGATTTTCGCTACAATTGACGGTCACCTTTAGACTTTTAAATCCAGATTTTTTTATTGAATTCAAATTTCACCATCTGCCTTGGCGGGATTCGATCCAGAGTCACCAGAGCAGGACTCTGAGTCTCTGGATTACTAGTCCAGCGACAATACCACTACGCCACTGCCTCCCCATAATTATTGGGAGCCAGCAAAAGAAAAATGCCGGCTTCATTCTGGACAATTGCCACCTCAGTTGGCCTTGGCTGAGTACAGCTGCAGAATATTGGAAGGTAAGGATCCTCTCCCCAACTTTGTACACACCGATGGAATTTTCACTGAGGGCGGGATTCTCTGTTGGTTGACGCCGGAATAGGGAAACACGATTGGGCAGAGAATCGATCTGATCCTGAAATTGTGAAGGGTGCAGTTTTCACGCCAAATCGCAATTCTCCGGTACCTCGACGGCGACGTCAATGCGTTCCACTCCTCACGTTGGCTTATCATCAATGATAATAATCGCTTATTGTCACAAGTCAGCTTCAATGAAGTTACTGTGAAAAGCCCCGAGTCGCCACATTCCGACACCTGTTCGGGGAGGCCAGTACAGGAATTGAACCTGCGCTGCTGGCATTGTACTGCATTAGAAGCCAGCTGTTTAGCCCACCGAGCTAAACCAGCACCTTTTGCAGACTTGACCAGGTATCCTCTGAGGCCTCCATGCTTCCCTGCCTCCACCGGGGGGAATTCCCGACGGCGAGGTTCACTTGTGCTTTTAAAACCCGAGAAACAGGCACCTTGTTTGATGAGGGAGAGGAAGTAGGACACAGTGAGGCGTGACCGTGGGCTGCCAGTTCTAACACTGGCCGGGCTGGCTAGGGGGCGGGTGGGGGGGGGGGGGGGGGGGGGAAGCCGTGCCAGGTCCGAGGGGTGGGAGCTGGTGATGTAGTGATGGGTGTGCGGTTGGGGTGACCTCCCACAGGACTGGGGCAGTGTCGAGGTAAGTACCGCCACTACCGCGGCTTGCAAGACGGCCATCTTGCTGCGCACTGCACTGACCCACTCACCCTGGCGTCTGGTTCTGCAGAGTGACACCGGCAGTCTGGATGCCCGCATCTCACCACCCCCGCACCCCAGACCCACCCTCCACCACACAACCCCCCTAACTGGCCGCCATCTGCCGACGGGGCATTACGCGGCCTGCCCAAGGGCAACGCCCACAGTAGCCCCGCCAGACGGGGTCCACAGAGCGTACCACTAGCATGGGCAGTGCCAGACAATGGTACCCCTGGCAGCAACGATGGGCGTCAAGGTCAGAGGCCCCCATGGTCCAGGCATCGACGGGGCCAGGGGTATGGGGGTGGGGGGCATGTAAGGGCAGAGTCACAATCCCAACCAGGGCCACCATGTACCCCGATGGACCTGATTGGGCATGGGGGTGCGCACCATGCTAACGTGCCAGCCTTTCACCCCCTGTAGACAATGGACTTCAGAATACAACCACAATGGTGGCCTTCCTCCCAGACACTGCAGCCTTGGGGGTGCACTGCAGCTGTACAAGATGGAGCCACTCAAGGAGGAGGAAACTGCAGCAGTGGAACCTGACCAGAGGACCAGGAGGCAGCCTCTGAGGTTGGAGATCCAGCTGCCCAACAGGCCGAGGAGGAGGAGGTGCAAAAGAGGCGCTGATGAAGCCTCGCGTGTACAGGCACCATCTATCATTCGAGTACTTGACGTCCGGGCATGTCATCGAAGACTCCAGCTGAGCAGGAGGACAGTGCGCCATTTCTCCCAGATCATAGCGCACCTGGCACCGCGGGGGTATGGGAAAGACACTCGCACCTGGTGACCATCAAGGTGACAGTTGCCCTGAACTGTTATGCTTCGGGGTTTTTCTAGGCGCCAAGTTGGGGCCTTCCAGAATCTCACAGACCTCGGTGCACGGGTGCATCCATGACATCACGGAGGCCCTATATGCCCAGTTGGCTCAATACATCCAATTCAATGTGGACCGAACCCACGAGGATACCCGAGCAGCGGGGTTCACCGGCATCGCCGATATGCCCCGGGTCCAGGGGGTGATCGACGGGATGCATCTCGCCCTACGAGCACCTGCAGATGACAAGCCGATCTTCACAAACCGTAAGGGATTCCACTCGATGAACGTGCAGCCGGTGTGTTACCATGAGATGTGCATGATGCACGTCTATGCCCGATACCCAGTATTATGGGCCAGGGTTTAGAGAACACCAAAGTATATCATGGAGTTCACCTAACCCACAACATTTAATAGATTTTAGTTATGGGGAGCACAAGGGCCCACTTTACAGGTGTGATGGAACAGAGATCTAAAGTATTTTGAAACAAACAATGTTTATTCTATGAATCCAGTTAACATTTTATAAACACACAGTAAACATCTTATCAACTACCAACACTGATACACCCCCAAAGATACAGTACTCGATAGGTAACCCGTAGTAACTTTCCTAACAACATCCATAAGCCAAACATCCTTTTACTCCTACAAAACAGTGGGTTTGTATTCCTTACAGAAACAGGTATTACTTTGAAATTATCAGGTGATCTGGAGACATTCCTTAGCATGCAGAGAGAGACTAAAATATACCTTCTTGGTTTGGATGCAGCTGCCCAACTGAACTGAAAGTAAAACTCAGAGCCACAAAGCAGCTCAAAACGAAAGTAAAAAGTAGAGCCAGAGCCCAGCTCCACCCACACACATACATCACTGCAGCCACTTGAGAAGACAAACATTTCTTAAAGTGACATCCCCATGACACCAGGCAGTATGCACGACACTTCCACCTGGCACACTCAATGGTTCCTGGCCTCTTCAAGGCACAACCTCAACTAGTGTCAGTCCACCTAACCTGTACATCTTTGAACTGTGGGAGAAAGCAGGAGCACCCGGAGGAAACCCACGCAGACACGGGAAGAATGTACAAACTTCACAGAGACAGTTGCCCAAGGCTGGAATTGAACTCCGGTCCCTGGCATTGTGAGGCAGCTGTGCTAACCACTGTGCCACGCTACCTATCCTTGCTATCCTTATTTTTTAATAAAGGAACAACATAAGGTATTCTCCAGTCCTCAAGACCTCAGCTGCAGCCAGTGAGGATACAAAGATTACTGTCATGTCCCCAGCATTTCCTCTCTTGCTTCCCTCAGTATTCTGGGGTAGATCCCATCAGGCTCTGGGGACTTATCTACCTAAATGTTTTTCAGGACACCCAATACCTCTTCCTTTGTGACCCAGACAATCTGCACACTCTTCCCCAGACATATTACCCACTAAGTCTTTATCTTTGGTGAATACTGATGCAAAGTGCTCATTTGGTACCTCGCCCATTTCCTCTGACTATATGCATAGATTCCTTCCCCTGTCCTCTGTCCTTGTGTGGGCTAACCCTTTCCCTGGCCACCCTCTTGCTGTTTATATACCTATAAAATGCCTTTGGATTTTCCTTAATCCTTTTGACAATAACCTTTCATGAACCATTTTAGCCCTCATTGTTATGTTCTCTATTTTGCTTCTCCTGGATGGTTTGGATACGTAGTGTTGAATAAAGAACACAAAGCTTTGTTAACCAACAAAACTATAAATTATTACACTACTAACTAATATTCATTCACATTCCTAAAGTAGAAGGTTCCTGTAAGAAACTATGCTATCTCTAACTGCAGAACTCTCAAGTACACAACTGTTCTCTCTCTCCCTCTCCCTCTCATGTCTCACTATCGTCTGTCCTTCTTCTTCATCATCATCATCTCTCTGCCCCACAAGGCGTAGCCCCATATTTTATATACTTATGGGACTAGCTCCCTCTAGTGACCGTATGTATACATTTCATTAACCATTGCATTGCCTTCATTTATGATAATACAACATCCCCCTTTCTTTCCAACGGAAAATTATTGCACTTTGTTTAAGACATTTTTCTTTGATTCTTATGCCATACAGTATTAATCATAAATGCATTATCCTGTTCTCTTACTAATGACTATACATGTCATACTATCCTCCTTTCTTCGTGTTTCTTGTCTGCAAAATATTTGGATGTTGTTGCAAACATATCAAAATCATTGTTTGTTCATCACAAGCAGTTGAGCACTAGTTAACAATTTTTTTTAAACTGTTCAAACTTTTTTATTTTGCAGTCCACAAATTTGAGTATGCACTCAGTCTTCACTGTGGTAGTGTGTTACAGCACACTACAACAGGGCATCAGTCCAAATCAATCAGGTGTTCGACTGTTTGAACCATGTTCATTATCTGATGTGGTCTCTTTCTGTGCTTGTGATGTAGCTTTTGTGATCTGGCCTTTGAGAAAATGCCAACTCATTACATTTGTTGGCATGACTTCTATTTTGTCTCAACAATGTTCTGTTCCTCCTTATATTGGTGCCATTATATGTGAATTTGTATTGTCTACACACACATTTGTCCGTGTTACCTCGACCTGTAGTTGTGTTTCACACACTGTCCTGCAGTCCCTTGCTCTGTTGCCACCTGGATTGCTTTCCATTCTGTATGGTCTGTCAAGTGTGACTGCAAGTTAAAGCACTTTCTTGTCCTGGAATTGGACTGTGCTGTTCAGTTGTCCTTCGGTTTCACAAGCGTACCTTTGTATGCAGTCGGTTGTTCCGTAGTCACTCTTTGACTGCCCACAAATCATTCCTCCTTGTTTGTTTAATTCATTTTCAACCTTTACACTATCAGTATCCTTTGTATTATCTGATGTTCCGCTTCACTTTATGATCTCAGTTCCTGTTGGATGTTTGGATTTATTTGGGATCTCTTGGTGCTTCTCATCTGGAGTCAACGTGTCCAAGGTGTCTTCATTTTCTCGTTGGCTGTGCACAATTGATGTGCTCTCGCTTGATCTGTTCATCATTGCACTCTGATTGTCAGCCTTTGGACAGTCCGGCTGAGATCTGTCAGTCTCGCTTTTGTCCTGCACAGCTTCTATGCTACTTGTGATCACTTTGTCACTCTTCGCAAATACAGTGGATAGACTTTCATAGTCTTATTTTTGTTGCTCATTTTCTGTTTCTTCACTGTTGTCCTTCCTGGCAAATACAGTGGATAGACTTTCATAGTCTTCTTTTTCTGGTTGTTCATATGTCAGATTACTGTCCTCATCGGATGATTGCGGTATCATTTCTCGTGGGCAGTTACAATGATCCTCTGTCTTCATGCTGTCTGGAATGTGCAGTTGTTTAACAAGATTCAGGGCGACGCACGCATTCATTCCTAATATGGACTCTTGTTTTGTGTCCACAATGGCGAATGGCACAATGTGACTTTGATTGTGCACCCATGTTTCTAGGTTACACACCGCGATCGCATTCCCACCGTAGTCGATCAGCTGGTTCCGTCGATCAAAAACTGTCAGTTGAATTATCAAGCGGTTCAAATCGGAGAGGCTAAGGAAAATTTTCACTTGTTCTGGCGATAAGCTTGCATTTGATTAATGTGGCATTCTGCATCTCTGGAATTGTCCATTCATCGAGATTTGGAACAATTGTGATTGGGTTTGTGTTTTCAGCTTCTGAAATTTCCTGTGTACCTTTGTATACACTTTCAATTATATCCATATAGAATATATCTTGCAAATCTATTTCATCTTCTGAGATGTGGAGTTATACTCTTTATTTTCAGATTTGTAAAAATGTTCTATTTTCATGCTGAACACTTCTTGTTCAGCTGTTTGGTGACATTTCATCTCTGTTCTGCATTGTGAGGCAAAATGATTCAGTCTGCTACAGTTTAAACACATTCTTCCCATTGCCACGCATTTTTTTCTAAAGTGGGCGTGGCCACAACGCGTACATGTCATCACGTCAGTGACATCATGCACAAACACCCATTGCGCCTACGCACATCGATCCTCGTCCGGAGTGCCCTCTTTTTTTCACGTATGCATGCGCAGAACGGTCGTCTCCCGAATCGCGTCATTTTTCAAAGTGCGCATGTGCGAACTGGTCCCACACATGCGTGAAGCGTTCAACATCCGAATAATGCATTTTTTTCTTGAACTGCGCATGTCCAAAATGTCCAAAGCATGTGTTTTTTGTTTTGGGTGCGCTTGCGCAAACTGGTCTTCTTTTCCAGCATGGTGAATTTCTAGTTGCACCATAGCTTCAACGGAGACAACATTTTTTTACTTTTCCGATTCAACATTTCAGCCCATCTATTTTTATATTCTTTGCTCGCACGGGATATATTACTAGGATCTTCCAGCATTTCCTTTTGTTTTTTCAGTTGTTTACTGAGATTTTCATTTCTTTTAAACTCAGAATAATTATCATTTTTTCAACGACCACATCAAACTTTTTTTCAACTTCATTCTCAAAGTAGAATGAGTAATAGACTTCTATAGGCTACGGCCCACCCCAATTTAATAACAGCGCAATCTTTGGCTTTTCACTCACCGCTTCGTGATTTAAGGCTGAGAGGCACTGTTCAAACCCTTGTTTGAACATTTTCCAGTTCACATCTACTTTACCCGATATGCTGAATGACTTTGGAGTCTGCAGACCTTCCATGAAGCTTTGGCTGGTTATTTCTTTTTGTGATGCTGTTGGATGTTGCTACTGGAGTCTGGTTGAGATTTTTCTTCGCACTTTTTTTCTTCCTTCGAACAGAGATTCTTTCTTTCTTCCTAACCCTTACTAATCTACTCTAGCCAGTCCATGTTGGAACTTTCCACTCCTGGTAACATCTTGTGTTCTCTATTTTGCTTCACCTGGATGGCTTGGATGCATAATGTTGAATAAAGAACACAAAACTTTGTTAACGAACAAAACTATAAATTTATTACACTACTAACTAAGATTCAATCACATTCCTAAAGTAGAAGGTTTCTATATTAAACTATGCTATCTCTAATTGCAGAACTCTCAAGTACACAACTGCTCTCTCTCATGTCTCACTGTCTTCTGTCTGTCTATTATTCTTCTCCTTCATCATCATCTCTCTAACCCACAAGGCTTAGCCCCATCCCTTATATACTTATGGGACTAGTTCTCTCTAGTGGCTGTCTCTATACATTTTATTAACCCTTGCATTGCATTCATTTTTGATAATGCCACACTCATAACTCCTTGTTTTAGTTCCTTCCTACTTTCTTTATATTCCTCACGGGCTTCATCTGTTCCCAGCTTTCTAGACCTTACAAATCTTTCCTACTGAAACATCGACCACCTGGTGAGGCTCATTCTCCAATGCCAGATCCAGTACAATTCCTTCCCTAGTTGGACAATTTACATATAATGTTAAGAAGCCCTCCTGTATGCTCCTCACAACCTTGCCCCATCCAACCTCTAGCAGTAAGTGGGACTCCAGTCAACATAGGGGGAAGTTAAAATCACCCACCACTACAACCCTGTTGCTTTTACACCTTTCCAAAATCTGTCTACCTATCTGCTCCGCTTTTCCCGCTGGCTGTTGGGAGGCCTGTAGTAAACCCCCAACATTGTGACTGCACCCTTCCAATTCCTGAGCTCTGATCATATTGCCTCGCTGCATGAGCCCCCTGAGGTGTCCTCCCACAGTTCAACTGTGTTATTCGCCTTAACCAGTAGTGCAAATCCCCCACGCCCTTTACAATCCCCTCAATCCCGTCTGAAACAACTAAATCTTGGAATATTTAGCTATCAATCCTGCCCCTCCCTCAACCAACTCTCTGTAATGGCATCAACATCAGGGTTCCAAGTACTAATCCAAACTCTGAGTTCATCTGCCTTACTTGTTATACTTCTCGCATTGGAACAAATGCTCTTTAGACTACGAGTCCCTCTGTGTTCAGCAACATCTCCCTGCCAGCTCCTCCTCTGAGTCTTACTGGCCCTATTATCTAGTTCCCCCTCAGTTATTTCACCTTCTGACCTATTGCTCTGGTTCCTACCCCTCTGCCATGGTCAAAGCTGAAAGGGACAACTGAAGAGAGAGATCCATTAATATTGTCAGCTGACATGGGAACCAGGATTTGGGCAGTCAGCAGTTTAGGTGGACTAGTACAAGGGAGGGATATGGCAGAAGCAGCTTTCCTGAGTTATGACAGCTGCCTATTGGATGGACACTGATCAACTGTGTTCAGCATAATCATGCGGATATTGGATATTATGGACCATAAGATCATACTTTGTGAAAGTGGCCAAAAGCACTGTGAAGATGGCTGCACTTTAACATATGATTGTGGACATTTCGGGGCAGTTTTCCGATTGTTCCCCCAGTGGGATATTCTGGTCCCTTCAAAGATGAACCCCCACCATGAATTTCCTCGTGGCAGTGGGACCAGAAGGTCCCGCCCCTGGTTAACACCTCGGGGGCAGGCGGGGGGGGGGGGGGGGGGCAAAAATCCCCCTCTTAAACTGTGCATATAGTATTCAATTCTGTGACCAATAACTGGTTAAATAAGGAGCTGGTACTTTTCAGCCATCTGTGAAATTTAAACATTTTAGTGTGAAAGGATGTTTATGGAATGTGGAATATTTGTACTGTTGACCTTAGCATACCACACTGCACAAAGGAGACTATCTGAAGAGATAAGAGTGAATGTCCATTGTCAACTGCTATTGCATACTGTTGGTCTGACCCTAGAAGTGTCTACAAGTGACTTGCCTGCAGTCATGTGACTGAAACTAACTTTCAGGGAATGCTATGTAATGTAATCATAGCGTGTGTGTATGTGTTCATATATAGTACAGTAAAGCAATTAAGTCAAAGGGAGTACAGTTCATTTAAATATTTGGCCGCCAAATTCCCCCAGTGTCCTGGACTCACCGGCCGTGCCTGCAAGATCTCACCAGGGCGGCGGTTAGTTCTGGTGGGCTCGTCGTAACGGCAGCTGGAGGTCGCCCGGGCCAATCGAGACCCCCCCAGGTAGTCGTGGACAAGGCTTGGTGGCACCATGACATTCCCCGGCACCCACGTACCTTCACAATGCCAGCCTGGCAGTGCCACATGGGCACCCTGGCAGTGCCACCCTAGTGAGCTTCAACTTGCCAGCAGGAAGCGCGACCGCGGTGGGGAGAAACTCCCCGAGGCCAAAAAAGAATGACAAAGTGCCGTTAGATAACGGAATGTTTCTCTCCACTGCAGCCGCCAAGCAATATCCCGCTAAACGCGCTGTTCAACGGACTTTAACTTGAGGCCTCTGAATTGCACCCCAGAGCTGTTTGCAGCAGTTGGAACAATTACTTTACTTGGTAGGCCTTTGCCTGTGATGGAAGTTCTCTCCTGGCAGCCCCAGTATGCATCTGTAAAAATGTTTCAGCTGATATTTGTGGATCCTGATGGACTGTAGCAGATGAACGAAGGGATGATTGGAGACAGCTGGGAGGGGACGTTAACGTTGTCCCCAGACTGGTGTTCCAGGGGGTCTTGACTGCTGGGCAAGGGCTCCCATCATGTCCTCCTCCTTCTCGCTGATCTCCTCCTGGGGTTGAGGTTGTGGTTGCGTTGGGGGCAGGGGCCTCCAGAAGGTCCCATCTCACCGCCAGGTCATCCTGCAAGTCACAAAGCATGAAGCATGATTGGACTGCGGGAGGCAAGTAGTGGAGGTGAAAGTGTGAGGGGTGTGAGGGTGGCGGGTTATGGTGGAGGGGCAGCATAGGGGTGGTGTGGGGGTGGTGGATGGTGGTGGAGGGGGCAGTGTTGGGGTGGGGGTTGTGGGGTGGTGGTGGTGGAGGGGGTAGTGTGGGTGTGGGGTTGGTGGGTGGTGGCGGAGGGGTGTGTAGGGGAGGTATGGGGGTGGTGGGTGGTGGTGCAGGGGCAGTGGAGGGGTGGTGGTGGAGGGGACAGTGTGGGGGTGGTGGCTGGTGGTGGAGGGGGCAGTGTGGGGGTTGTGGGGTGGTGCTGGAGGGGGTAGTGTGGGTGTGGGGGTGGTGGGTGGTGGTGGAGGGGGGTGTAGGGGAGGTGTGAGGGTGGTGGGTGGAGGTGCAGGGGGCAGTGGAGGGGTGGTGGTGGAGGGGGCAGTGTGGGGGTGGTGGGTGTGATGGAGGGGGCAGTGTAGGGGTGTGTGTGGGGGGCCCACGATTGCCTGGCCCACAATCAGGGCCCACTGATCTGCGGGTGGGCCTGTGCCATGGGGGCACTCCTGCCTTCCACACCGGCCCATGTAGGGCTCTGCCATGGCATGCGCCAAAATATGCCGGCTGGTCTGCGCATGCGCAAAACCACACCAGCGGTTCCGCGCATGCACAATATCAAGCCGGCTCTTCACCACATGCGCAAATTTGCGTAGTCCCTTCGTTGGCGGCTGGAGCGGCGCCAACGACTCCGGGGTCCACCTAGCCGAGAATGAATAGTGCAGAAAATTACTCACTTTTGCGGATTATTGACACCAAAGTGTTTGGCGCCAGTTCTCCTGCTAGCGTGGGGACTTAGTCCCCAGAGGGAGATTCCCACTGACAGTGTTACACAGTCAGACGTATGCAGCACAGGGGGTGAATAGCTGGTGGCCTTTGTGACCAGGGCACCCGGACATGGCAGGTGGTATTGGTGCTCAAAGCTGATGCAGGGCAGACGTTCGGCCGCACCCGGGTAGGGGGGGTGGAGTGGTGGGGGCAGGGGTTAGTGCCAGGGGCACTGTGCTGCCTACTCACCCTGGCCGCCCTGAGGAGGTTGTGCAGTTTCTTCCTGCACTGCTGGCCCACGGCACTCATGACCTCTCCTACCTGTGCCCAGGCCCGCTGTTTGGCGGCGAGTGATAACAGCTTCCCCATCCCGGCGTATAGGGTGCTACTATATTCAGCAGTGACTCTAGTTCAGAATCAGTGAATCGGTGTGCCGTTCCCCTTGTTGCCCTCTTGTTGGCTGGGATGAGTGTGTGTGGGGAGCAGGGAGCTTATATGTGGCTGCAGCTTGTCAGCCTCTCAAGCGTCAATCCCGAATCCGGCGAATCAGACACCATTTGTTTCAGCAGAATCGGTCATGTACCACGTGGCACCGGATCCAACCCCTTACCGGTCAGTGGGTTGATCTGGGAACGGTGCCAATTTTGCTGTCGTAGAACACCATCTATTCAGTCCCACTTAGTTTCTGGCACGGATAATTCTGCCGTAAATGTTTAGTGTAAGATGTTTCATACAAATTGTGCTAATTAGCTGTTGTACTGTTAAAATGGTTCATGTTGTTCAATTAATTCTGAATACTTTAGAGGAGCTACAGTTGTGTAAAAGTAACAGACTTATATAGAATACAAATAATAATTTATAAAATTAGCTCAAAAAATAACACTTTACCTGCCTCTCTGTTCTATTCATCAGCTTCATTAAGAAAGTCCTCACCACCCCCAGTCAATAAATGCTCCTCGGCATTATGAACCTTCTTACTCGAAACAGAAATAGAAATTTGTTTTTCTTGGTTGATAAGGTGTTACTTGTTGGATGTTTGCCAACAGGTTGCTTCCATTCACTGAAAGCAAATTCCACACCTCCTAACTGTGGTGTTCTTTGTGTTGCTGGTACTCAAGATGGACTCTGGACGTAGTGTACACAAAGCCACATTCAATTAACAAAGCTAAATTTTAGTGCAATACTTATTATACAGTTCAAACACTATTCCTAAAGCTAGCAATATGTTTTTAAAATAAATTTAGAGTACCCAATTCATTTTTTCCAATTAAGGGGCAATTCAGTATTTAGTATTAGGGCCAATTCACCTACCCTGCACATCTTTGGGTTGTGGAGGCAAAACCCACGCAAACATGGGGAGAATGTGCAAACCCCATGTGGCGCTAACAATTGCACGCAAAGACTCGAGACATGTACAATCGAGGCTTTATTGCTGTGTGATGCTAGTCCTCCGGCTGCAGCTGTAGAATAGGATCTCAGTGACTCACACGCATATTTATACACAAGCTCCCTGTGGGTGGAGCTAGCCGGCAGGGGCTTACCGGAGGAACCTGTATTAAAGGTACAGCCATACATCCCCCTACTGCAAGTACGCATATCTACAGAGGTTATATCACCACACCCCACACGGTCAATGACCCAGAGCCGGGATCAAACCTGGGACCTCGGCACCGGGAGACAGCTGTGCTAACCACTGCACCACCGTGCTGCCCTCAAGCTAGCAATATTATAAACTATAATGACAATCTACACTATACTAACACCTATATCACACACATCTCTACTTGTTCTCTGCTCTCCTCTTACTCTCTCGAACCTTCTCCCACCATCCACGAGAAGTCTGAGAGGCACTCCTTTTTCTAGGTCTGCTCCCCAGCTCCATCTGGTGGTAGGATAAAATATTACATTGACTCTTCGTGTGCTGGACATTATACATAATGTCACACTAACTGTGGAATGTAGATAAAGAGATCTTACGGTCGCTTCATGCAGACAATCTCCAAAGGCAACTACATTTAGTACCACTTGAAGTCATCCAAACTTGATCATCCACCACAAAACCAAAGGTCTTTGCTTCAGAGCCTTTTAAATCTTAAATAAAAATTTAAATTAAAACTTTCCAAGAATTCTACAAACCCTGGTAAACCACGCTAAATCATTTAACTTCTTGCAACATTGTTTGCTGGTCCATTGAATGATGCTGTTAGCAGTCACAACCTCTGCGACCCCCTTCACATCAAGATGCTAACTTCTCAAGGTGTCTTATTTTTCGATTGCCAAGCCGGTGACACTTGCCACCAACTCAATGGGAACTGTGTTTGGGTCTTATTCACTTCACATGTCAATTGTTTCTCTATTCTGCCTTTTGCACTGTCATCTCCTCTTCTGTAAGCAAGTAAACAAACAAATAAATGTTACTTAGCTCACCTTTTTAAAGACTGCCCAATACACTTACCCTTTTACCTGATTTTTTTTTGAAGTTCTTGAAAGTTTTCAAAAGTTTGTTAAAGTATATCAAATATTCTTCAAATATTCTACAAGTTTTTAAAATCACTAGACAACACTCTATCTTTCTGTGGAAGATTGATTTTATTGGACATGTCTTCAGCTTGTGATATCATCTCAGAGTGTGGCTTCACCCAGACCTTCACTTCAGTGTAAATCTCATTGCAGCCATCGTGAGCGCGAAACTTGCAACATTGTCAACAACAAATGCTGACCCCAAAATGTGGATGATGGAAACACAGGCCTTTCATAGAATATAGAATATCACAGTGCAGTACAGGCCCTTCGGCTCTCGATGTTGCGCCAACCTGTGAAACCCCTCTAAAGCCCATCTACACTATTCCCATATCGTCCATATGTCTATCCAATGACCATTTGAATGCCCTTAGGGTTGGCGAGTCCACTATTGTTGCAGGCAGGGCTTTCAACGCCCTTACTACTCTCTGAGTAAAGAACCTACCTCTGACATCTGTCCTTTACCTATCTCCCTTCAATTTAAAGCAGGAGTTCTCAACCTTTTTTAACCCATGGACCCCTTTTCCTCTTAATTTTTTTTGTGGACCCCCATAGCCATTCCACAGAAAAAAACGCTTCTTATATGCATGGTAAACTAATCCTAAAGTCCATCTACCTTACCGCGAGGGTTGGAAACGGATTAGCGGTATTTTCGTACGTTGCCAAACTTATTCTAATATGAAAAGTAATGAAAAAAACTTTTTACTGACTAAATTGAATTAAATTACTCTAAAAATAACCATTTCATATCAAATATACACAGTTTCTAGTGATTACTGTGTTAAATCATTCATTAAACTTGTCAAGGAGAAACGTGACATAAGCGTCAGGTCAACCGTGGGTATTTAATAAGCTGCTTCTGTCATTAAAGGTCCTCCGGGCTGTTCCTAGGAGACAATAGCCCGGGCAATCTTCAACAACAACTGTCATTAAAGCACAATAAACCCATTTGACATCAACCGGTATGGATTTTTTTTTCTCAGAATACAGTACCACAAAAATAAATACAGCAAATGCACCTTTTTGGTTCTGAGCCCCTTCAGCCCTCAAGGTAAATTAGATAGATTATAATCTCTCTTTGACCTTTGTCAGTGCGAGAGAGAGAGAGAGAGAAAGGTGAATATTCATCATGAAAACAAACATTTTCTTCTTCTACTTGATTCTCAGTAATAACAATTGTTCTGAAGTAGAATTGCTCTATGGACCACTAAAATATCACCGTGGACCCCCTATTCGGTATTTTTTTTGTGTGGACCCCAGTAATGTTACATGGACCCCCCAGGGTCCATGTGGACCCCGGTTGAGAACCACTGATTTAAAGCTATGTCCCCTCATGCTAGACATCACCATCTGAGGAAAAAGGCTCTCACTGTCCACCCTATCTAATCCTCTGATCATGTATGACTCAATTAAGTCACCTCTTAACCTTCGTCTCTCTAATGAAAACAGCCTCAAGTCCCTCAGCCTTCCCTCATAAGATCTTCCCTCCATACCAGGCAACATCCTGGTAAATCTCCTCTGCACCCTTTCCAATGCTTCCACATCCTTCCTATAATGCGCCGACCAGTATTGCACGCAATACTCCAAATGCGGCCGCACCAGAGTTTTGTACACCTGCAACATGACCTCATGGCTCCAAAACTCAATCCCTCTACCAATAAAAGCTAACACACCGTACGCCTTCTTAACAACCCTCTCAACCTGGATGGCAACTTTCAGGGGTCTATGTACATGGACACCGAGATCTCTCTGCTCATCCACACTACCAAGAATCTTACCATTAGCCCAGTACTCTGTCTTCCTGTTATTCCTTCCAAAATGAATCACCTCACACTTTTCATGCAGAGTACATGTTTTTTTATTATTTTATGGTATGTGGGCATCACAGGCTAGGCCATCATTTATTGCCCGCCCCTAACTACCCTTGAACTGAGTAGCTTGCTGGGCAATTTCAGAGGGCAGTTAAGTGTCAACCACATTGCTGTGGATCTGGCATCACTTGTAGGCCAGTAAGGGTGGCATATTTCCTACTGTAAAGGACATTACCAAATGGGTTTTTACAACAATGGTTTCATGGGCATAATTAGACCTTTAATTCCAGGATTTTATTGAATTCACATTTCACCACCTGCCCATGGTAGGATTCGAACACAGGTCACTAGGGAAATGCCCTGGGTCCCTGGATTACTAATATGGAATATAGGCACCAATATCAACATGGACGTCTTCTGAAGAATGGAAGCATATGCAGTCTTGATTTTTGCCTTAGCAACAATAGATTGAAGTTCCCCAAGAGCTTCAGTGTGTTGTTTTGTTTTATAAGTTTAATTGTGTAGGACAAACGTGGTACCAAATGTCATCATGTTTTTTTTAAATTTAATGTCCCCAATCTTTGTTTTCCAATTAAGGGGCAATTTATCATGGCCAATCCAAATAGCCTGCATATTTTGGGTTGTGGGGGTGAGAACCACGTGGACATGGGGGAGAATGTGCAAACTCCACATGGACAGTGACACGGGGCCAGAAACAGACCCAGGTCCTCAGCACTGTGAGGCCTCTCAAATGTCGTCATGTTATGTGTGTATCCTGTTGACGTGTAAGCTCAAATCTTACGTTGTTTATTGCACTCTGGATGTTCCACACAAGACTGATCATTGCTTCTCTCTAAAATTCGTGTTGGCTTTGTATAGCCAGTAAAATTACTTCAAAATCAATCTGTTATAAAGGGATATATTGTTAACACTAGAAAAATCTTACATGGTCTATTTCACCTGGCAGGCCTCAAAACCTCAAGGAGCTATTTTATTTACTCGAATTATTATGTTTTTTCTTTGTTAGACAACTGAGAAAATTGGACCTCTAAGTACAGTTTAATCAATAGCTAAAGAAAAACAGCACAATCAAGAGTAGTTTGAGGTCGTTAACAGTCTTGCAGAGGTTGAGATCAGAGTGTAAATGTCAAACCAAATTAACAGCACAGCTGCGGGGAAGTTAAGGACAAAAACAGCTTTAGTTCCATTGAGTAAGATGTAGTACATTTGGCAGCAAAGTACAGTTCTCCATTCAATCAAAATTTTGTAATTGCTAACACGTCTTTTCAGAAGTTCAATAATTGCCACTTTTCAAAGCACTGAGCCATTAAAGAAAGTAAATTTGAACTCCGCAACAGACAAACTGTATCAACATTGTGCGACGTAGAATCATAGAATTTACAGTGCAGAAGGAGGCCACTCGGCAGCATCGAGTGTGTACCGACCTACTTAAGCCCATGCCTCCACCCTATCCCCATAACTCTGTAACCCCACCCTAACCTTTTGGACACTAAGGGGCAATTTAGCATGGCCAATCCACCTAACCTGCACATCTTTGAACTGTGGGAGGAAACCGGAGCACCCGGAGGAAACCAATGTAGACATGGGGGAGAAAGTGCGAACTCCACACAGTCACCCGAGGTCGGGTCCCTGGAGCTGCGAGGCAGCAGTGCTAACCACTGTGCCACCTTGCCACCCCATGTAATTCTCAGTAAGCATTCGTATTCAGAAAACGAGAGCAGGTAAAACTCAGACTGGAATTTTCCCCGCCCACAACAAATATTTGCATATCGTTTTCAACTTCCACTGCCCCACTTTAAATTTCTAATAAAATAGAAGTGCAACATATGCTTCAGACAAGAAAAAACAGTAGCCCGCTGAACATTTTCCCTCCCTTGATTTCCCTCTATACCTGTACTAATCCTTTCCCTTAAATGTCTGATTTGATTCTCCCTTTTCTCTCATTATTATTCAGACTTTATTGGCACTTGTTTTGTGAGGATCCTTAGAGCTGACGCAGTGTGTATTGCTAACACATTCAAAGTAACACAGCTCAGGGATGCCATTAGTGGCAACTCTTGACATTTAACAGCTAATTAAATATTTTGAAGTTCTATGAAGCACAACAAGATCCTGAAAACGACTGTGAAATAACGGCCAGATAATTTATTTTACCGATGTTGTTTGAAGTGTAAATATTAGCCAGGACACTGGGGAGATGTCCAATGCTTTTCTAGCTCAGTTCTATTATATCCACTTGAGAGAACAGACAAAGCCACAGTTCGGTGTCTCATCTGAAAAACAAGGCTTCCAACAATGTAGCACCTCCTCAGCACTACGCCGGAGCATCAGGCAAGATTTCATATTCAAGTCTCTGGATTGGAAACAGAATCCACAATCTTCAGATTCAGAGGCAAGAATATAGCCCAAATGAACATAGAGTATAGAACACACAGTGCGGAAGAAGGCCATTCGGCCCATCGAGTCTGCACCGACCCACTTAAGCCCTCACTTTCACCCTATCCCGGTAACCCAATAACCCCTCCTAACCTTTTTGGACACTAAGAGCAATTTATCATGGCCAATCTACCTAACCTGCACGTGTTTGGACTGTGGGAGGAAACCGGAGCACCCGGAGGAAACCCACGCAGACACGGGGAGAATGTGCAGACTCCGCACAGACAGTGACCCAGCGGGGAATCAAACCTGGGACCCTGGCATTCTAAAGCCACAGTGCTAGCCATTTGTGCTGCCCATGCTTTAATAAACACCGTGGGCTGGATTCTGCAGACCTCGACGCCAAAATCACGACCAGCGCCGGGACGGAGAATCCAGTTTGAGCTCGAAATCGGGACCGGCGTCGGTTGGCTGATTCTCCGGACACTGAAAAGCGGCGTCACCGTGGAGTACGCCGCGCCGCCTGGAGCCATTGCTCAGCAATCCTCCGTCCCCGACCGGCCGAAGCCCCGACGGCGTGGAACTAACCTGGTCCAGCTGGTCGGGATACTCGATTGGCGGCTGCAGACTCAGTCTGCGGCCACCCTGGTCGCGGGCAAGCGGATCGGAGGCAGGGGGAGGGGTGCCTTATAGTCAGCCAGGGAATATTCGTGCTGGGGTTGAGGGTCGGGAGCGCGGCCAATCGGGGAGGTCTCCTTTGTGGGTCTACCTCCGCGGTCCATGTCCGCCATGGAGCATGGCCTCTGACCCAGAAGTGCGTGGGCCTGTATCTGCAGCAAAAGCTGCGAGATTTACTCCGGGTCCCTGCTAGCCCCCTGCAGGGCTCTGAATTTGTGCCCCTTTAATCCAGGATTTTCAGGAGTAAAACTCCATCGTTTTGACACCAGCGTGGGAACATAATCCCAAAACGGAGAATTCATCCCTTATCTGGGTGGGGGGTCATGTGATGTGAGTGCAGGAGTGGCTGCGTTTTTGCGAGCTGTGGCTCTACTTGTCTTTTAATCATTTTTCTTATCCTGATGCACATCCCGTAATTACCTACTTTTAGGGATATATGTCTTGTACTATGTCCCTGGAAGGCCCTGGCTGGATTTTGGTGACGAGGAGCAGAGATCTGTCAAGGAAAATCTTTGTTTGATTGAGGTGGCTGGGGTGGTGTCAAGCTCGCAGTGGCGGGCTTGCTCGTGAGTGGGCCTTCACCTCAGTAGGTGCTGTCAACATGAAGACGATGGCTGCCACTGGGAAATAATATCGTGGACAATGATCTCAGCTCCCTGATGCATGTTTTTGTTGCTCACTTTGATGAACTGAGAAATATCCTTGTGAGGTTGATGAGAATGGAGAAGAGAATCCTGTTACTCAATAGAGCAATCCCCCTGGTGGGGACTTGCCTTTAGTCCTCGGAAATACTGCTGCGTAGTATGTTGTTTATCCTTACCTACTCAAGGAGTTGGGGCCAGTGATGAATGTAGGAAATTCAGGTATTTTGGGTCAGATTCTCAGTTCCTTTAGTTTCAAACTCTCCAATGAGTTGAGCTCCACATAATATTGAAGAAAACCCGATTTTAATTCCCAAGCATTGTTGTTCTTTCAGATATTTATGATCCCTTTGGACATATACATGGGGCAGAAACTTCTGACTTCCCCGGTACAGATTTGGAGGGTACCCCAAACGTCTGCTGAGGAATCCCTCTTGGAGGTTTAAAGGTTAGGGTCGTCAGCAGAGAATGGCCGCAGGGGCCTCTTTCAACGGCCCCTGACCTCCGCCACATCGACCGCGTGCGTGCGACTGGCGTCGATTCTCCCGTCTCTGGAGAATCGCGGGAAGGCGTCTCGGGTCCGATGCCCCATTCTCCGCCCCAACACCGGGCGCCATTGAGGCACGGAAGCTCGGAGAATCCCAGCCAAGGTTTTTCATGGCAATTGCTCAGAAGTGCAATCTTCCTCCAGGTAATTAGCCTGCTTTGAGAATCATCTGAAAATATGATTTAGATCATAACATTTGGATGGTCCCGGCTGTGTTTTACAGAAGAAGTTAAAGAATTAAAACTTCTTCTAACTTCTGGGCAACTATTGTAAAGACACAGATCGCACGTCCTTCTCCACACAGGTCCCTCCCTCAAATCTCTAATCATCACACAGGGATTTGCCCACAAAACCCCCCACCAACCTCTCCACAAGACTCCCCCACAGCTCACAATGTCCCACTCCATGGTATCCCCCACCCCCACCGAGGCTGAGGGGCGGTTCCTGGCATAGAGCGGACAATATTGCTGCCTTAGCATCACTTAGCGTGGGCAGTGGATCTTGAGGTGGTCTAAATGCTTCCGCTGATCTCTCCCCTGAATCCTAACTGTGTAGGAGACTTGTCCTGTTCTCTCCAGCACGATCCAAAGTTCCCAGTCTCCAAAGTTGAAAGCATAGGTTTCATCCCCTGAGTGAAATTGCCCCCCTGGCATTCTCCAGTCAAGGTGGCGCTTCTGCACCTCCTGTTGCACCTCCACATTCCTGCCAAGGTTCGGGAGTGTGAAACTCTAGCATGTGCGAGAGTTAAAAAGGAACTGCGCCAGTTGCAGGTCCATGGAGTTTGTTTTTTATGCCTCTTTTGAAAGTCTGGACTACCCTTTCCACAAGGCCGTGAGATGAGGGATGGTCCGGAACGGATCTGATATGCCAGATGCTGTTCCGTTTTGTAAACATGGTAAACTCCTCACTTGTGAAGGGCGCCCCATTGTCCGTTATCAGGATCTCAGGAATCCCATGGGTGCTGAACGAGCACCGGAGTTTTTCTACCATGGCCCTGAATGTCGTTGAGGTCTCCTTGCACAAGTCAAGCCACTTTGAGTTGGCATCTATAATATTGAGGAACATGGACCCCATGAGAGGCCCTGCAAAGTCCGCATGCAGTCATAAAACTTGAAACCATAAACACCCATTGAGGTTTATTTGAATACAATTGCCTCCCGTTCGGGGTCTTATCTGCCCTGGCGATTTTCCAGTGTATAATGGAAAGCATCCTGCAGGGCCTGCCGAATGTGGCTATCTATCTAAACCAGGGGTGGGCAAACTTTTCTGTGCAAGGGCCACATTCAGAAATTCACAATTCACAAAGGGCCGCATAGTATATTAAGTAAAATAATTACTTCACCCGGTTATGATTCTGGGCGCCTCATATAGAACATAGAACAGTACAGAACAGGCCCTTCGGCCCTCGACGTGCCGAGCAATGATCACCCTACTCAAGTCAACGTATCCACCCTATACCAGTAAGTAACCCAACAGCCCCCCCCCCCCCCCCCCCCCCCCCCCCCCCATTAACCTTAAAAAAAAAAAAATTTTAAAATTTTTTTTTTAATGACTTGGTGGGCCGCAGAAATACGGCCCGCGGGCCGTAGTTTGCCCACCCCTGATCTAAACAATGTGCTTATCACAGGCACTATGGAGGAGGAGCATATGGACAATCTGCAAGAGGTACTCAGGCAGTTTTACCAATCGGGCACCAGGCTAAAGAGGAGCAAGTGTGTGTTGTGCGCAGGAGGGGTAATCTACTTTGGATACAGAGTGGACAGGGATAATCTACACCCAATGGAAGATAAGGTTCGGGCCACAAATGAGGCTCCGACCCCGAAGAACACACAGCAGGGTTGGTTTAGCTCAGTGGGCTAGACAGCTGGTTTGTGATGCAGAACAAGGCCAGCAGTACGGGTTCAATTCCCGTACCAACTGAGAATTCTGAATTCTCCCTCTGTGTACCTGAACAGGCGCCGAAATATAGCGACTAGGGGCTTTCCACAGTAATTTCATTGCAGTGTTAATGTAAGCCTACTTGTGACAATAAAGGATCTTTATATTTTGCACCACGGAACTCCGGTCATTCCAAGGCCTGGTAAATTATGATGGAAAATTCATTGCCAACCTGTCCACCTTATTGGCTCCACTCCACATACCATTGAAGAAGGACCAGAAGTGGCTCTGGGGTGCTTTACAAGACAAAGCATGCACAGGAGTAAAAATAATAAGCATCTGTCATCCACACAGCTCCTCACCCACTATGATCCAGCTCAGCCATAGGACAGCAACAGTCACCCCCATGGGCGTCCCATCCATTCCCATGGATGAAGGGAGGCCGCTGGTGGGAGATTCTGGTGCTCCTGCCACGCCAGGCAGCCGGGAAACTGCATAAGACCCTCTCAATATCCCTATCGATGCCAGCCCACCACACATAACTACAGGCCAAAATCTTTATCACTATCTTAAACTTTATCGTCGTCCAATCTGTGGGCTAGGAGCGTCACAATACCATAGGGGGAGGCATCACAGGTCAGGATTTGCTGAGAAGAGGTTGACTAGGATGTTGCCTGGTCTGGAGGGTATTAACTATGAGGAGAGATTGGATAAACTCGGATTGTTTGTTTAAATTTTTTAATAATCTTTATAATCTTTATTGTCACAAGTAGGCTTACATTAACACTGCAATGAGGTAAGGGTGGCATGTGGTGCAGTGGATAGCACTGGGACTGCGGCGCTGAGGACCCTGGGTCACGGTCCGTGTGGAGTTTGCACACTCTCCCATGTCTGCGTGGGTTTCACCCCCACAACCCAAAGATGTGCAGGTTAGGTGGATTGGCCACTCTAAATTGCCCCTTAATTGGAAAAAAATATTAATTGGGTATTCTAAATTTTTTTAAAAACACTGCAATGAAGTTACTGTGAAAAGCCCCTAGTCGGCACATTCCGGCACCTGTTCGAGTACACTGAAGGAGAATTCAGAATGCCCAAACTATCTAACAAGCACATTTTTCGTGACTTGTGGGAGGAAACTGGAGCACCCGGAGGAAACTCACACAGACATGGGGAGAACGTGTAGACTCCGTAAAGGCAGTGACCCAAGCCAGGAATCAAACTGCGACCCTGGCGCTGTGAAGTAACAATGCGAAACACTGTGCTACCATGCCGCCCAGTTTTCACTGGAATGACGGAGGTTGTGGGGCAACCTGATAGAATTTTCAAAATTATAAGAGGCATGGACAGAGAAGATAGTCAGGAGCTTTTTCCCAGAGTGGAAAAATCAATTACTAGGGGACATAGGTTTGAGGCGTGAGGGGGAAGGTTTAGAGGAGATGTGCGAGGCAAATTTTGTACACAGAGGGTGGTGAGTGCCTGGAACGCGCTGCTGGGGAGGTGGTGAAAGCAGGGACAATAGCAACGTTTAAGAGTCATCTTGACAAATACATGAATACATGTATTTGTGGCCGAAGAGCCAGTTTCTGTGCTGTACTGTTCTTTGCATGACTCCAACCAGCAGAGAGATAGCCCCCTGATTCCTATTGACTCCAGTTTACCGAGACATCTTGAAACCATAGTTGGTCAAATTCTACTGTGTTGTCAAGTGAAGTTACTCTCACCTCACCTTCGGAGTTCAGCTCTTTTGTCCATGTTTGAACCAGGCTGTAATGAGGCCTGGTGACTTTGCTTTCCATCGCTTATGTAGAAGGTCTCCGCTCTCATTTTACATAGTATTTACAGCTCTTCCATAATGCTGGTCAGGCAGTTGTTTAGTGGCTTTGGTTAGTTAACAGAATTATCATAGAATTTACAGTGCGGAAGGCGGCATTGCGGCCCATCGAGCCTGCACCGGCCCTTACAAAGAGCACCCTACTTAAGCCCACGTCTCCACCCTATCCCCGTAACCCAGTAATCCCACCTCACCTTTTTGGACACTAAGGGGCAATTTATCATGGCCAATCCACCTAACCCGCACATCTTTGGGCTGTGGGAGGAAACCGGAGCACCCGGAGGAAACCCACGCAGACACGGGGAGACCGTGCAGACTCCGCACAGCATGATGTTGATCTTTTAATATAACCTTTGAACCACCCTGTTCAGGTTTTAACTCCTGATTTCCATTTTCTTTCATTTTTCTAACATCTAGGTCTGTGAAGAAATTGTGAACCCGTCGTGAATTCAAATTGGTTTCCACAGCAATGGATTTAACCGTATTCTGTTTAGTTTGAAGATGACTGTTATCTTTAAGTTTGTTTTCATGAATTAATCCTTTGATTCTTCCTTTCCGGAAGAAGCATGCACTATTTTGTGCTGAGTAGATTCATCTTCAAATGCTTTATGAACTTTGTTAGTGTTATACTGATGATCAGAGAAAACATCTTGATATGACTCTCTAGTTAGCTCCTGAATTCCTTTAAATTCTTTATGTTATTCATCTTCCCACTCAGCATGAGTTTTGTCTGGTCTTTTTCTAGTGAACAAGATAGCTTCATCATTCTGAAGTCTCAAATTACATTCTAGAATACATATCTTTCCTCACAGCTCTATGGTATCAGTTTTGGTTACAGCTGAGCCATTTGCATTCAAAGCAGTTCTTTGCTTTCTTTCATCATTAGCTTGAGTGCTGTTGCTATCTGCCCGTTACACTTAACATGTGAAAAATATCTGTCAATATATCTTTATTTAGCAAACCACCTGGAGAGAACTTCACGAGCCTTCTAATATAAATGATTAAACAGACCCTTGTGCCTCGATGAATAATGACTGACTGGCCCTCTATACTGCATGAAAATTGGGTCATTTTGCCTTTAAACAGAAGAATCCAATAGTTTTCTATTTTCTGATCTACTCTAACAGGAAATATATTCAAAGCCACCCATTTATCATAAAGATCACCTATTGGTACAGACTTTTCTGAAAAAACACTATACAATCCTACAAAAGCGACAAGTTTACCTTTTATTTTCCAACAGTTTATTTTTACATGACTCTTATGACAAGTGGAAAATGGAGAAATCTATTGTGGTGAATGTAGAAATTGTTATATATTATAGCTATTTCAGTAATGTTATTAAAAACCTGGGTTAAGGTATACATTTGCTGCTGTAATGTTAATAAAGAACCTAGGTTTAGGTATCCAGACTGTGTGACTGCTGGGGATGTAATTAAGACGTTGTAAAAGGTAGGGTCATGATTGGTTCTAACCATTTACTTGTTTACATGTAGAGGGCTAATGGAACATTGTTGTGATTGCTGGAGATTTCCTGAAGAGTAGGTATTTTTTGAGGGGTTGTATTTAGTCCTAGCTAAGCAGGTTATCATAGAATCCCTACAGTTCAGAAGGCGACCATTCAGCCCATCGAGTCTGCAATGACCCTCGAAAGTGCAGACTACCTCAGCCCAATCGCTAGCTCAATTGCCATAACTCCTTAACCCCACCTAACCTTTGTCCACTTAGGGGCAATTTAGTTTGGCCAATCCACCTAACCTGCACATCTTTGGACTGTGGGAGGAAACCAGAGCACCCGGAGGAATCCCACGCAGACACGGGAAGAATATGCAAACTCTACACAGTCACCCGAGGTCAAAATCGAACCCGGATGCTTGGCGCTGTGAGGCAGGAGTGAAAACCACTGCGTCACCATGCTACCATGTTATGTGACATCTTAGTGGGATACAGATGATGTAATTAATGTGAGGAGCTAGGTCTGTCTGCATTTTGGCAGTTTGCCATAGGAATTGAGTCTGACAGTACAGAAGGATTTTACACTGAACAGCACTTTTGCCAAATGCTGCTACGTTGAGCAGAAGTGTACTGAATCTGCTGTTGAAAATAAATTGCTCCAGAGGTCTACACAACTAAGCAAGTAACCTATTTGCTAACTTTATTTATAAGTGGCATTTGAACTGTATTGGGTTGCTTAATTGGAGTTAGTAGCAGGTGTAGATAGTAAGTTGAAGTTTTTCCTTGTGTTTAAGCACTGTTTAACTGATAATTGCAAAGCTATTGTCTTTGATGTTAATGAGGTTAATTCTGTGTTTAAATTCAAATTTGTTTTCACATAAAAGATACCTATTGGTAGGGCAGCACAGTGGCCTAGTGGTTAGCACAACCACCTCACGGCGCTGAGGTCCCAGGTTCGATCCCGGCTCTGGGTCACTGTCCGTGTGGAGTTTGCACATTCTCCCCGTGTCTGCGTGGGTTCCGCCCCCACAACCCAAAAATGTGCAGAGTAGGTGGATTGGCCATGCTAAATTGCCCCTTAATTGGAAAAAATAATTGGGTAATCTAAATTTATTAAAAAAAAGATACCTATTGGTCAGAGTCATCATTCCTGGGGTGAAATATCCATTCCGCACAGTTTTACAAATTTAAAAGAAATTGTTTGGGTTTCTTGTTCAGTATTCTAACAGATGTTGGGGTTTGTACCGGGATCCTACACTATGCAGGTTATGAATGTTGCCCAGTCTCAGGGGTGTACGTGTATCCTTTCCTGCCCTTCTGCAGAATACCTTCAGCATACTCAGACTCTCCAGGCTACGAGAAGGCAGAGCACAGCCACTAAAGTCACCCTGGGCCATGGTGCAGCTTGATATGGGTCTGCCTCCAACACAACTGCAAGCGAGTAGTGGCAAGAAATATTTGTCACAGTTACAATTGTTAATCATTCATGCATTGATTGCTGCCTTGTCAGGTGCCAAATGAATCCTTGCTCACTCAGTGGACTGCAGTGTTTGGGTAGACTGTGTTCTGTCAACTCTTCAGCTCTGTCAGTACAGTCAGGAACCTGGGCAAAAGGTATAGGAATATAATAGGAAGGAGGTATGATAGGAATATCTACACTACGTCAAGGTGAGTTTTGCATTGACCTTCAAAGGGCACCAGTGTCACAGGAATCCAAAGTATATGAGATTATCCAGAGGGATTTGAAGCTCCTCGTGAATAAATCACGAAAAGTTAGTTTGAAAGTTCAGCAGGTAATTGGGAAAGCAAATGTAACATTGGCCTTTATTTCTAAGGAAATGGAATGTAAGAACAGAGAATTCTTGCTAAAACTATACAAGGCACTAGTTAGATGACACGAGGAATGCTGTGAATAGTTTTGGTCCCCTTATCTAAGGAAAGATATACTGGCATTGGAGGCAGTCCCGAGGAGGTTCACTCGGTCCCTGGAATGAAGGGACTTTCTTATGAGGAGAGGTTGAGTAGATTGGGTCTGTGCTATTTGGAGTTTAAAAGGTTGAGAGGTGACCTTATTGAGACATTTACGATTCTGTAAGGATCCTCCTGTTAATCCCTGTCTGTCCTTCTCTTTCCCCTTTTAACTTCTGTTATTTTGCTATTTCAATTTTTGTACCTGGACAACTAATGTGCCTATGCAATTAAGATATTCTTCACCTTTAATTCGAGTGGATGGAAAACTAAGGATTGACTGATGACCTCAGGCAAGGAAGGTTGCAAAGAGCTGTTTATATTTCGGATCAGCAGATTCAAAGGCTATCAGTGCTAACACATTGTGCTGGACTTGACTGTCAGCCAATGGACTGTTTCAAATTGCCAGGTCTTATGAATGGCCCTTGCCGATTGGACAGAGTTTCTTTGGAATGCCCCTTCCTCCATGTTGCTGTGTTTTCTTTTACTTCCGTTTTGCTTCAGAAGCTGGAGGACCACAACTCTGATCTCTTTCTCATCTAATGGATTCTTTCTGGAGATCCAAAGGAAAGACTTTTATCTCTCCACAGCCAGACTGGGCTGCAAGGAAATCCAGTCCAGCCACTGGCTGAAGACAGGGTCAGTTCTTGAAATACCCTTTAAAAGATTTTGTGTGGGGGACTCTGTTATCTCAGTAAGGCTGTTGGCCATTCGCGGGGAGTTGGAAACAAGTAGGAATTAAATAGGCCAGAGGCGGATTCAAAGAACAAGGAACAAAGAAAAGTACAACACAGGAACAGGCCCTTTGCCCCTACCAGTCTGTGTCAACCATGCTGCCTGTCTAACCTAAAATCTTCTACACTTCCAGGGCCCATATGCCTCTATTCCCATCCTATTCATGTATTTGTCAAGAGGCCTCTTAAACATCTCACGATCATACCTGCACCACCTCCTCCGGCAGCGAGTTCCAGGCACCCACCACCCTCTGTGTAAAAAACTTCCCTCGCACATTTCCTCTAAACTTTGCCTCTCGCACCTTAAACCTATGTCCCCCAGGAAATGTTTTTTCAACCCTGGGAAAAAGCTTCTGACGATCACCTCCTCATAATGTTGTACACTTCTGTCAGTTTGTCCCTCAGCCTCCGTCATTCCAGTGAGAACACACCGTGTTTATCCAACCTCTCCTCATAGCTAATACCCTCCAGACCGGGCAATATCCTGGTAAACCTCTCCTGTACCCTCTCCAAAGATAAGTGCGGCCTAACTAAGGTTCCATACAACTGCAAAACAACTTATCAATTTTTATACTCAATGCCTCAGCCAATGAAGGCAAGCATGCCTTATGATTCTTGACAACCTTATTCATCTGCCTTGCCACTTTCAGTTATCTGTGGACCTGTATGCCAAGATCTCTCTGCCTGTCAATACTCCGAAGGATACTGCCATTTATTGTATATTTCCCACCTGTGTTAGACCTTCCAAAATGCATTACCTCACATTTGCCTGGATTAAACTCCATCTGCCATTTCTCAGTCCAAGTCTCCAACCAATCCATATCCTGCTGTATCCTCTGACGGTCCTCATCACTATCTGCAATTCCATCAACATTTGTGTCATCTGAAAACTTACTAATCAAACCACTTACATTTTCCTCCAAATCATTTATATATACTACAGACAGCAAAGGTCCTATCATAGATCCCTGCGGAACACCACTAGTCACAGCCCTCCATTCAGAAACGCACCCTTCCACTGCTACCCAGTTCTGTATCCATCTTGCCAGCTCACCTCTGACCCTGTGTGATTTCGCCTTTTGTACCAGTCTGCCACAAAGGATCTTGTCAAAGGCTTTACTGAAGTCCATGTAGACAACATCCACTACCCTTCCTTCATCAATCATCTTATTAACTTCCTCAAAATACTCCATCAAGTTAATGAGACACATCCTCCTCTTCACAAAACCATGCTGCCTCTCGCTAATAACATAAAGGAAGGTGGTTTTGGCTGTTGGAGGTCAAGCACCTCAGTTCCACGGTATCATTGCAGGAATTCCTCATGGTAGTGTCCTAGGCCCAACCATCTTCAGCTGCTTCATCAATAACCTCCCACCATAAGGTCAGAAGTGAGGATGTTTTCTGATGACTGCACAATGTTCAGCACAATTCACAACTTCTCAGATACTGTCCAAATGCTGCCAGACCTAGACAATATTCACATTTGAGATGAAAAGTGGCAAGTAACGTTCGTACCACACAAGTGCCAGCCAATGACCATCTCCACCAAGAGAGGATCTAACCATCTCCTCTTGACATTCAATGGCATTACAATTGCTTAATCCCCCACAATCAACATCCAGTGGTCACCATTGACTAGAAACCGAACTGGACCAGCCATTCAAATACTGTGGCTACAAGAACAGGTTAAAGTCTAGGAATTTGGCAAGTAACTCACCTCCTGACTCCCCAAAGTCTGTCCACCATTTGGCATAAGTCATGATTGTGATGAAATACTCTCCACTTTCTCCAGGAAAAAGCAGTCTGCTTGATTGCTCCCCCTTCCACAAACATTCAAACCCTCCACCACCAACAAACAGTGGCAGCAGTGTGTACCGTCTAAAATATGCACTGTAGGAGCTCACCAAGGTTCCTTTGACAGCACTTTCCAAACCCAGGACCACTACTATCTAGAACAGGGGTGGGCAAACTTTTTCGTGCAAGGGCCACATTCAGAAATTCACAATTTTAAAGGGCCGCATAGTATATTAAGTAAAATAATTACTTCACCCGGTTATGATTCTGGGCACCTCATATAGAACATAGAACAGTACAGCACAGAACAGGCCCTTCGGCCCTCGACGTTGTGCCGAGCAATGATCACCCTACTCAAGTCAACGTATCCACCCTATACCAGTAAGTAACCCAACAGCCCCCCGCCCCATTAACCTTAAAAAAAATAATTAAAAATTAAGAATGACTTGGTGGGCCGCATAAAGACCTTTGGCAGGCCGCATGCGGCCTGCGGGCCGTAGTTTGCCCACCCCTGATCTAGAAGGAGAAGGGCAGCAGACATCTGGAACAGGACAATCTGGAAGTTCCCCTCCAAATCATTCACTACCCTGACTTTAAAAATTTGTGTTCCTTTCCTGTAGCTTGGTCAAAACCATGATACATGAAAATGAAAAAGATCATGACCAACTTTCGACCACGGAATCTTCTCGAGATTGTGAGTTGTCAGTTTCTCTTTTCTCCGTATTGACTGATTACACTGGCATGTATCACATGCTAGCACAAAGTTGGTTATGTCAGTATTTATTCCAGGCCAATATACTGCTTGTCTCGCTCAACATTGACACTTTTCTATACCTAAATGACCTTCATGAATCTTTTGGAGGATTGTATGTCTTAAAGTTGTAGGAAGTACAAAACGATGGGGACAAAGTAGAAATCCATCTACTACAGTGAGATCAGATCTAATATTTCTGAAATTTGAACAACTTCCTTGCGGCCAACCGTTCTTTATATGGCTGATTACTCGCTGCAACACTGCATCTTTCTCATTTCTGCTCTGATGAGCTGGAGGTTTTTATCAGAGATAGGAAGAATTGCAGCTAAGAGATCCCTTTGAGCTTCTACAAGTTGAACTATCTCAGGCTGCTGTCCTTCTGTTTCCGTAGCACAAGATAATGCGTCGGCAATCACAAGGTCTTTCCCTGGAGTGTAGACCAGTTGAAAGTCGTACCTTCTGTTATGTTTCTTAAATGAATGCTAGAAGTCATTCAGCAGTTGAAGGATGGTTCATTGTGCTCCACAATAAATGACTTTGTTAGCTTTTACTTACAGAATGACACTTGTAAAGATACTGCTTTTCTATGCTCTGCAACTAGGCCTAACCACACTTGCAGCCCTGAGCTCAACTTCCGTCCCTATCCTGTTCCCCTGTCTCTCCAGCCAAAGTGAGCGAGGGCGGGCCTTCGGCATCACTCTTATATGCCCCCGTGCTGCCCCCTGGTGGTACTTCCATTTCCCATCAGCCCCTTCTGTACACACTCAGGCGAGGATCACTACACCTTCTTAGTTCCATGGTGATTCGTTGCAATCTTGGGGTCATATCATTCAAATCTTTCTTAATTATAAGAACAAGTGATCTGTTTCAACCATGAACGTTGGACGTCCATACACATAGTCATGGAATTTCTGTATCCCGTAAGCAAGCCTAAACAATCTTTCTCGATTTGAGCGTAACGTTGCTCTGTGGTTGTCACAGATCTGGATGCATGTGCAATGGGTCTCCAAAAAGCATCATCATTCTTTTGAAGGAGAACTGCCCCAATCCCATTTTGACTCGCATCTGTGGAAATTTTTGTTTCTTGCTCGGGGTCAAAAAAGGAAAGGACAGATGCGTGGTCAGTGCTGACTTTAGATCAGACCATTCTTTTGTATGCTCTGCAGTCCATGAGAGGATAGTGTTCTTCCTTATGATGTGGCACAAGGCAGTTGTTTGTGAAGCAAGGTTGAGGATGAATTTTCCTAAGAAATCCACTGCACCAAGGAATCTCAGTACTGATATTTTATCTTCTGGGTTGGACATCTTCTGGATAGCGGCAATCTTGTCATCATCTGATTGCACACCGTGTTCCGATACTTTGTCACCCAGAAATTTTAACATTGAGATACCAAAGTTGCACTTTGCCCGATGAAGCTTTAATCTGTATTTGTGAATTCTCTGTAACACCTGCAGGAGTCTTGCATTGTGTTCTTGATGAGTAGATGACCATATTATGATGGCATCCACATATACACAAACTCCATCTGGATTTGGAGAAACTCCAAGAACCTACCTTTGACATCATCTCTATAACTTCCTTCAATCACCTTAAATTATGTCCCCTTGTGACAGCCATTTCAGCCTTTGGGAAAAGTCTCTGGCTATCTACTCTATCCATGCCTCTCATCACCTTGTACACCTCTATCAAGTCCTCTTCCTTCTCCACTCCAGTGAGGAAAGCTCTAGCTTCCTCAACCTTTCTCCATAAGACATGCCCTCCAGTCCAGGCAACATCCTGGTAAATCTCCTCTGGACCCTCTCCAAAGCAGCCATATCCTTCCTATAATGAGGCAACCGGAACTGGACACAATGGGCAGGATTCTCCGATCCCCGCTGGGTCAGAGAACCGACGGGGTGCGGCGTGAATCCTGCCCCTGCTGCCTGCCGAATTCTCCGCTGCCGAGGTTTTGGCGGAGGTGGGAATCGCGCCAGTCGGCGGCCGCTGGTAGCGTCCCCCATGGTAATTCTCCGGCCCGCGATGGGCTGAGCAGCCGCCCGTTTTCGTCGGGTCCGGCTGGCGTAAATCACAACAGGTCCTTACCGTCGGGACCTGGCTCCACGGGCGGCCTGCAAAGTCCTCGGGGGGAGGGGAGGGAATCTGGTCCCAGGGGGTGCCCCCACGGTGGCCTGGCCCGCGATCGGGGCCCACTGATCCGTGGGCGGGCCTGTGCCGTGGGGGCACTCTTTCCATCCGCACCGTCCGCTGTCAACCTCCGCCATGGCCGGTGCGGAGGAGAACACCCCTGCGCATGCGCTGGGATGACGCCAGCACACGCTGGCGCTCCTGCACGTAAACCAACTCGCGCGGCCGACGGAGGCCCTTTGGTGCCGAATGGCATGGCAATGAGCCCTTCCGCGCCGACTGGCACGGCGCCAAGCACTCCCCGCCAGCCTAGCCCCTGAAGGTGCAGAGGATTCCGCACCTTCGGGGCAGCCCGATGCCGGAGTGGTTCACGCCACTCCTCGGCACCGGAGTGGCCCGCCCCACCAGTTCGCGGAGAATCCCGCCCAATATTCCAAGTGTAGCAAACCAGGGTTTTATAAAGCTGCAGCAAAACCTTGCGGCTCTTAAACTCAATCCCCCTGTTAATTAAAGCCAACACACCACACGCCTTCTTAACCACCCAATCAACCTAGGTGGCAACTTTGAGGGATCAATGTATGGACCCCAAGATCCCTCTGTTCTTCCAAACTTCCAAGAATCCTGCCTTTAACCCTGTATTCAGCATTCAAATTCGACCTTCCAAAATGAATCAGTTCACATTTATCTAGGTTGAACTCCAGAGAAGGGATGGTCAAACCGCCAGTGGCTAGGCCCCCTATTCTGTGAACCTGGTGGCGAATACAGTGCCCAATGCGCGCCAGCCCATCCTGGCCCTCCTCCGCATCCTCCTCTTCGGACGAGGCCTGCCATTCTTCCTCCTCCTCCAGCACATCACTCCTCTGCTGCTCAATGTTGTGGAGGCTGCAGCAGGTGTGGAAGACCCTCCTAGCACTGTATTTGAGGGCCCCTCCAGAGCATCCAGGCACCTGAACCGCATCTTCAGGATGCCAATGCACCGCTGGATCACGCCCATGGCCATTGTAAGGGTGTCGTTGTAGCAGTTCTCCACATTGATGTGAGGTCTCTAGATAGGCGACATCAGCCATGACTGCAGCGGATAACCCCCATCGCCCAGGAGCTAAGCCCTCACCCTGGGGTGCACTTCGAATGTGTCGAGTGAGCCAGAATTAAGGCGTTGTGCGCGCTGCTGGGTATGGGCGCAGATGTACATGATGAGCAACTGGTGATCTCCACCAGCTGCACAATCATCAAGTGGAACCCTTTCGGTTTGTGGAGGTCACCCCCTCATGTGGTGGTGCTCGTAGCGGGACATGCACCCCAATGATCACCCCTTGGACCTGGGCATCCCGGCGATCACAGAGAATCCACCTGCCTTGGCAACCTGGTGGTCTCAGCCTATATTCAGCTTGTATATTGCGCAGCCCAGGCATACAGGGCCTCCATGACGGCGTGGATGCATGGAGGTCAGTGAGATCCCAGCCAGGTTCTCACTCAGTGCTTGGAAGCATCCTGTCGCAGTGAAAATCAGGGCGACTGTCATCTTGACAGCCAACAGGAGCCTCCATACCCCCAGGGTTCTAGGTGTGCCATGATGTGGCAGAGATGTCGCATGGTCCCCCTGCTCAGGCAGAGTCTTCCGTCTAGCTGGTCCTCGAAGACAGGTGCTGCTGGTACACACAAGGCCTGATGTGAGGCCGTCTTCCCGCCTCCTCCTCAGCCTGCTGGGCTGCCAGCTCTCCATCTTTACCAGCTCTCTCCTGCTCCTCTGGGGCAGGCTCCTATTCTGCAGGGTCCTCCCTGAGCAGCTCCTGCTCGTACAGCCGCAGTGCATCCGCCAGGGCTGCGGCAGCTAGGCAGATGCCAAACATTACTGGTTGGATACTGAAATCTATTATCTGTAAGGGGTGAAAGGCAGACATGTTGGCATGGCGAGTGATCCCGTGCCCAATATGGTCCAACAATCTACACAATGGCCATGTCCTGCACTGCAGTCCTTGCCACCGGAAGTACCCCTCCCCGACCTCGCATCCCCACCGTGTCCAGTCCCCTGGACACATCGCCCTTCGCACCACACCTCGGTTCCGTCGGTACCTGGCACACGGGAGCGGGGGAGGGCTCTGACCCCGGCACCCATCCCTGCCAGCAGGTGTACTAGTGGCTGGCCTCCTTGGGTGGGCTGCATGGTGCCCTGCCAACAGGATGGCACACGGTTGTTGGGGAAAGGTGTCTTTGGGCTCCTCAGGTTGGCCTTGGGGGAAGGGAGGCCACCTAAGGCCGGGGGCGCTTCGTGCAACTACAGGTCATGGCTGCAGTGATCTGTACATCTGCACATACACCAGGGATTACAGCACAGATGTAACAGCCACAGCATCACTAGAGGGAAGCATCAGAGACGGGTATAAAGGGTCCAGCCCAAGGGAGGATCCGCCTCTTTTAGAAGCACAGGGCTAGTGAGCAGCAGCAGAGACAGCTCAGCATAGGCAGCTTACCTTAGCTTCACTGGTCATACCTCTTGACTGTATTACATCTAGTTAAGCTCTGGAAACAGAACGAACCCTCTGAATAAAGTATTTGTTAGCTGGAAGTCTACAATCTTTATTCAGACTTGGGGAATAACATATGGTACCAAGAGTGATTTCCGCAAGCTAGCTAGACACCAGCAAGAGAAGAGAACTTAAACCAGACATTCGACCAAGGAAGGCCTCGCAGCATTCGGACCCTTCGGATACCAATCGGCACGATGGGCCCAATCCAAGCTCCATGCCTGCTCAAGACCACTGGTAATATGCATTCCAATTGGAAACTTTTTATACAACAGATCAATCTATATCTAGAAGCTAAGGATCTGACCTCTGCGTCCGGTGCCTGGAAGATATCTTTGCTCTTATCCCTGGCAGGGCAGCAGGCATTAAAAATATATAATTGCTTTACCTACCTGGAAGGGGAGGACAAGGGTAAGCTGGAAATAATCAAAACATTTGAAACCCACTGTCAATCTGAAATCAATGAAATATTTGAAAGATTCAAGTTCACCAGGCGTTTGCAAAATACCGGGAGAATCTTTCAGCAGTTTTGTGACTGATTTAAAATTACTAGCTCAATTCTGCAACTTTGAAAACCTCCGTGACTCCCTCATCAGAGACCAGATAGTCAATGGGATATCTGATGAGGGACTCAGAAAATCTTTATTAAAATGAAATGACTTAACCCTAGAAACGGCCATTCAAAGATGCTCTACTCATGAAAAAAGTAAAGAAGAGTATGAGGAACTTACTTACCGGGACCAAGGCCTTCATCACAAGGTCGAGCCCATCAAAATGGTGGCCCAGGCTTCCAGAAGGTGCTCCTCCTGCGCGCGCGAACCTGGATGCAGGCCACACACATGCGCAGTTCTCCCGACAATTCGACACGGAAGAAAGGCGTACTGCGCATGCACGAGCGTGGAAGGACAGCGTCATGACGTGTCCCCACTGCGGACACGCCCACTTAAACGCGCAATGTCCAGCTTCTGGCAAACAATGTTTAAAGTGTGGCAAATACAACCACTTTGCCTCACAGTGCAGAGCTGCACTGCAAATGAAGACCACAAGATAGAAACACATTAACTTCAACGTAAAAAGCATAGACTCAACAGAGCACAAAAAAAACCCAATGATGAGTATTCCTCGGACGAGGACAACCTCACTTGCGACAACTCGCTTGTCGTAGACAGGACCGAGACAATTGAGGAACCTGGCGCAACAATCGCCACGCCTCACCCGGTCAACAGCATTGATTACAGCAGTGTGTGGACTGCGACTGTGCAAGTCAACGACTTTCCATTAGTCTTCAAGCTTGACACTGGGGCCTCAGCTAACCTCCTCACTAGCAAGAATCTCCATTCGATTCCAGGAGACCATGAACTAATACCCGCTGCATGTCGGCTGAAGGACTACAATGGCAATCAGATTGCCTCAATGGGATCACGCCATCTCCTGGTGGACAAAAAGACGATACGCAAGCAGCTACGATTCGAGATCGTAAACAACAATAAATCAGGATAATGGAGCAAATGACCAAGGGCATCGAGGGTGTCAGAGTCTATGTGGATGACATCATCGTATGGTCCACCACTGAAGAGGAACATCTCTGTCGTCTGAAGAAGGTGTTTCAGAGGATTCATAAATACCGTTTGAAACTGAACCAGGCAAAATGCACATTTGCGCAGGAGTCTGTAACCTTTTTAGGTGATACTTTTTGGGTGATCATCTCAGGGTGTCAGCCCTGATGAGGCAAAAATCACTGCAATATGGACCATGAAGACACCACACGACAAGAAGGCGGTGCTACGATTCCTGGGCTTCGTCAATTTCCTCGGCAGGTTCATCCCAAACCTGTCCGCACGGACGGCAGCTTTACGCAATCTCCTACGAAAGACCACTGGGTTTGAGTGGACACAACATCACCAGAATGAATGGGTGGATCTCAAAGAGCAACTGACGAGGGCACCGTCCCTTGTTTTTTTTGATGCAACCAGATCCACCAAGATCTCCACTGACGCCAGCCAGGACGGGATTGGTTCCGTTCTCCTCCAACAGGACGACCAGTCTGACTGGGTCCCGGTGGCATACGCATCCAGGGCCATGATCGCAACTGAGTGCAGATATACACAAATGGAGACAGAATGTCTCGGATTCCTCACTGGGATTCTGAAGTTCCACGACTACGTGTACGGCCTGCCCACGTTCATAGGGAACAGACCACAGACCATTGGTCCATATCATAGACAAGGATCTGAATGACATGACACCTCGTCTGCAGCGCATCATGATGGAGCTGCAAAGGTATGATTTCCCCTAGTATACACCCCGGGAAGAGACCTTGCCATTGCCGACGCACTGTCCCGATCAATTGGCACTGACAGCGCACCACCAGCCCCCATCAGAGAAATCAAGGCCCAAACACAGTTATGCATGGAGAATTTGCCTGCTTCGGATGAGAAGCTTTGCTGAATCCTACAGGAGACGCAGAAAGATGCAACCTTACGGAGGGTGCTGCACCTACTCCAGCACCGTTGGACGAGGGGGACAATGTCCACAATTTCAGAATGTCAAGTCAGAATTGATTGAAGTCGATGGCCTCCTGCTACGCAATGCGCAGATTGTGATTCCGGCCAGTCTCCGCGCCGAGATGTTACGTAAGATTCATGAAGGCCACCTAGGAATTGAGAAATGCAAAAAGCGAGCACGACAGGCTGTGTACTGGCCTGGCATGAATCAAGGCATAACGGACATGGTCATGACATGTGACACCTGTCAAAGACATCAACCCGCACAGTGCAAACAACCACTGCAGCAACAGGAACTTACAATGGCGCCGTGGACAAAAGTGGGCAATGACCTATTTTATGCCGCAGGGCGTGATTACGTCCTGATAATGGACTATTACTCAAACTATCCGGGGGTACTGAAACTCCCTGATCTCCCGTCTTCATCTGTCATCAAGGCGTGCCAGGAGACATTCTTGCGACATGGAATCCCGCGCGTGGTGATGTCAGATAATGGTCCCTGCTTCGCGAGCTGGGAATGGAAAGAGTTCTCAGACAGCTACAGCTTTCGGCATGTAACGTCCAGTCCGCGCTACCCACAGTCAAATGGGAAAGTGGAAAAAAGGTGTCCACATCGTTAAATGATTCATTAGCAAGGCAACAGATTCACACTTGGGACATCAACCTAGCTTGGTTATCATACCGAGCAACCCCATTGAGCTCAGGACTGTCGCCAGCGCAGATGCTCTTCGGCAGAGGCATCCGGACAACCCTACCAGCAATACAATTCTGAGACCCCGACAACGCTCTGGTCCTCGACAAAATGGGCACTCCGCTCCAAACAAAAACGATACTACGATCAACATGCAATCCCACTCAAGCCACTGACTATAGGCAACATCGTCAGAATCAGGGACCCTGAATGCAAATGGTCTGAGCTAGCCATGGTGATCAGGCAGGAGGCACCGCGGTCCTACATTGTCAAATCGTCTGCGGGAGTACTTTTTCACCGTAACCGCCGGGATCTATTAGAGATTCGACCTACAACGCCTGTGTTTCCCACACTGGACTTGACCGAGTCCATTTGTCCACAGGACGTTCCTCACCACACAACGCCAGACAGTACTCTTGATGACATCAAACCATTATCCCTACTACCACCGTTACACCGCTTCAGCAGAAGCCGTAAGGCACCCGACCAGCTAGATTTGTAACGACACTTCAACACACGCACAAGACGAATATGGACATTTCTCACGATGGACTCACAACACAGTTAATTGTTTCTGTTTTACTTTTATAATTTTCACAGTGTGCAGATTTCAATATTCTCACCACTTGCTATGTACAGTTTTCTTGAGGCCAGTCTAGAAAACATGTCCAATAAAAGGGGGGATGTAGTGATCTGTACATCTGTACATACACCAGGGACTACAGCACAGATGTAACAGCCACAGCATCACTAGAGGGCAGCACAGAGACGGGTCCAGCCCAAGGGAGGATCCGCCTCTTTCAGAAGCACAGGGCTAGTGAGCAGCAGCAGACAGAGACAGCTCCGCATAAGCAGTTTACCTTAGGTTCACTGGTCATACCTCTTGACTGTATTACATCCAGTTGAGCTCTGGAAACAGCACAAACCATTTGAATAAAGTATTTGTGTTAACTGGAAGTCTATAATCATTATTCAGATTTAGAGAATAATATAATGGTGGGCAGTCAGTAGAGGGTGCTGAAAGATATCTGGACACCCCGACCCCGGGGAGGCCACCCCAACCTCACTGTCCATCCCCAGGTCGCCTCCTGTTACACTCTCCGGGTCTGGCCAATGGCAGAACTGCAGCACCAGCACCACTGCTACTTTGGGAGCATGCCTTACTGCCTCTCACTCCTTCAGCAGCCCTGGCGCCTGTTTACCGATTTTAATACCCACAAATGAATCTCGCCATCAGTAATTCTTCTTAGCGGGGGTGGAGCATCATGGGAAGCCCAGAGAATGCAGGGGCGGGCCCATTAATGATAATCCAATGGCATTTACTGTACAATTTACATGCTCATGCCGGTGTGTACTGTGGACGCATTCATGCCACTGTTTAGGCATCAGAGCATGGCATTCTGTACGGTGCTGCCCTCGATTTTCGATTGATAATTCTCCACCCGATCGGGCTTTACGATTAGCACACATGGCTAGCACTGTGGCTTCACAGCGCCAGGGTCCCAGGTTTGATTCCCTGCTGGGTCACTGTCTGTGCGGAGTCTGCACGTTCTCCCCGTGTCTGCGTGGGTTTCCTCCGGGTGCTCCGGTTTCATCCCACAGTCCAAAGACGTGCAGGTTAGGTGGATTGGCCATGCTAAATTGCCCCTTAGTGTCCAAAAAAGCTAGGAGGGATTATTGGGTTTTGGGGATAGCGTGGAAGTGAGGGCTTAAGTGGGTCGGTGCAGACTCGATGGGCTGAATGGCCTCCTTCTGCACTGTATATTCTATGATTCCACATCTGGGCAGCATGGTAGCATGGGCAGCATGGTAGCAATGGGCAGCATGGTAGCATGGTGGTTAGCATCAATGCTTCACAGCTCCAGGGTCCCAGGTTTGGTTCCTGGCTGGGTCACTGTCTGTGCGGAGTCTGCATGTCCTCCCCGTGTGTGCATGGGTTTCCTCCGGGTGCTCCGGTTTCCTCCCACAGTCCAAAGATGTGCGGGTTAGGTGGATTGGCCAGGCTAAATTGCCCGTAGTGTCCTAAAAAATAATGTTAATGGGGGTTGTTGGGTTACTGGTATAGGGTGGATACGTGGGCTTGAGTAGGGTGATCATTGCTCGGCACAACATTGAGGGCCGAGGGGCCTGTTCTGTGCTGTACTGTTCTAATTCTAATCGCTGGACGGAGAATCCCGTCCCTCGTGTTTACATGATAGAAACACAAGTTTTGAGAGGATATGCCCAACAACAGTTACTAATTTTTTACTTGCTGATCAGAAAAATTATTAGCCACATCTGGATTTCCAATTGGCCACATGTGGCTCTCATTTTGGAAAAGATTGCACTGGAATCATTTTTTAGGTGAAATCAAGTGACAGGGAATTTTGGGACAGATGTTTAGGAGAGTGAGTAATAGCTGGAATAATCTGCAGCTACGATGTTATGGCAAGGGTCTTGTACTCATTCAAGGGACACCCAATGAAAAATGTTATTTACAAGAAACTTTGATGGATGAACTGAGATGGAGTCTCCTGCATCGATCTTGTGATCTTGCATTCTGTTCTCAGCGCGACTAGGATTTCAGCTCAACGCTGCAGGCTTATAAAAAGGATTGATGGCATTTTTCAAGTCACATTAATTAAAGAGATATTGATCTTAACAGTGTGCCTGCCACTATTATGGAGTGTAACATGTGTTGATATACGGCTCACGAAAATGTTTGTTAAAGATTTCATCAAAGCATTGGTAATCAAAGCATCCGGGTATCGACAGAAAGCCATGATTGAGAGAAAAAAATGCATACTTACCCGTGCACAAAATGTGCGGCGAACTTTCCGGCCCCAGCGGTAAATTCAGGCCTCTGGTGGGACATTGTGCGCAGACCCCAGTGCAGCGCAGTTTGAATGTAGCCATGGGACGGCACATTGAGGTCAGACATTTTAGACTGCAGATTTGTATTGAAGACAAAAAGCAACAAGTTTTGCATTTGTTTTAAAGGAATGTTTTGAAGGGTTTTTTAGTTTTTCTTCACTCTGTTTTATACAGCCAATGCTCTTGTCTTTAGTTCTTTTAAAGGAATTTTTAATTTCATTTTTTATGATTACAGGCCTTCATTATTTAATATTATATGTGTACTTTTGTTATTTGTTTTAAACCAGTGAAACTATTTAAATCTTCACATTATTATTATGACTTTACGTGTGGCATGCTTAAAAGTGTCCGTATGATTTAACTTAAATTATGACAACTGAAAATTTAAATGGGAAGAAGACAAGGCAGAACATCTTGGACCATGAACAATGGAGATTCTTGAAGCAGGACAAAATGTAAATAATACGTCTCCCTACAGACCTGCAAAAGGGGTCACAAAATTCTGTTACAAGATGGTTCTGACCTGGTCATAAGATTTAAAAAGTGCCCCCCAGGGCTTTTTGCTTTTCGCTGTGACTGTCCTTGTAATATCTGATTTGATTTGATTTGTGTTTACCTTTATTATATTTCTCCCTTGTTTATTTCAATTATCTTATTCATTTATAATTATCTCATAATTAAATGATGTGTTTAATGTTTCAGTAAGACATTTGTAGAAGTTTCTAAAGGTTAATGGACAAAATTTATTAACAAAAATAATGTTATAAATACAAAACTTTGATGCCATGTTCATATTTAACTTCATGTTTAACATTGGCAGCTGCCGTATGACATTTTATTGAATAACTACCTCAACTTTTATAACTCTTTGCAATTACCTTTTCACTTTAACACAACGATCATAAATATGTTTTTTTACTGAGACACAATGGGCGGGATTCTCCAATAATGGAGCTATGTCCCTATGCCCGCGGAAAAACGCGCGCGAATCACTCTGGACTTACCTGGAGAAAGCCCAGGGTGATTCTCCAATTTGCAGGGGGCTAGCAGGGACCCGGATTAGTCCTTGCAGCTCTGGCTGCCGATACGGGGCGTTGCACTTCCGGTCGGGGGTCCGTACATGCGCACAGCGGTGGCCTGCGCCGGCTGCCCCGTGCGACATGGCTGATCCACACCGCGGACTGTGTAATTGATAATATGGAAAGATGTGTCATTTGAAACATGGAAGTCTGGCAATATTGGTCTGAGAGAAACATGAGAGGATACAGGGGGAAATGCCATGAAGGGTTTGGGCAGCACAGTAGCATGGTGGTTAGCATAAATGCTTCACAACTCCAGGGTCCCAGGTTCGGTTCCCGGCTGGGTCACTGTCTGTGCGGAGTCTGCACGTCCTCCCCGTGTGTGCGTGGGTTTCCTCCGGGTGCTCCGGTTTCCTCCCACAGTCCAAAGATGTGCGGGTTAGGTGGATTGGCCATGCTAAATTGCCCGTAGTGTCCTAGAAAGTAAGGTTAAGGGGGGTGGGTTGTTGGGTTACGGGTATAGGGTGGATACGTGGGTTTGAGTAGGGTGATCATTGCTCGGCACAACATTGAGGGCCGAAGGGCCTGTTCTGTGCTGTACTGTTCTATGTTCTATGTTAACAGCAGCTGCCAGGAGAAGGATTGTAAAATAAAGATAGCCTTGGTCAAACAGGCTTAGCAAACAGGATTATTGTATGAAGCTAAAAGCAATGGTTCACACCTTCATTGAAAGTAACTATCTTAGTAAGCGTCCGGAAAAGCATGGATGAGGGTTTCAGTTGAGCTAGGTGATAAATGTAAACCTTTCAAGTTATAACCAAGTGGATTTTTAGCATTACGCTAAAAGCAATGATTCACCCTTCATTGAAGTAAAATCAGCAGATAGAAAAAAATGACTAAGGGAGCAAATATATAGGTGTGAAATTCTGCTAACACCAAGTAAATTAAAGAAAACTGGAGACTATCAGTCTACGAGAAACATAATTTAAAGCTAAAATCAAAGACAAAATTATGAGCTGGGGACACAATTGGAAAATAAAACTATAGAAATGGCAGGAGCCAAACCACAATTCACACCCCTATTGAAACCAATGAATTTTTGAATATCACAAAGGAACTTTGAACATCACAAAGGAAACAATGTAATCAGAGACCTGAGAGGTGAGGTCATTTCAAAATGAATACTTAGTTGTGTTAGAAAAATTTAGATTAAAGGTACCTTTTACAATCCAAGTGAAATAAAAGTTACTTTACAATAAAGCCATAAAAACTTAATAACTGTTAGAAAGAGAATATAAACCCAGAGACCAGAGCAGGAACTACCAGAACTCAGAGAGGCAAAGAGACAGAGAAGGAACAAGCAAGCAGAGTCAGCTTACAGTCAGCTTGGCCATGGGACAGAGCAAAGCAGCCGAGCTAAAACAGCTAATACATCGAAGGAAGACCAGAATTTAAAGAGAAGGCAGAGTCAGCTCAGAGTCAGCTCAGAGACAGTCAGCAGAGCCAGCTCTCACAACTCGGTACATGGGAAAGATAGGATACAGCAACCGAGCTCACCAGCGAATACATCTAAAGAAGACCAGATTTTAAAAAGAAGATTGATTGTCAGTTGGGCCTGAAAGTCCCTTCAACCAACCAGAAGGATCCAGAAGCAAGGGGCGCGATTCTCCGCTCCCCACGCGGCCTGGGAGAATCGCGGGAGGCCCCCCAGACATTGTTTACGCCCCCCTGGTGCCCCCCGCGATTCTCTCCCCCCCCGGCTCGGAAAAATTCTCAGAGCCCACTGGGCCAAGCGGCCGGCCCTTCACGCCCGTTTCACGACGGCGGCAAACACACCTGGTCACTGCATTCGTGAAACGGGCGCCAGATGCCCGTTTTGGGCATCTAGGGGCCCGATTCGGATGGGAGCACCACGACTGTGCTCCGGAGGGGACAGGCCCGCGATCAGTGCCCACCGATCGTCGGTCCAGCATCCAAAACGGACGTACTCTTTCCCCTCCGCCGCCCGGCAAGATCAAGCCGCCACGTCTTGCCGGGTGGCTGAGGAGAAAGACGGCCACCGCGCATGCACGGGTTTGTGCCGTCTGCGCGATTAAGTCATCCGCGCATGCACGGGTTGGAACCGGCAACCCGCGCTTGCGCGGATGACTTCACATTCTCGGCGTGACGAGGTCGCTGCCGAGAAAGACGGAGGCCCGCTCCTAGCCCCCCAGGTGGGGGTGAATTAGGTGCGGGAAGCGGGCTCCGAGGCCGTCGTGAACCTCGCCCAAGTTCACGACGGCCTTCATGAATACGGCCCCCTGCGGAGAATTCCGCCCAAGATCTTTTTACTTTTCTGTAAAGACAGTGATTGCATCTTTTAAAAGAAAAAAAAAATAAGAATAAAATAATTTAAAAGTTTTAATCTGAAACAGTGGCTATTAGCCTACTTTACTTACTTAGCAATGCAGGACCCAGGATATCAATGCTACTAAGGGGTAAGTAGGTAAAATTCTTCAGTGAAGGTATGGGTTATACTGGGGGATAACTTGAAAATATAGTTTGACGTGAATAGTATCCACCGAAGCCTGCATCGGAGTCAGGGAGTGAGAATCCCCGTTCACCATTTAGAATGTCGGCACTTTTTGGTATAGGGGCCTTCTAAGAATAGTGGTGAGGTTTCAACAACAACCGGCACTGAAAACGTAGGGCCCCCCCCAGATCGTGCACCCGCGGATCGGTGGCCCGCAATCAGTAGCCTAGCCATCCTGGAGGAACCCCCCTCCCCGTGGCAGCCACAGACTGAGGCGTAAGTCTGCCACTCCGAGTTCCTGACCGGTGGAACCATGAGAGAACCACGCCATCGGGAACTAGGGCTCGGTGCACTCGGTGAATTGCCACGGGGGCTTCTTTCAATAGCACGTGGTTGGTGCCGATTCTCCGGCAACCGGAGAATCGCGGGAGCGGCTCGGGCCCCATCTTGGGTTTGACGCCCATTCTCCACCCCCGCGCCAATCGCAATTTTGGCACGGAGGCTCGGAGAATCCTGCCCAATTGTTTTGTTGTCTTTCTGTAAATTGGGGAGGGAGGGGTTGGGAGGTGAGGTGAGGTGGTAAGAAATGAGGGTTCATATTTTATTGTGGCTGTTGTGTTTACAGTGGCTATTTTACTTTTAGGACAGATTGCAAAGCTATTATTTTAAACAAAACAATATCAACCTAATATAGAGGATTACGCAGTGGGCAAAACTTAAAACTATATACAAAGTGTGCGTAACATTACAATCATGAGCATTTAAAAGGTGGATGGGTAAAATACTCTTACACATTCAGTTATGGTTGGTACAGTCACAGTGGTTAAAGTCACAAGAATTGGATAGTTCCAAAACTAATCATTCACTTACAGAAGTTAAACCTCATACAAAAGTACATGTAGATCCTGTGATTCTACATTATAACTAAGCCAAACTGCTAACGCCTACACTGCCCTTGCATCACGTGGAGCCTGGGCCTTTATCCCGTGCACCAGGAGCTATGTCTGCACCAGGCTTCATATTGCCCTCCTCCAACTCCTCCACTTCTGGGGGTAAGTCATTTTCCAGGTCAAAGCTCAGTCCATGTTGAAGGGAAAAGTTGTGCCCTGCACAACATACTGCAATTGTCATGAGTTTCATCTTCACTGTGTCAGTTAGAGTTTGACTGCAGGTCTTCCTTCAACATTTCTTAAAGGTGACCCATTGGGGTCACTCCGGGTTTCACTCCGGCGTCGGCTGATTGTCTCCCTTTGGGAGAATTGCGCCCATGGACTCTGATTGGTCGAGGCACTGCCATGGAGAATTCACCAGGAAACAGTTAAATGCCAAACTTTAGTTTAAATTCAAACCAGGCAGGTGGACTCTGATTGGTCAAGGCATTGTCAGGAGGAATGAATCAGGGAATGGCTGACCCCCAAGTTTTTGTTTAGTTGAAAAAGGTTCAATGTGTGGACATTCACCTTCTATTTGCAATGTACATGACATTATGTGTACATATATGGAGCTTCTAGCACATGTAAGTGAGCTATACTATGAGCTGCAATTGAATAACACTTGCTAAATAATCCTGATTTGCCAAGAGTTACACTGACAACCAATTTAAGATTATTACTTTGGCTTTATAAATTGCAATTTTTGTTTTACAAATCAGTGCTGGCTCTCTGATCAGTTGAAAACATTCAGGGTACTCAGTCATCCAATCCTTAATTATGGATTGGTAATTTCCCGACAACAGATGTTAGACTAACTGGTGATATCATTGAATCATAGAATTTACAGTGCAGAAGAATGCCATTCAGCCCATCGAGTCTGCACCGGCCCTTGGAAAGAGCACCCTATTTAAATCCACACCTCACCCTATCCCCATAACCCAGTAATCCCACCTAACCTTTTTTGGGCACTCAGGGCAATTTAGCATGGCCAATCTACCTAACCTGCACATCTTTGGACTGTGCGAGGAAACTGGAGCACCCAGGAGAAATCCACACAGACACAGGGTGAATGTGCAGACTCTGCACAGACAGTGACCCAAGCCGGGAATCGAACCTGGGACCCTGGAGCTGTAAAACAACAGTGCTACCGTGTCGCTCCTCAGTCTATAATTTCCCGGTTAAGCTCAACCTTCTGAAATAGCTGAGTGACATTCTGTTGGCGGAATTAAATGAGTAGAGTTCTTCAGACCGTATGAAACTTTAACAAAATAGCTTTATTTGCCACATGCAGGTGGGAGAGCTAGAACTCAGCCGTCCTAACTACAGGTCGGTCCAAGTCGCTCTGGCCATAAAGCTGTTTTACACATCTGATACAGTTTTGGATAGTACAGGCTAATTCAAAGGAATACAAAAATGTTTCAAAGTCCTACAATACAATCGATTATCGATACCGGCAGTCTGATTAGGTTACTTCCCTGATTAGAAGGCGTGGACACATTGTCTGACATGCTCTACCTTTAATTGTTCGGTGGACACGTCTTGTCCATCTGCTTCGCAATACAAAGGAACGTCCTTTAGACAATCAGCCAGTAATGAGATGGTGAGTGCTCTGTTTTCCTGTTACATGTATATGGGTGGGTCCACAATGCCCCTTTCAGACATTCAGGAACCAGACTGAACGTTTTTGATCTGTGGGCTATGAAATGTGTTACCTGCGATATGCCTGTGTGGTATGCTAATTTGCATTTGTCCACATTTTGGGTTTTAAAGATTGTCAGATTATCCCTTTCCAGGCATGCCCATCCCTGCTATCCCATGCGTACCTCAGATTCTCCATTTTCCCTCCTACACATTTGCATTTTCCAAATCCCAAAGAATGGCTCCTGAATTGAGGAAACTGTGAAAGATCATAGTTAGGACATTGGCAATGTTCTCACCTATTTTCTTTAAACACTGAAATGCAAACCATTTGGTCCTAGGTATTAGTCATTTTATAGTCCTAGAGTTCTCTTCATTATTTTTTTTTCTTAGGTTACTTTTAATGGGACCACATCCCCTATTCAGTAGTAATATTATTAGAGATTTATGAGGATATGAGGAACGAGTAGATGTAATATACTTGGATTTCCAAAATGCATTCAATAACCACCAAAAAGATAAGGACACATGGAGTTGGGGATAATATGTAAGCATGGAAAGAGGAATGATTAATGGACAAGAAGAAGAGGTTAATGGTAAATGGGTAATTTTCAATTTGTCAGGCTGTAACTAGTGGAGGATCAGTACTGGGGTCTCAGCTATTTCTAATCTATATAAATGACTTAGGTGAAGAGACCCATATATTTTGTTTGCAGATAATACAAAGCTAAATTGGAATGTTGTGAGGAAGAGATCTTCTATTCTAAGGAAAGGATCTACTTTCATTGGAAGTGATACATAAAAGGCTCACAATATTGCTTTCTGGGATCAGAGGTTGCCCAATGACGAGAGGCAGAGTAAATTAGGGCATAGTCTGTGGTATTGAAGAATGAGAGATGATTTCATTGAGATACGCAAGATTCTGAAAGGGTTTAGCAGGATGGACACTGAGAGGTAGTCATATGCCCCTGGCTGAGGAATCCAGAACACAGGATCACAACCTCAGGATAAGGAGTCGATCATTTAGGACCAAGATGAGGAGAAAAATCTTCGCTCAGAGGCAGATGAATCTCTGAAATTCTCTACTCCAGACAGTTGCGGATGCTCAGTTGTTGAGTCTGCTCAAGACTGAGATAAACAGATTTTCAGTCTGTCAGGAAATAAAGGTATAGGAGGACCAGGTGGGAAAGTGGAGTTGAGGCAGATCAGCCATGATTAAATTGAATGGGATGCAGATTTGAAGGGCTGTATTCTCAAACTTAGGTGCATCAGTCCATTGCTTCTGGAAACTCCAGTGGTCACCTGCTCTTGGACGGAGTGGGTGTGCTGCCTGATATAAGAGGTCAGTCCTTAGTATTTCTAGTAATAATAACGGATACATTTTAGGGATAAGGATTACTTCCCTTTGGCTTTTCGGTGTGACAATTTCTGTTGTAAATTCCCACTTATTTTTGTGCCTTGCTGGATTTTGGCTATCCTCCTCCGAAAGCATTCAATTTGCTTCGGAAAGGTTTAATGAATGCTTTGGATAGAGCTGCAATGAATGAGTAACAAGTTATGAGTGTACAATTTATCAGCCCTGATTGAGGCCACATTTGGAAAATTGGTTTGTTCGGCTGGCTGCATTCAGGAACACGGGTCTACATGCAGCCATTAAAGGGATCTACTCAGTCCTTTTCCCAGCTCCAATGATGAAAACAACTGCCGACTCTCATAATTCTCACCCACTCTTCCAATTGCCCATCTCTCTTGAATACTTCTCATTACCCTCCTCCTCCCAATTTGTTTTTTAAGTTTAGAATACCCAATTCATTTTTTCCAATTAAGGGGCATTTTATCGAGGCCAATCCACCTACCTTGCACATCTTTGGGTTGTGGGGGTGAAATCCACGCAAACACGGGGAGAATGTGCAAACACCACACGGACAGTGACCCAGAGCCGGGATCAAACCTGGGACCTCATTGCCGCGAGGCTGCAACGCCAACCCACTGTGCCACCGTGCTGTCCTGTCCTCCCAATTCTTAACTGCAGCTGTGCAGAAATGTGGATCTTCAGATATGCCCCTTTGCATGGAGGGTATGTTAAATACAGATGGAAAACAACCCTGAACATCATGAAATATTACAGTAATGTATTTATTAATCTGACCAATTGTCGATGATGTGTGTAGTTATAGCACCATCTAAAGGCAGAAGCCGCAATTCTTGTATAACAAATTCAGAAAAAAAATCTATTTGATTGAAGATTGATGCAGGAAAATGAAACAAAGTGATCTACTTCATAATCTATATGTTGCATACCAATTGTACATGGTAATAAGCCTTGAGGCGTACGTGGCCAATAATTTCCTTGAAGTTGCTTCCTCCCCCCAGCTGTTGTAACTCCACCAGAAGCACATCGGAGAAGTTATGGTGCCACGGCAAGCGACTCTGAGGAAACTCACAATTTTGTAGCGCAATTTTAAGTATCTATAGGAATGTCCCATCAAACACTTGTGTACAGCCATCTGATCAAACCATGACAAGCACATGAAAACTCCAGAATGATCTGCATCCAGCAAAGAGAGTAAGGACTATAATAATCTTTATTGTCACAAGTAGGCTTACATTAACATTGCAATTAAGTTACTGTGAAAAGTCCCTAGTCGCCACACCCTGGCGCCTGTTCGGGTACACAGAGGGAGAATTCAGAATGTCCAAATTACCTAAAGGCACGTCTTTCGGAACATGGGAGGAAACTGGAGCACCCAGAGGAAACCCACGCAGACACAGGGAGAACTTGCAGACTCCACATAGACATTGACCCAAGCCGAGAATCGAACCTGGGACCCTGGCGCTGCGAAGCAACAGTGCTAACCACTGTGCTACCATGCTGCCCTACTGTTGGACTTTCAGAGACGGCAGCTATGATATCTATCATTGATTACTTGGGCACCAGGATATAGAAGGACCGATCTGTGTTACAGTGTTCTGGTTAGTACTCTGATTTTGCAGGGGCTTCAGAGAGGACCATGGATTTCCAGTGTGGTGCCTAGAGAGAAAATGGGGTTTATTTTTGTGAGTGAGGATTTGGTGCTAAAATCCATCTACATCTATTTGCAAATGGACCATCGGTAAAAGGAAAATCTAGATCTAAATCTCAAGTCCGAAATATCCTGCAACATTTGTCCTGACAAGATATATAAACAATATGAACAGTGCTTGCAAAACAGCATGTATTGACCATCCTGAATTGTCCTGGGTATCAACTGTCAACAGTATAATATGGAATTAGAGTCTCGGGTAGGCCAGAATAGAGTTACCCTGGACAGATGTCCTTACCTAAATAAGCCTTTCGAGTTTTTTTACAACAGTGTTTCAATATTCAGTTTCTGGTGACAATCCAGAAATTGTCAAATTTATTGTATTCTACTTCACAAGCCGTCATGTCGGGATTTGAACTCAATGCCCTTGGATCAATCCAAAACCGTAGTTAGCTTTCTTACTTTGACAGTTCCATTATCCCAAGTGTTCAGCAGCCATTAATGAATGAAGATGGGTTTCTTTTTGTTTCAATGCTCGATTATGTTGACCACAATATAATGGACAGGAAATCACAGGCTTGTATGCCAGGAGGATTCAAAGCTGACTATTCCCTGATGTACTTTAGACTCGATTTTCTTAAAGCTGCTCATGATATTAAGCTTCAAAAGTTGAAGGCGTGAGTCCTCAAATTGAATATTGAGGTCAGCATACCTAAATTTTGAAACAACTTTCGCAGGATGTGTGTGACACTGTCCAGTCAGTATTTGCTGCTGTAGCCACCGAAGTTGGCCATTCCCTCAATACAAAATGGAGGAACGCAAAGCTTGCAGGGTAAAATGGACAAAGTTTGCAGCACAAGCAGGCTGCAACAAGCCACTGTGTATTCTGTCTGCTAAGAGAGCAGACAGCACCAAAACGAACATTCCGCATACTAATGAAGCAATCTCCGGGACAGTTAGCATAGTAATGGAACGATCCCAGGGACAAAGGACACAAATAGGGAAGTGATTGCAACATTGTATGGGAAGCCAGACACCCCGGCACCAGCGGGGTTCGAAGACAAAGCACCTGAAGGCCCGCCCAGTAGTCGAGGGACAGCCTCAGTATTGGGGGGATTCAAACAAATCGATTGGGAAGAGACCCAATCGATCCCCAGCAGATAGAGGGTCCACCCAAAAGGGCGTGAAGCCCTGGGACCTATAAAAGACAGGTCCCAAACTCAGTTCGTTCTTCTTGACCAGCTCTCCTCTCTTGACCAGCCCTCTCGACCAGCCTTTACCGAAGAAGACCTTGACCGAGAGGGAGGAGAGGTTCGGACAGCAGCCGCCAGCAAGTAAGTGTCTCACAACGATCGCTACCAGAGATAGACACTCCTGACCCCTTTTAACCCGTACCAACCTGAAGTCTGCGGACCCAGTGCAGAGCAAGAGGCCATTGTGCCCCTGATCCGGCAGTTCCTTATTCAGATAAGTATTGGTCTATTTAGTGGTAGGAATAGTTTAGTCATCTTAGCGTGTGCATGAGTAGTTTATAATTGTATTATAATAAACTCATTTGTTTTAACTTACTAATTGGTGTATGGTTTTATTGCTTTGAAACTTGTGGCGGTATCTTAACGATACCTGGCGACTCCAAAGCTAAGTAACGAAACAGAGCCAAATCGAGTGTTAAGCACACTCACCCAGAACGAGCAACGTTTAGTGGGGACATCCGACGGGACTCGATTAGAAGTGGCCCCCCCCCACTCCGAGAGAACCCAGAAATGTGAATTTGAAAAGGAAAAACCACAAGTGTTCAAGTAGTTCAAACCAATAATCATAATTCAGAAGTGTGTTTTTGCATGTGTAACTAACAGGGTTGTAACCGAGAGATTTTTGTTGCGACAAACTGTCGGGAGTTTTATCAGTCGGAACATAGCGAAAGCCATACCCGTATTTTATAAGCATTGCCTTATTATCCCTCGTTCCAAATTAAAAGAGAGCATAGGAGAAAAAGAAATGGCCATGCAGGCAATGGAATGCCTCATGAACCCAGAGCAGTTCGTGGTCGCAGCGACCAGCAGTAGCAGAGTAGGCCAGTGTCCCGTATGGGAGCTGGAACTCAGGAAGTACCTCAAAGGGAAAGGATGGCCCCTTTGGAGTGAGTTTTGTGTGAATGAGGAGACAGGTCCCGGGAGTATAGGGCATACCTGGTGGGAAAACCCGAGTGAAATTCACAAAAAGAGTATAGGTAAAGCACGTAAGCCGATGGCAATTGTGTCCTGCTTGGCACAATTGCGAGGCACAGAGGAGGTCGTCAGGACGCTCCGAGCAGAGTTAGAGGAGAAGAACCGAATGAGCAAAGTGGATATCAGGGACATCGAAAAAGAGAATCTAGGTTTAAGGCAACGACTGGTAGATAAGGATAGAGAGGTGGATGATGCCAAGAGGGCACATCAGTCTTGTCTAGCCCATCTGAGCAGTTCCCAAGTTCAATATGAAAAGGCCTATCAAGATGTGCAGCGTGCAGTCTTGGTAAGAGAAGAAGCAGAAAAGCAGGTAGAAACACTGAAGAAGCAGGGTAGCGACCCAAAGGCAGCTTTAAGAGCACTCCATGCTGCCACCACTGAGCAAAGGCAAAGCACAGTGGACCACGTGAAATGTAGGAAGCAGATTGCGCAGCTGCAATCTCTGCTTTCTGTGCAGAATGGGTTCCAAGAGACATTTGGAACACAGTTAGATGAAGAAAATGCCCCAGATTAGCAGGAAACCGTGCAGCGCTATGTTCAGGGAACATGTGCTCCAGCAGCGCAACAGAAAAGGAAAGCGCCCCAACCCCCCACAGATCAGATAGCACCCGCACCAATGAACCCAGTCACCACCCAAAGAAAAGCAACCGCAGAAGGTGCACCCGTGATCACATACACCACCCTCTTAACTGTAACACAACTAAGGGACGCGTGTGAGAAAATCACACCGTTCCTCCTCACTGCAGTCCCCCACCAATTTTTCGCACGAGTGAAACAGCAGGCGACCATGTACGGCCTGGATGAGCGAGAGCAGGTTAAGCTCACGGTTTTGAGTTTAGACTCATCAGTAGTAGCAGCCCTCCCCGACCCACAGAATGTTGGCAGAGGCACCCTCGAAGAGATGTATACAGCTATTTTAGACGCGATAGGGTACAACAGAGGAGACCCAGTCGAAGGCCTAAATAAGTGTAGGCAGAAAAGAACCGAGCACACCACAGCATTCGCAGGAAGGCTGTGGATTCATTTCACTGCCGCTTTTGGTGATTTAGACCGCGCACATTTAACCTGAGATAATATGGTTAAATGGACCCGCACCATCATCTCCCACTCCACAGATGCAGGACAGAATGTCTGCAGCAATTATGACCCCTCAGAAGAGGCCCATAATGAAAAATGGGTATTGAAAAGATTGTCCCGCGCTTGGGAGCAATCTGTCCAAGGCAAGGTAACAGTAAAGAACCCCGAAGAAGCTCAGGCTGCAGCAGATATCCAAGCAGTGAGAGCACACCAAAACCCCGCATGGGTAAATGAAGGAAAGAACAGCCCCCACAGAAGTCACAAGAATGTTATAACTGCGGACAGTTAGGGCATTTTGCTAGGGAATGCAACGCCCCGAGAAATCTCAGAGAGGCCAGCAGACAGGCACTCTGAACAGGAACAAAGCAAAGCCTATCCACAGTATAGGGACGCAGTCAGGACAGACCAATGTGGACGGAACGGACTGACGGTGTTCGGGCTCCCCCACTTGGGTCTGTGACACCCTCTGGGACATATCCGGAAGAACGGTGGTCACGGCGAAAATTCGGGGAAAGCCCATAGAATTACTTTGGAACACAGGAGGGTCCCGCACAACCATTAATTCCTCCACTACACCACAGGCAGACACTTGCCCCACTACAGCTTCAATAACACTAAGCGGCTTTACAGGTCACTCGCAGCAGGGACACATTACAGCCCCTGTATCAATCCAACTAGGGAATATCTCCACCAGACACCCCGTTGTTTTAGTTAATCTGCCCCGCACAGCAGAATACATACTGGGCATTGACTTTATGAATGCCCACAGCCTGCCGTTCGATCCAGTAAATCAGTGTGTCTGGCGAATGGTGAAATCAGACAGAGCACCCGCAACGCTCACAGTAGGAGAGTACGCGAACAGGATTAGCGCAGTAGGTGACTATTGTTTTGACCCGACCACACCTAGCACAGACAAACAGGTTAGGGCAGTTCTGAACAGACACAGGACAGCATTTACCAGTCACCGGCACGACTGCGGCAGAATGACTGGACAAGTTCAAATTACAGGACCTGACCCGAGACCACAGAGACAGTACAGATTTCCCCTAGAAGCAGAGGGAAAAATTGGAAAAGTTATAGAGAGCTTATGGGAGCAGGGTGTACTTAGGACAGTAGCCTCCACTAATAATGCCCCTATTTGGCCAGTGAGGAAGCCCGACGGATCATGGCGTCTGACCATTGATTATCGGGAACTCAACAAAGTTACCCCAGCAGTAGCCCCCACGGTAGCAACAAGTCCCGAGACCATGCTCAAGCAGGGACTCCACTCCAAATATTTCACGGTATTGGACATTAGCAACGGCTTTTGGTCAATCCCTTTGGCAAAGGCGTGCCAGTACAAATTTGCCTTCACATTCAAAGGACAGCAGTACACGTGGGCATGCCTCCCACAAGGATTCCATAATTCCCCCTCCATTTTCCACCGACAGCTGGCAAATGGACTAGCAAAATTTTCCCGACCCGAATGTCTGGTACAGTACGTGGATGACCTATTACTGCAGACAGACACCAAGGCAGAGCACATTACGCTTCTGTCCAAACTCCTGGAACTTCTGAACTCAATCGGATGCAAAGTGAACCCCAGAAAGGCCCAAATATTGGAGAATCAAGTGATGTATTTGGGTACAGTCATCACACACAGCAAACGCGAGATCAAGTTCAAAAGAATTGAATCAATCGTCAAATTGCCCCTTCCCCAAAATGTTTCCCCCCTCCGGTCATTTTTAGGACTGGTTGGGTATTGTCGGAACCATATCGATGGTTTTGCGACCAAGGCAGCCCCACTTTCAGACCTCCTTAAGAAAGGAGCATCTTGGGAATGGCTTCCGCAGCATACAGAGGCTGTGGAAGAGTTAGAGAAAGCCCTTAGCGCAGCACCTGCGCTACAAGTTCCAGACAAACTCTCCCCCTATGCAATTGAGGTAGCTAGCACCGATCTGACCCTCTTGGCCGTGCTCCTTCAGGAACTGCACGAGCAGCTACGACCAGTGGCTTATGCCTCACGATTGTTAGACCCCGTGGAGCAAGGTTTCTCAGCCTGCAAAAGGCACCTGCTCGCGGTATTCTGGGCAGTACAATATTTTTCTTACATTACCGGACTCAACCCCATCACCATTTTGACCGAACACACCCCCACACAGTTACTTTTAGACGGTCGACTGAAGGACGGTTCAGTTAGCCAGATAAGAGCAGCTAGATGGACACTGCTGTTACAAGGACGGGACATAACAGTTAAACGGACCAAAACACACACATTTTTAGCAGACAACCTACAGTATCCAGGACTACCCCATGAATGCGAAATAGTAGCCCCCCTACACAATACAGGACCCTTCATTGCTAAGACGCCCCCCAGGAAGATAGGGAATTCAAGCCACAGCCCCCAGCACACAGAAATGTGTGCCCCCTTGAAAATCTATGTGGACGGTTCATCCACAGTTTTAAATGGCGAACGCATTACAGGATGCGGTATTTATGTGGAAGATGCGCAGGCACGCGCACTAGAGGAGATAGCACTAAAGTTACCCGGTAGCAGAGCTCGCAGCCATTGCATACATAGTGGACCACCCAGATTCGTTCCCCAGCCAAGCAGACATTTATTCGGACAGTTTATATGTCTGTAACAGCCTCACAGATTTTCTACCCCTGTGGAGGACAAAAGGTTTTGTCTCCGCGGACGGGAAGCCCCTTCCATCAGCCCCATTACTCCGCCATATCCTAGAGAAGGCAAAGGATAGGACATATGGCATTATTAAGGTTAGAAGCCACATCGATCATCCCCCCCTGGAAATGTGAAAGCCGACCCACTGGCTAAAGCAGGTTCCAGGCGAGGTCATTTTTGGACACCCCCAGCTAGCGCACCAGCTAGCGCCCCTGTGAGTTCAGTTCAGGTCTCACAGACAGACAGAGGATTTAGTACAGGCACAGAAGCAGGACGAAAATCTCCGGGAGATTTTAAAAGGAAACTTTGTGACCCAGTACGACAAATTCAAACACACGTTGACCACACATGAGGGTGTGATTATCAAGACCAGTTGTATGGGGTTCCTGAGAAAGACAGGAACCAAATGATTGCCTTATTCCATGATGGTCATGCACACCAAGGGATCGACCCTACCACAGCCCACCTTAGACAGCTCGGTTGGTGGCCCAATTTAAGAGACAATGTAACGCACTACATCGAAAACTGTTTAATTTGTGCACAGAATAACCCAGAAAGGTATTCAAAGAAGGCACAACTCAGCCACACTCGCCCCGATAATGGCCCCTGGACTAACCTCCAGATCGATTTTATAGGTCCATTGCTCCCTTGCAGGAATGGCTATAAATATGTTCTGGTGGTCATAGACACGTTTACGAAATGGGTAGAGGCATTCCCATCTCGTACAAACACTGCAAAGACAGCCGCAAAGATCCTGACCCACCATATTTTTACTAGATGGGGACTCCCCAGAAGTATAGAATCAGATCAGGGATCTCATTTAACAGGACGGGTCATGAAGAATGTCCTGACCATATTCGGCATCAAACAAAATTTCCACATTGCGTATCACCCCCAGTCAAGCCGGATAGTGGAACGCATGAATCGGACTCTAAAATCGACCCTTAGAAAGATGGTACAAGAGAACAATTCAACTTGGGATTCACTACTCCCATTCACCCTTATGTTTATACGAAATACTGTTTCAGCATCAACAGGTTTCACCCCACACACACTCATGACCGGAAGCCCTATGAAAGGTTCAGAATTCCTTTTAGGACTCAACATGACCAGCCCAGAAGTGACGGCCCTCACACATGAGAAAGCAGTAAAACAATTAGTTGAGACTGTAAGGTCTGCTCAGCTAGCAGCCGCAGTAAAATTGGGTAAAAGGAGGAAACAGAGCAAGGCCTGTTTCAACAAAAATGTCCATACCACAGATTTTCAGGTTGGGCAGCAGGTTATGTTATCTGTGTATAACATAACCCCAGCATGTTTTTGGCCCCAAAATTTTCCGGCCCGTACTCAATTTCGTACAAAATCAGCCCGTCAGTATATCGGATAAAATACCCCAACGGTAAGACTGCGTGGTTCCATATTAACCAGTTAAAGGCTTATGGAACACAGTCAAACCACTCCCACCATGTCCTGCTAGACGCAGCAGAACACCTCGCCCCGCCCACAAGAGACACATTTCCACCCTCCCCCCTCACAGACCAGTTCCTCATCGGACTCGACTTCGACTCCGCCCATTGACTTCAGACCACGCCCCAAAACGCCCACAAGCTGCCACAGCAGAGACAGCGACTGTGACTTGGACGACAGCCACAGCACGCCTCTCTACTGCCCTGATTCCACAGACACCACACACACCGACTACGACCCCGACTACAGTGATTTAGAGATCACTTACTTTAAAACTCCAGACCCACACCCAAACCCACCGCACAACTATGATGATCCAGACAACGTTCCTTCAAATTTAGACCCCACGATTTGGCACAGGGACAATTCATAGAGACTTGTCCGCAATGATGAGAGTGACACAATGCTAAAATTGCATGCCTGATCCATACAAGGGTATGGGATCCAGGAGAAGAGGATGACTCGGAGTCTGACTCCCGACACGGCAACCCCTTTGCGACCCTGTTCACAGAGAATGAAGAGAAGTGAGGTATCCAGATGATGTAAAAAGAGGGACCGCTTGAGAGATAAATGGTGTCCTTTCTGATGGAACCTGCACGCATGTTTAGACGTTTGTTTGTATGTTAAGTGTTTGATATGGAGATTGGCCACTCGCTTTTCAGCCAAAAAGCTTGTGACCACCTCACATGCACGTTAGTTTGTCCACCGATATTTCTGAGAACTTGACTCAGCTGCAATGTCTGGAGCCCAACTTAAGGCTTCACCCTTCACCCCACTAGGAGCATCTTGGCTCCTCCTTTTTTTTAGGTGCCCCTCTATTCCGGGAATAGAGGCTGGAATTCAACAATGATTCATTCGTTCCAGGTCGCTCAGGCAGTGGAGAAACGGCATTGAGGACCCGCCCTGTCTGAGGACCCCTCTCTGGTCAGCTAAGCTCGGGTACAGCACAGCATGCCCTACCCGGGGATTCCACCCAAATCTTACCCGTCGCGGCCCATTCGAAACCCATTTCGACTGTCTTATTTCTAAAAGTTTGTTTTCCTCTGGTTTCGTTTAACGCAGCCCTTTGGTTGCAACCCTCATGCTGTTTACATCCAGGAACATTTTGGGATGGTAAATTGCAACACTCTGTGAGACGGCTTGCACTGGTTTAGTAGTTAAGTATATGTCTGGTCCTAAATTCGCTTTTGAAAAAAAAAATGAGGGAGTCACATGGAGGTGACCATCATAAAGGGAAATTTGGAACAAGAGGACAAATATACTTAAAGTGAAGATATTAAGCTGAACACTGACAGATAATATGCTTGATCCCATAGCTTTTGGACGTTCGAGAGAGGAACCGAAGCAACAGCACAACAAGATCCCAGGAAGGAAAGAGAAGAGACGAGAGAAGATGAAGAGCACTCCAATTGCTATGTTTTTAGCTTTTGTGGCATCTGTGTGGTTGCACGTGGACGCAAACCCCCTTTCCCACAGTACAACGTTTGCTAACTTCTCCCAAACCCAGACCACCCCCAGCCCAGTCAATGGTAACAGTACCCCGACCTGGTGTACCAGATTTCTGACATGGTACTCCTTGTCATACATTATAGAATCACTTTTAGCAATAGCGATCATCTGTATTATAGTCCAAACCCTCAGGATGAGGAAATGGAGAAGGAGAGCCTACCGCTCTCGTGCCTCAAGTGTATAGAGTGAGATCCCCGATTTTTGGATTCCACCAGTCCCCTGAACCCCTGGAAATGTAATCAAGTATTTATTTTTACACTCGATGCCCGTGTAAAATAAAGAGATTCTTTCTATTAATGATGTACCTCTGAGCTCGACTGCCGAGTCAGAGAGAATGAGATGTAATGATGCTGCTGGGTGAATGATTAAGGATTTAGAATGTTGTAGAATGTTTAAAAATGAGATGAGAGTAGTTTATTGAGGATAGAGGTTCCCGATTTCAATTGATAATGCATGTCCCCTTTGACATAGCGCCAATCAGAAATTGTTAGATAAGGTTTTTTTTGGCATAATTGAGGAAAGTGCAGAGGCCATGGAACTCGCTGAGGTCAGGGAACAGAGACACCGTACTTGGGAGATCCTTCACGCTTTCGCATTAGGATCACAAGGAGGAAGTGTAGCCACCGAAGTTGGCCATTCCCTCAATACAAAATGGAGGAACGCAAAGCTTGCAAGGTAAAATGGACAAAGTTTGCAGCACAAGCAGGCTGCAACAAGCCACTGTGTATTCTGTCTGCTGAGAGAGCAGACAGCACCGAAACGAACATTCCGCATACTAATGAAGCAATCTCCGGGACAGTTAGCATAGTAATGGAACGATCCCAGGGACAAAGGACACAAATAGGGAAGTGATTGCAACATTGTATGGGAAGCCAGACACCCCGGCACCAGCGGGGTTCGAAGACAAAGCACCTGAACGCCTGCCCAGTAGTCGAGGGACAGCCTCAGTATTGGGGGGATTCAAACAAATCGATTGGGAAGAGACCCAATCGATCCCCAGCAGATAGAGGGTCCACCCAAAAGGGCGTGAAGCCCTGGGACCTATAAAAAGACAGGTCCCAAACTGAGTTTGTTCTTCTTGACCAGCCCTCCTCTCTTGACCAGCCTTTACCAAAGAAGACCTTGACCAAGAGAGAGGAGAGGTTCGGACAGCAGCCACCAGCAAGTGTCTCACAATGATCGCTACCAGAGATAGACACTCCTGACCCCTTTTAACCCGTACCAACCTGAAGTCTGCGGACCCAGTGCAGAGCAAGAGGCCATTGTGCCCCTGATCCGGCAGTTCCTTATTCAGATAAGTATTGGTCTATTTAGTGGTAGGAATAGTTTAGTCATCTTAGCGTGTGCATGAGTAGTTTATAATTGTATTATAATAAACTCATTTGTTTGAACTTACTAATTGGTGTATGGTTTTATTGCTTTGAACTTTACCTTGAAACTTGTGGCGGTATCTTAACGATACCTGGCGACTCCAAAGCGAAGTAACGAAACAGAGCCAAATCGAGTGTTAAGCACACTCACCCAGAATGAGCAACACTGGCCATCCCTAATTGACCTTGAAAAGGTGCTGGTGATGAGCTACCTGCTGCAGTCCATTAACGCATTTACGCATACCACAGTTTGTAGCAAAGATTAGACCTTATCCCATGCTGGGGATTACGGGCTCATTTTAGCACTGCAGTTTGGGATGGCCTTGGGGTTTGGGGGGTGGAGGCAGGTGAGAGAATTGAAAAGTTAAAAATGGGAAACCCTCTTCCAACTCACCCACTTCAAGCTGGGTTGGGGGCAAGTGACCATCCATTGTCAGGAGGTGGGTTAAGATTTTCCACTTAGTAGATTGAGCTCAGGACTTAACTGCAATATCAGATGGACATAAAAGTTCCCATGAAGTTATTATTCATAGAAGGACATGTGAGTTCTTCCCAGTGTCTTGGCAAATATTTATCCCACAACCAATATCACTAAAATGTTGTTGTTGGTGGTACCTTGCTTTATTTTATTCATTCTTGTGATCCGGATTCGGCTTCCGGTGGGGGAAAAGAGCGGTCGCGGGTGGAGGAGCTCCTTGGGGGGGAACAAAGTTGCTCCACGCCAAGAACTTACACCCAAGCGCGCAAATTCATCCATTTGGGCCCCCCACCCCCACAAGAGAGTGGGGACGAATAAAAACCCGGGCTCCATAGCAAATTAAAGCAGGCAACCTGGGCGCTCGGGAGCAGAGCGATCCACCCCCCAAACGCACGGCAGCAGAACGCGGGGCAGGACGAGCGGCAACCCGGACCAAAGCGGAGACCAAGCAGGAACTGAGCCAGCAGCAACGACCGAGGAAACAGAAAAGCTCTTACATAACTGCTTGGAGTCAGTGGAATGGTCCATATTCAAGAACAAAGAACAATACAGAACAGGAATAGGCCCTTCAGCCCTCAAAGCCTGTGCCGACCATAGTATCTGTCGAACTAAAACCATATGCACTTACACAGAGTTCATATCCTTCCATTCCCAACCTATTCATGTATTTGTCTGGATGCCCCTTAAATGCCGCTATCGTACCTGCTCCCACCACCTCCCCAGGCAGCGCGTTCCATATATTTACCACACTCCTTGTACAATACTTGCCTCGCACATCAGTTCTAAACTTTTCCCCATGTACTTTAAACCTATGTCCCCTAGTACTTGACTCTTCTACCCGAGGAAAGAGCATCTGACTATCCACTCTGTCTATGCCACTCATAATCTTGTCAGCCTCTATCAGGTCGCCTCTCAACCTCCGTCATTCCAGTGAGAACAGAACAAGTTTATCTAATCTCTCCTCATAGCTGATGCCCTCACTACCAGGCAACATCCTACTAAGCATCCACATCCTTCTGGTAGTGTGGCGACCAGAATTGTAAACAATAGTCTAAATGAGGGATAACTAAGGTCCTATACAGCCAAATTCTATATTCAATGCCCTGACCGATGAAGGACAGCATGCCGTATGCCTTCTTGACCACCTTATCCACATGCGTTGACACTTTCAGTGATCGATGGACATGTACGCCCAAAATCTCTCTGCCTGTCAGTACATGCAAGAGTTCTACCATTTATTGTGTAATTCCTACATGCATTGGACCTTCCAAAGTGCACTCACACTTGTCTGGATTAAACTCTATCTGCCATTTCCACACCCAAGACGCCAAACAGTTTATATCCTGCATCATCGGGTTTATCTATATATGCTGTGTTTGTGTAACTTACCTCTTCACTCACCTGATGAAGGAGCTACACTCCGAAAGCGTGAGATTCCAAATAAACCTATTCCCGTACCAGCCTCCCCGAACAGGCGCCAGAATGTGCTGACTAAGGGCTTTTAACAGTAACTTAATTGAAGCATACTTGTGACAATAAGCGATTTTCTTTTCATTTCATTTTCATAAACCTGTTGGACTTTAACCAGGTGTTGTAAGATCTCTTACTGTTCTCTGGAATAGTCTGTGGTAGCTATTTTTAAAGATGCTATTCACAGTTATAGGATCCTTTTTTAAAAAAGATGGTGACATACAGAGGACCTATTATCTGTGTTTAATTGCCGTGCTCATGTCACTACATCTTAAAATATGGCCAAACTAATAGCCATTTGAGCACCAGGCTATCTCTGTGAGCCAGTGGGCCTCTCGCTTAAGCTTTTACTGACAATGCTTCTTAGTGCATATGAATTTTGTGTTCATCAATTTAAGATCCTGGAATACAATTTATTCTCTTTATTACATTTGTTGTTTGGAGTAGTTTGAACTATTTAAGTCTTATTAATAATTCTATTTATGTTTCTATCCCAAAGGGTATTAGGATTCTGGATGATAATTACATGATACAGGTTTCATTCAGATTATTTTGACTTCATCTGGTTCTGTGGTCAGTATAATATTCATCAACATAGTTGACATCACACTGGCACTGAAATTCATATATCACATTATTCACTTATGTGATAGGCAGAAAATCTTTTTGCATCAAAGATAGTTTCACATAAAAGTGTTTGGATGTTTTAATGTGGATTATGCCAACTGAAAATTTAGTTGGGAAAAAGAGAAGTCAGAACTTCTTCGACCACTGGCAGTGGAGATTCTTGTAGTAGGACAAAATGTAAATACAACCGTCTCCTTACAGACCTGCAGAAGGGGTCATAAATTCTGTTGCAAGGTGGTTCTGACCTGGTCAGAAGATTTAAAAATTACAATCCCAGGGCTTTTTGATTTTAGCTGTCACTGTCCATGTAACATATTATTTTTTTTTTCATTTATGTTTATCATTATATTTCTGTCTTGTTTACTTCAATTATCATATTCATTTATAATTATCTCATAATTAAATGTTGCGTTTTGATGTTTCAATAACACATTTGTATAAGTTTGCAAAGTTCAATAGGAAACATATTAACAAAAATATTATAAATGCAAGATATTGATACCATATTAACTTTTTATTTGCAGGACAGCACGGTGGCGCAGTGGTTAGCACTGCTGCCTCATGGCATTGAGGTCCCAGGTTCGATCCCGGCTCTGGGTCACTGTCCGTCTGGAGTTTGCACATTCTCCCCATGTTTGCATGGGTTTCACCCCCAGGACCCAAAGATGTGCAGGTTAGGTGGATTGGCAACACTAAATTTCACCTGAATTGAAAAAAATGTATTGGGAACTCTAAAAAAAATTTTTTTAAACGTTTTACTTGCATTTAACATTAGCAGCTGCTTTGTGACATTTTGTCTAATAACTACCTCAGCTTTTCCGAATTCTCCGCAACAAAATACATCTTTTCACTTTAACACTACGATCAATCTTTTTTTTACTTCAACATAATGGTTCTGTTGTCTTTCAGTAAATGGGGGGGGGGGGGGGGGGGGGGGGGGGGGGGGGGGGATGGGAGGGATAGGATGGAGAGGAGGTGGGGAAGGGGGAAAGAGAGAGTTCATATTTTACTGTAGCCGTTGTGTTTACAGTGTCTATTTTACTTTAAGGACAGATGGCAAAGCTATTTATTATTTTAAACAAAGCAATGCCAACCTAATACAAATAATAAAGCAGTGGATAACACTTACATTTCTGTAACATAAGTGGATTATAATCATGAGCCTTTATAATGTGGGCTGGGTAAAATATTCTCAGTTTTAAAATTAAAAGGATTGGATAGTTCCAAAACTAATCATCCGTTAACAGAAGTTAAACCTCATACAAAAGTACATGTAGATCCTGTGATTCTACATTATAACTAAGCCAAACTGCTAACTCCTACACTGCCCTTGCATCATGTGGAGTCTGGGATGCATCCATGCAGCAGGAGGTATGGCTGCACCAGGCTCCATACTGCTCTCCTCCAACTCCTCCACTTCTGGTGGTAAGTTATCTTCCAGGTCGATGCTCAGACCATGTTGAAGGGAAAAGTTGTGTTCTGCACAACACACTACAATTGTCACGAGTTTCATCTTCCTTGTTAAAGCAGTGCAAGTTAGAGTTCGCCTGCAGTTCTTCCTTCAACATTTCACAAAGGCGTCCCATTGCTTCCTTGATGAAGCACAGTCTCCTAGCACACATTTTCTCCAACATTTCATATGATGTCCTTTGTCTGTACACTCTAAGGGGTGGCTATTTGTTTCACTTCCTCACCAGTCAGGCATATAGCCCGACTCCTGCAATACCTATCAGAGAGATAGTCCACATTAGCTTACATGAGGCTTGCATACACCAACTAAGGCATTAAACTTTGGTAAATTATTTGAAACAATCATTGAGGCTTGTAAGGATCAACATTATATCAGGGAGACTCTTGAAGACACAGCCAAAATACATTGCAAAATCCAAATTTACTTAACTCTGCATCAGCTGGGAGGCACACTAATATTAATGTCCTTGAAGGAGTCATGAGCACCAGTATTGAGACCATGGTCACCTGAAATCAACTCCACTGGGCCAGCCATCTGCTTCAGATTTTAGAGTCCCAACTGTAAAGTTGCCAAAGCAAATCTTCTTCCCCAAGCTCAAGGAAGGACTCCAAACAAGAGGAAGAAGTAAGTGCGTTAAAGACACACTGAAGGCTTACCTCATGAAATGGAACATAGACGTCAATGCCCGAGTGACCCTTGCTCAGAAGAAACCAACTTGGAGGAACCTTCTGATTGAAGGGACATAATTCTTTGAGGACGCCCGCTGGCAAGAGGAGGCCGAAAAAGGAGCCTGAGAAAGGAATACCAGTGATCTAGAATCCCAGGTCTGACCCACCTTCCAGAAACACCTGCCAAGTGTGCAGTCGATGATGCAGTTCTAGGGTCGGGCTCATAAGCCACGGAAGGACTCACAGAACCCATGATCAGTAACATGGAGTTTGTTAGGTGGACATACTCGTTAGCGAGTGATCATTGAAGATGACATATATTCCAAACCCATTCTATCCATTATAGTTCCTTAAATGGAATAACATCCTCTTTCTCTCACTTTCTTTAACTTCAAACTCACTTTATACAGAAAAGTACTTTTTAAATGGAATTAGCAGCCTCACGACAAAGTTAAAAGATAAATTAACGGGCAGCACGGTGGCAGTGGGTTAGCCCTGTTGCCTCACTGCGTCGACGTCCCAGGTTCGATCCTGGTTCTGGGTCACTGTCCGTGTGGAGTTTGCACATTCTCCCAGTGTTTGCGTGGGTTTCATCCCCACAACCCAAAGATGTGCAGGCTAGGTGGATTGGCTACGCTAAATTGCCCCTTAATTGGAAAAAATGAATTGGGTACTCTAAATTTATAAAAAAAGATAAATTAAAACATATCTTTCTTTCCCTTTATGTGCATTTAAACATATTTATAAACGCTTAACAATAATATAAAATATTAACCCACCACAAAATGGTTTCCAATGCCCCCTGCCTCTGTTCGATGATATGGGATTGAAAAAAAAGTGCAAATAAAAAAGCGTAATCCGGACAAGCCGGCCAAGTCAGCGCTGTCCCTTTAACTTTCATTCAGCCAGTTCAGCACAGCAGTGGAAGAAAAACTGCTTTAAAAAAAAAACGGGTTGGTAGCTTAAGTATGGTGCAGCTTTTCCAGTGTGTCGGGACCTTCACATCGTCGCAACGCTCATGTGTGGCAGAGAATCGCCGTAAATCCAAGGTACAGAAGTTTTGGGCCATATTGTGCCCAGAGAGGTTCAGCTTTTTAAAAACAGCTCAAGAAATTCAACACTATTCAGGAGACAGTAGTTTTCTTGAATTCATGCATGTCATCAGGCTCATTATCCACTCCTCCAATATTGATGAAGTGAGGCCACAGTATGCACAATTTCCAGGGTGAACTGCAACAAAATGCCACGGTTATTTTTCAAAGTATGACCCTCTCACACAACCCTTACCAACAAAGAAGGATGAAAGACAGTGATCTAATGGGAAGGCTGTCATTTCCAAATTAAACACCACATTGATTGAACATGCATCACCATTCCTTCCTTGCTGATAGGTCAATATTCTGGAGTTCATTATATCTTAGTACTGGCAGAGCACCGTAGGAATTTCTGGGAAGGGCAAACAATACACATTACTCAACCCAGATGACAAATAGAAGAACCAGCTTTTACAACAACCATCATTCCACAAACCAATCATAAATGTTATTGCTTGCTTTAAAATATTTCCAAGAAATGCGATATGGGTTCAAGTGCTGATGTAATTTTTTAAAACATATCATTTAGGTGTCAAGGTGCACATATAATATATTATTTATTAGTGTTACAAGTAGGCTTACATTAACACTGCAATGAAGTTACTGTGAAAATTCCCTTTCACCACACAACGGCGCTTGTTCAGATTCGCTGAGGGAGAATTCAAGATGTTCAGTTCACCTGACAAGCACGTTTTCAGGACTTTGTGGGAGGAAACCGGAGCACCCGGAGGAAACCCTCGCAGACACAGGGAGAACATGCAGACTCCGCACAGACAGTGATCTAAGCCGGGAATCAAACCTGGGACCCTGGCACTGTGAAGCAATAGTGTTACTACTGTGCCACCTAAGTGGTTAGCACTGCTGTCTCACAGAGCCAGTGACCCGGGTTCGATTTCGACCTGCGGTGACCGTTTGTGTGGGGCTTGCACTTTCTCCCCGTGTTTCTGTGAGTTTCGTCCGGGTACTCCGGTTTCCCCCTCAGTCCATAGATGTGCGAGTGAATTGGCCATGCTAATACTGTATTACCCAAAAGGTAGGTGGGGTTACAGGGATAAGAGCAGGGGATTGGGCCTTAATAGGCTGCTCTAATGGAGCAAGGACCGGTGGAAACTCAATGAGCCATATGGCCCCCTTCTGCACTGTAGGTATTCTATTAACCTATGATATTTTTCCATTTTTACAAATAATGCAACAAATCCTCAAAACAGTGTAGCATATTTTTCCATAAATAAATATAGACAGGACGACACCAATGTAGTTGGTTCGGCTTAATCATTATGCCAGGTGCCTCTATGCAAAAAAAACACTTGGGACAAGCAAGAGGATGGATGGTTGGGGGGGGGGGGGGGGGGGGGGGGGGGGGGGGGGATAAAGCAATGAAAGTATTGAAATTTGCAAACTTACTCATCTACAAAAATTATAACCACCTAATAAAGTGATCAAATCATTCTAATCGTACTTACCCACCTTCTTCCCATATCGATTCAACTTTTATTTACATTGCCAATCCAATCCTGAATGTTGAGAGTATCTGCTTCAGCCTCTAACCCTGCTTCAGAACTGCGTAAAGTGCCGTTTCCTCCCTTCTTGTTCAAAGTCCCTTAACATTCAGTTTTCGAGCCTGAGTGCACTCCAACATCACAAGGAATCAAAACTTTTTGAACTTACCTTGCTGTCCTCTATTCCGTTCTCAGTGGGTCCCTCTGAGGGAACCCGCCAATGTTCCCTGTCTAAGACCTCCAGAAAATCAGAGATTGAGCCCTAGTCACATTATTGGAGCTTGAGCTGCATTATTTTTAAAGTACGTTTATTAAATGTTTACAGAATAATCAACACAAGCAAGAACACAAAGATGCAGAAAAAAACAAATTCACAAGCAAATATTAATGTAAAAAAAATACAACACAGAATTAACTTAAATATTGTAACTAATCTAAACCCCTGAACAGTTGACTGTGACTAGATCCCTTAAAAGAGGAAATAAATGGTTGCCATATTAGGTAGAATCTCTCTTCTGGCCCACTGATAGTGAATTTGATTTTCTCCAAGTGTTGGAATGACATTGTTACCCAACCAAGCACAAGCACCAGGCAGATTGGGAGACCTCCAACCAAACAATATTGACGTCCCGGCTATTAGTGACGCAAAGGCAACGTCCATCTCTACCCCAGGCTGAATCACCAACGAATCTGTCACCCCAAATATGGCTACCAGTTGACATGGGTCCATATCCAAAAGAAGTATCTCCAACATGGTGCTAAAGGAGGAGGTCCAGAAATCTACCAGTTTGGGGCAGGACATGGGTAGACATGGCTGCTTTATCTGCAGAGGACTCTGCCATCTGGACTGAGTATCTGAGGGATCTCATGAGAGGATACTTAACGTTTGCGTTGTTGAGCCAGGAAATAACTGGCGTTCTTCCCCTACTCATAAAAAGTGCCACTGCAGCGCTGTGGCTGACATACCGCCCTGCTAGTGGACAGCAGCTCAAACTGGGTCCGTATTTATTTCCTATTCACCAATAGCTCTGGAGTAAGGTCCAGGGGGTACTGGTGATCCACCTCTAGAATGGAATCCACCAGTCTCTGCTGCTTCAACTTCATTATCTTCGGCATATATGCCCTATAAGAGACCGATTGCCTTAAGAGCCTCCTACAGTGTGGAAGGAGAGATTGAGTCAGATCTGTTTGATTTTGTGCCGTCATCTATGGCGGTGGACACCCGCTCACAAAATGTTCACCTGCCAACAATGCAGTATCTAATCTCCAGGGTGAACGTTGGATGGGGCCAGAATCTAGCAACAAATCAATAAAGTGTGGAGCATGGACAGAAATAACAATTGCTGAGTACTCAGCCGCCACCAGAGCCCTAACCAAAATGAAACAAATTAATGAGGGAATACACATGGTGGACATGTGGAAAAAAAAAGATGTCCTTGTTCCGGTGCAAAAAGTACCAGGGATCCACCCATCCCTCCTGAGTCAGAAAAGAAGGCAAAGCCCTGGACATCTCAGATGGAACAAGAGATTTAGGAATGGTTCAGTCTAGGGTCCAGAACACAGTTCAGATCACCACCTCAAATAAGTTGGTGAGAGTCAGGTCTGGGGAGGGGAGCTAACAGGGAGTTAATAAAATTTGTATCGTCCCAGTTGGGGACATAAACATTGACCATGACTACCGGGGTGTTTGCAGGGAGCTCAAACAATAATATATTGATCATTGGGATCAGCTATTGAATCATAGAGTTTACACTGCAGAATGCCATTCGGCCCATCAAGTCTGCACTGGCCCTTGGAAAGAGCGCCCTGCTTAAGCCCATACCTCCACCCAAACCCAGTAACCCCATCTAACCTTTTTGGACGCTAAGGGCAATTTAGCATGGCAATCCACCTAACCTGCACACCTTTGGACTGTGGGAGGAAACCGGAGCACCCGGAGGAATCTCACGCAGACATGGGGAGAACGTGCAGACTCCTCACAGATAGTGACCCAAGCCAGGGATCAAACCTAGGATCCTGGAGCTGTGAAGAAACTGTGCTAACCACTGTGCTACCATGCTGCCCCTATAATCCGAGAGGAGACCTGAACTCTTTTACTATTAAGATTGCCTTACCTCTGGCCCTGCCATCAAAACCGGAATGAAAAACCTGCCCAACCCACCACTTGCACAGCCTGACCTTGTCCTTGATATACAAGTGAGCCTTCTGCAAATAAAATGGTTGGGAGTTTAAACTCTTAAGCTGAGCAAATGCCAATATTTTTTAACTGGGCCATTCAAACCTCTAATATTCCAGGTGACCAGACAGACTGGCGGTCTCCCACCTTTCCTTAATCCAGAGTCAACCATCCCCGCCAAGAGAAATTAACCAAGGGACACTGAAAAGATAAAGCAAAAAGATCCACCCAAGGTAGCCACCGAGCCAAGTCAAAAGACTGGACAAAGGAAAGCCGGCAGACACCGTCAACAAACTAACCCTAACCCTGCTCCCACCTTCCCCATCCCAAAATCGTCATCACCATCGAATGTAACCACCCAAAACCAAATTAAACAGTGGTAAACAAAGACTGATCCTAAAATTAAACCCTACGTTTAACAAAACGAAACAAAACAAAAACTCTCAGCTCATTAAAAAAAAAACTGCAGTGAATCCTCCCAAACCACTCCCATTAACTAACTCGCTAGTTAGCAGGAAGACTCCCAACTGGAGAATAAAAACCCCATCTAACTAGCAACCCCACACTCACGACTAAATGTCACGTCAAACAATGACGCTGAAAAGAGAAAAGGAACAATAGATTCATGTAAAATTTAAATAAAAACAAATCTAATCAAAGGCACTCAAGAGCACAACCCAACAAAGAACACAAAAAAACCAAGAAACGCAAAGAGCCCTTCTACAGTCATAAAACAGATCACACAACACACAGCTTGTGCCTTTTAAAAAGAGTCCAAATCCCCTACACGTAAAAAAAGTGGGGCTGGATTCGCCATCGCATCGCACCACATTTCTGGTTCAGCACATCAGCGGGATGCTCCGTTACACCGGCTGGTCAACGGGGTTTCCCATTGTGGGGCAGCCCCATGCCGTCGGGAAACCCCCGGGCTGCCGGCAAAATGGAGCATCCCGCCAACGGAGAATCAAGCCCCTGGTCTTTTTCCTCATATGTGTCTTTAAAGCGAGCTGGAAAGACCTTCCCAAACCTGACTCCACTCTTGCACAGGACGGCCTTCACTGCATTAAATGTGGCTCTTTTAGGGTAGCATGGGCGCAGTGGTTAGCATTGCTGCCTACGGCACTCGAGGACCCGGGTTCAAATCCTGGCCCTGGGTCACTGTCCATGTGGAGTTTGCACATTCTCCCCATGTCTGCGTGGGTTTCATCCCCACAACCCAAAGATGTGCAGGGTAGGTGGATTGGCCACGCTAAATTGTTCCTTAATTAGAAAAGAAAAATAATTTGCTGCTCTAAATTTCTAAAACAAAAAATGTGGCTTTTTTTTTCACTAACTCCGTATTCATGTACATCTTTATGCCGTTTCCTTCCCACTAGAGGTCACGATGCTCCCTTACCCATCGAAGAACCATTTATTTTTCTTTAAAACTATGAAATCTTATGACCACCGCACACAGCGGATCTTCAGAATGAGAGTTCGGTCGAAATGAGCAATGGGCCCAGTCTAATTCGGGGGAGATGCAAACCCACCCTCACCCACTATCTTGAGGAACATGTTCCATAAAAATTCCATAGGGGTGCAGCCCACAATCCCCTCTGGTAACTCCACAATACGGATGTTCTGCCTGCTGGACCTGTTGTCCAGGTCATTCAGCTTTGTTCTTAATTATTTATTGGCTTCGACCACCAAGGACAGATCAGACTCCAGAAAGGTAATGCGACCACTGATCTGTTAATGCCGCCTCCATCTTCTTAATCGTGACTCCATGGGCTTCGACGAGTGTTGTCATGAGCCACACGAATGAAGACCAAGGCAGCGCCAGGGACCCTGGTTCAATTCCCGCCTTGGCTGACTGTGTAGAGTTTGCAATTTATCCCCGTGTTTGCGTGGGTTTTATCCAGGTACTCTGGTTTCCTCCCACAGTCCAATGTGTGGGTTAGGTGGATTGGCATTGCTAATCCCTTAGTGTCCAAGCATGCATCGGTTAGGTGGGCTTATGGGGTTAGCTTGGGGGAAGGGGCCTGGGTAGGGTGTTCTTTCAGAGGGTCGGTGCAGACCTGATGGGTCAAATGGCCCCCTTCTGCGATATAGGAATTCTATGGTTCTCCTGTGCTGTTCAAAAGTTACGATAGTGAGGTGCCATGACAGCAGATAACAACCCACTCACTATGACTCCCACTCGTTGTACTGTATTTATGATTCTTTCACATTGATTTTTATATTCCAGCATAGATAAATAAGTGCAGATTTCTGTGCAGTGGAAAATTGTGGCCTACAAAACATGGTTAGGCTATGTTAGTTATTTATTCATTATTGGTATCTGATTAGCAGCAATAATGCATTGCTAACTAGTGAAACTTTTCAGCATATTTGAAATTGAACACAAGACATCACAGGGATAAAAAGCACAAGTAATTGCAAGCTGCGTCTTCACAAAGGAAAATAAGACAGAATTGTATTCTGAGGAAAAGGCTGAATGTTTTAGATATAAACTGAGTAACATTGCTGTTTCTTGTACTATGAATGTTATGCTCCCTGAATTTCTCATGAGAGCAAAATAAAGATAGGCTATCATGTCGAACCTTCCATTTGACAGAATGGAAGTGAGTCAAACAAATATTCCTCTCATTTTCTTTATGCTGGGTCGGCCAATTCACTTCAATGCAAGGTACTTTGAAATTATTTTGAACGTGTACGAACGCATCTTAAAAAGGACAACTTGCACGTGAATTGTGCAATACTTTCTGGGTTGCTGCACATCTGCATGCAACCAGAAAAAATACATATATTTTTTAATTTTCCAATTATGGGATAATTTAGTACGGCAATCCACCTACCCTGCATATCTTTGGATTGTGGGGGCGAGATCCACACAGACACAGGGAGATTGTGCAAACTCCACATGGACAGCAACCCGGGGCCTGGATTGAACCTGGGTCCTCGGTTCTGTGAGGCAGCAGTGCTAACCACTGCGCCAGCGTGCCGCTCTACCGAAAGAAAAAATTGATCATAGAAAACATCAATGTTATTATGTCAAAGGCAAACAAAAAAAAAGCATTGGATCGATGGTTTCCAACCTCTCTATCACTGGGGTTTCTTGAGCTATTTTTGGGTCTGTTTTAATTGATAAAGATTGATTAGGTAGCAATGCTATTATTGTTGCATCAGCGAACTAGACAGACCTTGTTTTTTTCATTTAGCAATTCCCATATCCCATGATTCTTCCCTCGTATCTAATCGAGCATTCGGATTTACTCTAACATTAAGCAGGGGGTGGGCTTCCAGGACAAGTATTTAATTATTCAGTCACTTATTTTCCATTATAAAATTTGATAACATTGAAACCAAGGAACATTCTTGCGCATTGGAATATTTACCATCCGGTGCCTTTGCAGAACCCATGGTCCGTGCTTTTGTGCAGGACAGAGAGATAATTGTTAATGCTTGGAAGAAAGGGAGACCAACAGGGACAGAGGCAGTGGATAATGGCTGAAGTAAACCAGTGGGTAAATCCATTGAAAAAATCCATGTGAGTACACAACCTCGTTTTAGAGGAGCAAAATTAAATATTAAGCAGCTTCTGCTCTGAATACCGAGCCAAAATTCACATTTTGAACTGTCTCCTTCCCCTCAAATAATATTTAGTTATTTAATTTGCCATATTCAGGATTTCCTAAGCCTCAGAGGAGCAGAATTCTCTTAGCTAGCACTCTCATGTGTTGCACTAAGATTCAAATAGAAAATTTACCAAAAGCAGTATTGAGCTTAGCAAATAAGATTTTTGTTCAGTTTTATCCCCTCACCTCCCAATCGATTTACGCACGTTTTGGAGTAGAGGATGTATCAAAAGAGTACCTTAGCTTATTGAATATTTTCTTCCTTCAAATTTATGATAAATTATGGCAAAGTGAGCTTGGCTCAAATGTTCATTCATATGTGAATATTTCTCAGTCAGTAGTACCTTCATTGTTATTACAGGTTTGGAATACAAGTAGTTGGATGTTTACATAAAAAGGCAAGTGAAAATTTAAAAACTATAAGAACATCTCCCGCTCACAAAGAATGCCTCAGCCTTACGTTGGACAGTCAGACTGAGGCAGGAGCATTTGAACAATTGTACAACCAAATCTTGACAGTTTTTGCACTTTTTAATCTTCTTGTCCTCTTTGTCATGCACATCTCATCTTCTTTTTGTCCCACCATAGCCTGTTAAAATGAAAGTGAGAAACAAATTTGATCTCTTCATTGCAGCTTTTTTGCAAAAACACTCTTTATCTTTTCAGGAAACCTGTTGCACTTAGATAAGCAGTTTGTTATTGTGGGGTACAACAGCCATCTCAGACAATAAAAACAGAAGATGCTGGATAAACTCAGCAGAACAGCATCTGTGGAGAGAAACAGAGTTAACGTTTCAAGTCCATATGACCCTTCTGTGGAACTTTGTTACTACACCGGCTCAGCATTTTGCAATTTGGGCGACCCAGGGGGTTGCAACATTACAAATGGAAAATTAAATACAGGAAGATGCATAATATGTGAAGTAGTGGTGAAAATGAAAATCAGCAAAATCATGTTGAGAAACACTGCGGAGGCTAGATTCTCCGTTTGGCGGGGTCCTCCGTTTCGCCAGCAGCGCACTCACGTCCGCGGATTTCCTGACGACGTGGAGGTGCCCATAATGGTAAATCCCATTGGCTGGCTGCCGGCGGGTGTGCGGCACACCAAAACACGGGTGCGGCGTGGCGGAGCATCCTGCCCTGTAGCTTTATTGACATCATATTTGAAAGAAAATCATGTTTACCTGAAGCTGGCCTGGTTGCTGGACTTTCAGGATTCCAGTTAGCCCCCGGCCTTGCCTGGGGTTGGTACCTGTAATAATCCGGATAGTTCTGATAGTGCTGATAGGATGAAATGTTTGGCTGTGATCTGAAATGAGAAGATTCAAAATGCGTTATTATTTCATCTTTGAAACAATACTATTAATTAAATTAGAGTTCACCTTGCACTAACCAGGACATTTTTGCACAGGAGTGTATGAAAAGCACTGATATCTCACTCCTTTTCACCCACTGTAGATCCATTAAAACCACGAGTTTGCCTTGTTATTACATGAACTATGCAGGGGCAGAAGTTAGCTTTGCTCTTTTTTCAGGAATAAATTGGGTTCAGCACCGAACAATTCTATAGTGGCACTTGTCAGTGATCTAACTGCTATAACTGCAGAGGTATATTTTTTTTAGGCAACCAGGTCAGTTGCCCCAAAACAGGCATTACAATCCAAAGGGATGTAAATCAGGGGCTTAATTGGGCGACTCATTGTTTCAGTCTATTCCCGCCCCACTAAACGTACTTCTTCCTATCTCAATCCTGTGTTTTACTCCCCCTTTGCAGTCTACCCTTTTGCAGTCTCTTTGTACTGGCATCTGTTCCAATGCTCTATTTCACTTCAATGGTTTCTGTTAGAGGCCAGAATTCTCCGGCTGTTGGGATTCTGCTTTCTGGCTGACAACGCGCTCCCACCTTTGGGTACCCCTGCAGCAAGGGTGACGTCAATGGGAAATGCCATTGATAAGCAGTGAGAAGAGAGAATCCTGCCACCAGCAAACAGCATGCCTGTGAGAAATACAAGGCTTGGGGACCGGAGAATCCCGCCGGCATGTCATTTTGAGTAGAGTGCCTTTGTCGTTTGTAATTGTTTTACTGGCGTCTGTTGAGGGTTCTGAGCACGTGCAAACTTTGGGCAGGCTTTGCCAGTCTGCAAGAGGTGACCTGTCAAGCAAGACCTCTAGCGTCCTGTTTTCATAGTTATTACTGTTATTGTTAAAAATTGTTATTTATTTAATAAAGACGTTCCTTATTTTAAAACAACACATTCGACTACCTACTTTGTGGTCTCAAGTTAGCACATCATGGATGGGGACGTGCTGACCGAATGCAGGAAAAGTGCCTCTCCTCCGGGAACTCAGAAAATCAATACCTTCAGCACAAAAATAGGCCACTGATACCGCCCTCCAAGACCACAACTACCAAGAAATGCCCGGGTATAGCTCTAGGACCCAAGAAGACAGTAGAATCAGTAAAAGCCGAGAGAGGAAGAACGGGACGTCAACGAGCACGTGGGACGGATCCGAGCCGGCCACACCCAAGCAGGCAGGGTAGCCGGGGCTCTGGACTACCCTGGACTCAGGTGCTACTCAAGCACAGGGACGCCACGCCATCAAGCTCAAAATGATGGCAACGGTGAAGGCAGCAGTCGCTGACGCCCTGGCCCCTTTCAAGATGGTGCTAGAAAAGACAGAGCAGCGGTTGGAGGCACAAGAGACGATAATCAGACAACTGGAGAAAGCGGCAACTGACCAGAGTGACAGAATCGTTTACTTGGAGACAGAAATAACAAGGTTGGTGGCGACGCAAGGGACCCTGAACGGGAAGTTAGAGGACCAGGAGAACCGGTCGCACTGCCATCACGGGGCTGCTGGAGGGTATTGAGGGCGGGATCCCCATGGAATATATGTGGCCCAGATCCTGGATAAGCTGGGAGGGAGAGAGAGAGAGTTTTTCCAAACCCCCAGAGATACAGCCCACAAGTTGCTCAGGCCAAAGCCTAAAGCGGGAGAATAACCAAGGGCCGTCATAGCGAAACTTCGTCGGTACCAGGATCGGGAGAAGATGCTGACCTGGGCATAGCACACATGGTCTTGCCAGCGGAGAGGCCACTCAGAGTGGACCAGGACATTGGGCAGATACGACTAAGCGCCGCACTGAATTTAACGCAGCCAAGGCGGCCTTTTACAAGAGTGGGGTAAGATTTGGAATGCTGTACCCAACCAAACCGTTGGAAACCTTCCGGGGCAGGAATACTACTTCACCGCAGCAGCAGGCAGCAGCAACAGAGGCAACAGTAGAAACAAACTGTGTGTGAATAGAAGAGGACAATTGCGCAGGACAGAACTGCCTCACTTTCAAGCTAACTTTGAGTCCCAGGAAGGAGAGGGTGAGAGCAATGGGAGGAAGGGGGGAAATGACAGGAGTGGGAGGGGTATAGCGGCGACAAAAGAGATAGAAAGACCTAACAGGGCGGCGCTGAACTGCCTCACTTTCAACCTAAATTTTGAGTCCCAGGAAGGGGTCTTGGGCACAGGAGGGGGGTTTGTAGATTACAGGCTATGATGGGTCACACATGGCAGCAGCAAAAGCAACAACGCCAGGAACGACCAACTTGGTTGCCGTCTAACAAAGGGAAACCCTGGAGGCAGGGGCACATCCAAAAGGTAAGTATGGTTGACCCAGCAGGAAGGGGGTGATTGGGCAGCACGGTGGTGCAGTGGTTAGCACTGCGGCCTCACAGCCACAGTCCCAGGTTCGATCCCGGGTCACTGACCGTGTGGAGTTTGCACATTCTCCTCGTGTCTGCATGGGTCGCACCCCCACAACCCAAAGATGTGCAGATAGGTGGATTGGTCATGCTAAATTACCCCTAAATTGGAAAAAAAATGAATTGGGTATTCTAAATTTATTTTAAAAAAAGGAAGGGGGGATTAGGAACCCCCCCCCCCCCCCCCCACCATCAGTAAAGTCACCTAGAACGTCAGGGGACTTAACGATCTAGTGAAATGATCCGGAGTCTTCGTCCATCTGAAAAGTCTGAGGGCTGGAAACACATCCGAGGGAGAAGCACTGACTGCAGGCAAGAAAAATCTGGGTGGGTCAAACATACAAATCGTGTTACAGGATGAGGGAGAGGGGGAGCCATACTTTTAAACAAGACGACAGCTTTCACGGTGACAAAAGACGATTATGGACCCGGGGGACGGTATGACATTGTTAGTCGTCCTTGTAAATGTATATGTTCACAACTGGGATGACATGGAATTCAAGCAAATAACCATGGCAGATATCTGACATAGACACACACGACTCATCGTGGAGCTGGAATATAACTGCATACAGGACCCATGGACAGACATATCCAGCCCCAAATTGGGGAAACTAATGAATATGGCGAGAGAGCTGAAAGTCTTCATGGAGCAGATGAGGGCAGCAGACCCCTGGAGGTTCATGCACCCGAGGGAGAAGCAGGACTTCTTCTTCTCCCAGGTCCTCAGGGAGAAGAAGGATCGACTACTTTTTAGCAGGGAAATCGGTAATCCAAGGGTAGCAGGAGCAGAATACTCTGTAACCGTAATCTCCGACCACACTACGTAGATGTGAGGTTGGATACGGGCCGGGCTCAATGTCCCTCATGGAGGCTGGACAAGGCCCTGCATCCAAGAAGACACTTTGCGATCGGATATCACAGCCATAGATGGGTACGTTACCAACAACCAGAACGGGGAGGTCTCACCCTCCACATTCTGGGAGGTGCTGTAGGTTCTGATCAGGGGAAATTATTGCAATCAATACAAGAAGTTACAAGCTTAACCTGAGCAAGTGTGAGATCTTCCCTGTTAACCCACAGGGGGAAGGGACAGAGCTGGGGGTACTGCCATTCAAATGGTCCCAGGCTAAACTCAACTACCTGGATATCCAAATAACTGACGACTGGACACAGTACCCGACATGTCTGGTGGAGGAAGTCAAAAAAGGACCTGCAGAGGTGAGGCTCACTCCCTATCTCCCTGGCAGGGAGAGTGTAGACGATCAAAATGAACGTGTTGCCCAGGTTTCTCTTCCTGTTCAGATCCCTCCCGACCTACATCCCCAAGGCCTTTTTTAACGCAGTCGACAGGTTAATCATGGCATTTGTGTGGGGGGAAAAGAACCGGGATCCAAAAGGTGGTCCTACAGAGGAGGAGAAACGTTGTAGGCTTAGCTCCCCTGAACCTACAGCAGAACGAGTACGGGGCTGGGTAAAGGAACCGGGAGCGGAGTGGGTGAGGATGGTGGAGAGTTCCTGTGCAGGGACATTCCTCCGAGTGCTGGCCACAATCGCATTCCCATCTCCCTGAACAGATGCTCAAATAGCCCAGTGGCAGTAGCCAAGCTCTGAACGTTGTACCAAATGAGGCAGCACTTCAGTCTAACCGAAATGTCCACCATGGCCCCCCATCTTCAACAGCCACAGGTTCACTTCCATAACAATGGACGCCTCCTTCAAAAGATGGAGATAAGACGAGGAAACTTTGACATTTAGGGACATGTATAGGACAGTAAAGTAGCGACCCCTGGGGGAACTCACAGAGAAGTTCCAGCTCACGAGGGGAAACGACCAGATATATTCAGGTCAAAAACTTCCACCGAAAAGAAACAACAACGTACCCCAGATACCAGGACACTCGCTAGTAGAAAGATTGCTGAACGCGGGTGATCTGAGCCGGGGCAAACTGTGCAGATCTGTATGGGCGACTGCTGGAGGAGGTGCACTCACCCTTGGATGAGACATGGAATAAATGGGAGAAGGAACTAGGCATGGAGATAGGGTGAGGACTCTGGTCAAAGCACTGAACAGGGCAAGCTTCACCTCCACACGCGCGGAGCTGAGCCTAAAGCAGCTAAAGGTGGTGCACACAGTGCACCTAACCAGAACTCGAATGAGCAAGTTATCCCCAGAGGTGGAGGATAAATAAGAACTGTGCTAGGAAGGCCCAGCCAACCACACCCACATGTTCTGATCCTGCCCCAGACTTGTTGGGTAGTGGGCACAATTCTTTGAGGCCATGTCCAGAGTTGTGGGGATGAGGGTAGAGCCCTGCCCAAAAGTGGAGTCTTCGGGGTGTCAGATCAGCCAGAGCTCTTCATGGGGATGGGGTCAACATCCTAGTCTTTGCCTCCCTGATTGCCCGCCGGATAACCCTGCTCAGCTGACGATCAGCAGCACCGCTCAAGGCTGGAGACTGACCTCCTGCCCTGGCAGAATTTCTCAGGCTGGCGAAAATAAAACACATCATCTGTGGATGGGATGGAGGCTTTCACAGGATCTGGAAGCCATTCACCAACCTGTTTGTAGAGCAACAAATAAATGGGGGGGGGGGGGGGGGGGGGGGAGACACTAGACTAGACAAGGAACAAAGAAGAGAAAGAAGGGGTGGGGGGTGGGGGAATACACTGAAGTGGAACAAGTAGGAGGGACAAAAGCTCAGAAGACCGGTAGCAGGCAAGCTAAAGCCTGCCTGTACATAGGTGTCTGTAAATGCGTGCCTTGGCCATGCTGAAGAATATCAAAGCTGTATGAAACGTAAGCCTGTTTATGCGAATCAGTGCAAGTTTCTAGACACTTTGTCGCTGGTGCAACAAGAAGGGGCATTTAGCAAAGAAATGCAGGGGTGTGAAAAGCAACATGAAGGCCGAGCAAGAAAGTTTACATTTGTGGAATCCTCAAGCACTATGCACCATGTGGAAAGCTCAGAGCAGGCAGAGAAACACGTTTGATGTGATTGAGGCACAAGCAGAGCCTATTTTGACTAATGATACGGAGATGCCTGCGTTTGACTGGGGTGGGCACGGTAAGAAGTCTTACAACACCAGGTTAAAGTCCAACAGGTTTCTTTGGAATCACTAGCTTTCGGAGCACATCTCCTTCACCAGGTGATGAAGGAGCAGTGTTCCGAAAGCTAGGGATTCCAAATAAACCTGTTGGTCTTTACTTTATAGTGCGGTAAGCAACTTCTTACTATTTTTACTGAAGTGGTGATCGATGGCAAGCAAATCAAGATGGAGGTTGACACAGGAGCCTTGTCATCTGTAATTAGTGGAGAGACTTACAAGCCTGCACTTATTCCAGCAGAGTTAATCTTCGAACGTACATTGGAGAATCCATACCTTTGCTCGGGATGTTGGAAGTCCATCCTGTGAATAGGTCACGGAACAAGTGTACGCCTCCTTGTGACCAAACGTCAAGTTTGCTCAGGCTGTAAAATTCCATTGAAGTGGGATGTGATCAAGCACACGAGGATGATCAAGGATTTTGTCAAGAGGTATACAGACATGTCCAAGGATGAACTGGATACATTGTGGGGTACCACTGTGAAGTTGTGTGTTGATCCTCAGGCTTCTCCTCACTTTTGCAAGCCCAGGACAGTGCCCTATGCCATGAGAAAGTGGAGGAGTTGGAACGCCTTCAAAGACTTGGGATCATTGAGCCTATTCAATTTTCTCCATAGGCAGCACTGATCGTTCTTGTCCTTTAAAAATGATAGTACGGTGCACTTGTGTGGTGACTTCAAGTTCCCCATTAACCAGTTTTCCAAGTTGGATGTTTTTCTAGGGTGGAAAAAAAATTTCAACTCCTGCAGGAGGCAAGGCATTTTCAAAATTGGACATGAGCCAGACATATCAACAACACTTGCCAGAGGAAGGTATGCAGCAGTGCTGGAGGAAGATTCAAAGCAGTGCCTGACAAGAAAGGGACGTTCAAGTACAATCATTTGTTTTTTTGGTGTATCTTCCAGTCTAGCAATCTTTCTGAGGACGATGGACGCACTGTTACAAGGAATTCCTCAGATGGGTGTCTACTTAGATTACATCTTAAACATAGGAAAGAGGAGGAAGACTTCAGGAAACTGAATTAAGCTTCAAAAAAAGGTTTTTCAGAGACGGAATTGCATCTGAAGAAGAGGAAGTGCATTTCCCAGGCACAAAGCATTGAGTATCTAGGCAACAGAATCACTGCACAAGGCTTATCACTTGTGGGCTGGAAAGTTTGAGTGATTAAGGAAGCTCCAGAGCCCAGGAATGTGACCACACTCAGGTCATTTGTAGGTTTGATAAACTATTATGGAAGGTTTTTGCCAGATCTGTGCACACTGTTGGCTTCACTGTAGCTACTTCTGCACAAAGAAATCAAATGGAAGTGGGAGCCCACACAAAAGGTGGCTTTCAAAGATGTGAAAGCATTGCTGCAATCGGCTCATTTGCTGGTCCATTTTGAGCCAGATAAGGAACTTATCCTGTCATGCAATGCCTCCCCCTACAGTCCGGGAACGTACTTTCTCATTTACTGGAGGACCAGTCCAATATACCCATTGGTTTTGCATCTAAGACACTGATAAAGGCTGAAGAATGATATTTATAGTTAAACAATTATCTAGTATTGCTTTTGCAGTGAAAAGATTCCATCAGTACCTCAATGGTTATCTGTTCACCATATGTACTGACCACAAGCTGTTGATTTGTTTTTCCAGTGAGTCAAATGGATTCCTTACATGGTCTCAACAAGAATACAGCATTGGAGAGTTACATTGTCAGCTTATCAGTATAATATAGGTACAGAGCAGGGGGAAAAAAACAATGCATTGCGGACGCGTTGACTCATTTCCCATTACCAAATTTGTCAGAGGTATTTTGTCCTCCCGAGACAATTTTCTTACTCAAAAGACTGGCACATTCTCCAGTAGGTGTGAAACAGATCAGCAGTGCATGGACACAGATCCCACTGTCGCACGGTAAAAGATTTCTGATGCCAGGATGGCCAACTATCATAAACATATATAATAGGTTTAAATAAATCCTAAGGGCTCACATGGGCTCCTGTTGGCAGAGACTGTAGACAGTTAACCTCAGGCCATTGCTATGGCAACAGATAAAGCTCCCAAGGACTTGTAGTCTCAGCAAGGATGCCTGCAGACAACGTTAGTTGGTACCCGGCAGTATCCAGTCACGTGATCATCATTGAACACAGGACAATGGAAGGAAGTCTGGGGCTATAGCTCAGGCATATACTTAATTTATTAACTGTCTGGAAGCTTGGAGATAAGAGGCACCTAAGCGCCTGCCATTAGTATATTATGTATGTGCCTTGATTATGATTGGTAACTATACTCATGTGTAATGCATTATGACATCCTTATTATGTGGACATAGATCAGTTTTGAACAAATGCACACTTTTGATTGGTGTATGTTAATTACTTCAGATAACAGGGAAAAGTAAAATTGACTTGTATTTTCTGTGTTCGGAGAGCTGACATGTCATCCAGTGATATTGCAGCAATAGCAAGGGAGCTATACTACAAGTTTAAACTGAACTCTAACTCAAAGTGTCTGGTCAGTTGGAGAGTGAAGTATGCTGTAGTTGAATAACTACCAATGAAACCCCCACAACATACGTCCAATTATTTCAACTCATCGTCGACCAGATTCGCTTGCGTCGGATAATGGCACCAGGTTTGCAAATGAATTATTTCAAGACTTCATGCAAAAGAACAGTATGCTCAATGTGCATACTGCACTGTTACATTTTGGCTTTGAATGGTTTGGCGGAGCGAGCTGTTCAAACACAAAGAGGGATTGAAGAGAATGGCAGGTGATACTCTGAGTACAAAGCTGTCAATATTTCTATTCCAGTACCGCATCACATCGCAATCCACAACCAGGCTCTCTCCAGTGGAATTGCTGTTAAGTAGAAGGCCGAAATCTCATCTGGGTTTGCTTCATCCATATCTCAGAGCATAAGTGAGCAGGAGACAAGAAGCAAAAGGAAGGACACTACAACCACACAAAGGAGAGGCAGTTCAAACCGGATGATAACCGGATGATAAGGTTTACATTTGGAAAGTTCTTGGTGACCAGAGGTGGCTAGCGGAATAATTCTAAACAACAGCAGTCCAATATTTTGGGTTGTGAGACTGCAACACTGAGACTGCAGACACCAAGACCAGAGAAACATACAAAATAGGAGGAGGAGGCCTTTCAGCACTTTGCGCCTGCTCCACCATTCATCATCATCCTGGTTGATCACCTAACTCGATAGCCTGATCCCCCCCCTCCCCCCCCCATATCCTTTCATCAACACTTCATCTCCAAGTGTTATATCTAACTGCTTCTTGAAAACATACAGGGCGGATTTTCCAGTCCACCAGCCCCACTTTCCGGTGCACCCCCGCCAGCATAGGATTCCCCGTTCCCGCAGCTGGTCAATGGGGTTTCCCATTGTGGTCACCCCACGCTGTCGGGAAACCTGTGGGCATGGGTGCGATCTGCAGAGAATCTGCAGAGAACTCGGCTGACAACATTTTGGCTTCAACAGCTTCCCTGCAATTGCAAATTCTGCTGGCCGACCAATCTCTAGGTGAAGAAATTTCTCCTCATCTCAATCCTAAATGGTGTATCCCGTATCCTCAGACCGTGACAACCCTACCATCGGGAATATCCTTCTTGCATCTACCCTGTCTAGTTCTGTTAGAACGTTATAGATTTCTAGGAGATCCCCCCCCCCCCCACATTCTTCTGAACTTCAGCGACTACAATCCTAACCGATTCAATCTCTCCTCATACATCAGTCCTACCATCACAGGAATCTGTCTAGTAAACCTTCTCTGCAATTCCTCCACAGCAAGAAAATCCTCCCTCAGATAAGGAGACCAAAACTGCACACAATATTCCAGGTGTGGCCTCACCAAGGCCCTGTATAATTGCAGGAGCACATTCCTCTCCTGTACTCAAATTCTCTTGCTGTGAAGGCCAGCATACCATTGGCCTTCTTTACTGCCTGCTGCACCTATATGCTAACCTTCAACGAGGGTACTGCCTGCTGCACCTGTATGCTAACCTTCAACGAGGGTACTGCCTGCTGCATCTGTATGCTAACGTTCAACGGGTGTTGTACGAGGACACCCAAGTCTCGGTGTACATTCCCCTCTCCTAATTTATGGTCATTCAGAAAATAATCTGCCTTCTCGGTTTTGCTACCAAATTAGATAAACTCACGTTTGCAAAATGCACTACATCTGCCGTCCATTTGCCTAGTCACTCAACTTGTCCACATCACACTGAAGGATCTCTACATCTCCTCACAGCTCAGCCTCCCATCTGGCTTGGTGTCATCTGCCAATTTGAATGTATTACAGTTCGTTCCTTCATCTAAATCATTAACATATATTGTGAATATTTGGGGTCCTGGTACCGATCCCCGTGACACCCCACTGTCACTGTCTGCAATTTGGAAAAGGGCCCATTTATTCCTCCTCTTTGTTTCCTGCCTGCCAACCAGTTTTCTATGTTTTTCGATACACTATATGCGCTTTAATTTTGCATGCTTAGCTCTTAAGGTGAGACTTTGTCAAAAACCTTCTAAAAGTCCAAAGAAACCATATCTGCTAGCTCCCCGTCATCAAATCTACTAGTTGCAACCTCAAAGAATTCCACAGATTTGTCAAGCAGGATTTCCCTTTCATAAATCCACGCAGACTATCCGACCCGGCCACTATTTTCCAAGTGCTGTGTTGTTAAATTTTTGATAATGAATTCTGGAATTTTCCCCATGACTGATGTCAGGCTTACTGGTCTATAATTTTCTATTTTCTCTCTCCCTCACTTTTTACATTAGCTACCCTCTATTATGTAGGAACTGTTCCAGAGTCTATAGAATCTTAGTAGATGACCACCAATGCATCCGTTTCTAGGGCCATTTCCTCAAATACAATGGGATGTAGATTATCAGGCCCTGGGAATTTATCGGCCTTCAAACTAAACAATTTCCCCAATACCATTTCTCTACGAATGAACATACATAGGACATACAGTGCAGAAGGAGGCCTTTCGGCCCATCGAGTTTGCACCGACCAACTTAAGCCCTCACTTCCACCCTATCCCCGTAATCAATAATCCCTCTTAACCTTTTTTTGGTCACTAAGGGCAATTTATCATGGCCAGTCCACCTAACCTGCACGTCTTTGGACTGTGGGAGGAAACCGGAGCACCCGGGGGAAACCCACGCAGACACGAGGAGAACTTGTAGACTCCGCACAGACAGTGATCCAGCGGGGAATCAAACCTACCGCTGTGAAGCCATAGTGCTATCCACTTGTGCTACCATGCTGCCCCAAACTGCTCCCAACATTTCTGGTATGTTACTTGTGTTCCTTTGTGAAGACAGAACCAAAGTATGTATTTAGTTGTTCAGCCATTTCTTTGTTCCCCATTATGAATCCCCCTGTTTCTGACTGTAAGGGATCTACATTTGTCTTCACCAATCGTTTTCTCTTCACATACCTACAGAAATGTTTAGAGTCCGTTTTTATGTTTACCACCGTACCCTATTTTCCCTTTCTTAATCAATCCTTTGGTGCTCCTTTGCTGAATTCTAAACTGCTTCCAATGCTCATGGTTGTTGTTTCTCTTGGCCAATTTGAATGTTTCTTCCTTGTAAACTCTGGTTTGGCCACCTTTCCAGTTTTACTTTTGCGGCAGACAGGAATAAACAATTGTTGTAGTTCCCCCATGCGCTCCTTGATTTGTTTACGTTATGACTCAGAGTCAGGGAAAGTTTCAGAGTCAGCACAGGAGATGCAGCAAGTGTCTTTTCACTTGTGCTCTTCTCACTGTCTAAAGCCCCAAATGCTCCTTCCAAGCGAGTGATTCACTTGTATTTCTTTCAATCTAGTGTACTGCATTTACCATTCACGATGTGATCATCTCTACACTGGGGAGGCCAGATTGAGTGATGGCTTCACATAATACCTCAATTCAGCACACAGGCATCATTCTGGTTGCTCGTCATTTTAATTCTCCATCTTTTTATCACTCTAACCTTTCTATCCATGGCCTGCTAGTGTTCCAATGAAGCTCTTGCCATTATCTTGGGAATCATTTGAAAATCAAACAGTGCCCAAGGTTTACAAGGTAACTAACCTAACCGTAATCCCAATAAAGGCATGACCTCTGGTATCATTCCAGTAAATCGCATTTGCACCTGTTCCAGTACTTCAGAATCACAGAATAATTTCAGTCCAAAGGGAAGCTATTTGGTCCAACCGCCTGCGCTGGATTTTCAAAGGAGCATTTTGCCTCGTGCCACTCCCTAGCCTTTTCCACTTTGCCCTGCAGAATGTTTTTTTTTCCAGATAATAATTCAACTCCCTCTTGACTACCTTAATTGAACCTGCCTCCGCCACTCTCTCAGGCAGTGCATTCCAGATCCTAACCAGCCGCTGTGTGGAGAAGATCTTCCTCATGTCTCCATTGCTTCTGTTGCTGATTATTTTGAACCTGTGCTCTGCCGTTCCCAATCCGTCCATCGATGGGAACAGTTTTTCCCTGTCTACTCGGTCCCTCATGATTTTGAATATCTCGCATCAAATCTCCCCTCAATCTTCTCCAAAGAAAACACTCCCAACCTCTCTGTTCTAGCTACGTACCTGAATTTCCTCATCCCTGGAACCACTGAATCTTTCCTGCACTCGTTCCAATGCCTTGACATCTTTCACAAAATGTGGCACCCAGAACTGGACACTTTACTCCAGTTGAGGCAAAACCATTGTTCTATGCAAGTTTAACCCAAACCTCCTTGCTTCTGTATTCTATGCCCCTTTTAATAAATTATGTGGAGATGCCGGCGTTGGACTCAGGGGAGCACAGTAAGAGGTCTGACAACACCAGGTTAAAGTCCAACAGGTTTGTTTCAAATCACAAGCTTTCGGAGCACTGCTCCTTTCTCAGGTGAATGAAGAGGTAGGTTCCAGAAACATATATATATATATATAGACAATGTCAAGATGCAAGACAAAACTTTGAATGCGAGTCTTTGTAGGTAATTAAGTCTTTACAGGTCCAGACAGAGCAACTGGAGTTAAAGAGGTGTGAATTGTCTCAAGCCAGGACTGTTGGTCGGATTTCGCAAGCTCAGGCCAGATAGTGGTGAATGTAATGCGACAGGAATCCAAGGTCCCGGTTGAGGCCGTACTCATGGGTGCGGAACTTGGCTATAAGTTTCTGCTTGGCGATTCTGCGTTGTCGCGTGTCCTGAAGGCTGCCTTGGAGAACGCTTACCCTATCAATAAAGCCTAGGATTCTGTATGCTTTATTCATCACTCTCTCAACCAGCCCTGCCACCTTCAATGACTTATGCACATATACACCCAGATTCTTTTGTTCCTGTATCCCCTTTTGAATTGTACCTTTTATTTTATATTGTCTCTACCAATTGCCAGCCCATTCTCCCTGACTATGTCATTTTAAAGTTCTACACCATCCTCCTCACTGCTCACACTGCTTCCAAGTTTAGTAACGTTCATAAATTTTGAAACTGCATTCATACCAAAGTCTAGCTCATTAATATGTCGGGAAGAACATGGATCTTAGGGAATTCCACTACAAACCTTCCTCGAATCAGAAAAACTGTTAATCACTACTCTGTTTCTGTCACTCAACCAATTTCATATCCATGTCATTATTGTCCCTTTAATTCCATGAGTTATAACATTGCTCTCATATCTGTTGTGTGACACTTTATCAAATGCATTTTGGAAATCCATATACACCTTATCATCAATCCTCTCTGTTACCTCATCAAACAATTCCTGCAAGTTAGTTAAACATGATTTTCCCCTTAATAAAAAACATGTTGGACGTTTTTCCGTCCCCCCACCCCCGTTGGAATGAAGAATCCCGGGTGGGCAGCGTGAATCCCGCCCCACCGCAGACTGCCGTATTCTCCGGTGCTGGTTTTTGGGCGGGGTTCACGCCACGCCAGTCGGGGGCCGTTGGCAGCGCTGCCCCCCCCCCGGCAATTCTCCAGGCCCCGTTGGGCCGAGCAGCCGTCCGTTTTAGGTCAGTCCCGCCGACATGGGTTACGTGTGGTCCCACATGGCGGGACCTGGCAGGTAAGTCGGCGGGGCGATCCAACCCCGGGTGGGCCCCCCACGGTGGCCTGGGCCACGATCAGAGCCCACCGATCTGCAGGCGTGCCTGTGCCGTGGGGGCACTCCTTCCTTCCGCGCCGGTCCCTGTAGGGCTCCGCCATGGCCAGCGCGGAGGAGGCATGCACCAAAATACGCCAGCTGGTCTGCACATGCACGGAACCACACTGGCGGTTCCGTGCATGCGCAAGATCACGCCGGTCTTTCGGCGCATGTGCAAACCCGCGCCGTCTCTCCGGCACTTTCGGGGGATGCTGCAGAAGGGAAAATCCCACTGGTTATCTTTCCTTAATTAACCTGCATTTGCTGAAGAGACCATTTTGTCTCATATTACTGCCTTCCCCGCTACAGAGGTTGAACTAACTGGTTCAATTCCTGTACCAGCCTCCCCGAACAGGCACCGGAATGTGGTGACTAGGGGCTTTTCACAATAACTTCATTTGAAGCCTACTTGTGACAATAAGCGATTTTCATTTCATTTCATCTTAATCTCTATCCCTTTTGTCATCGAGGGAGATCTGGATTTCTTTGTCCTACCGAACTCCAAATTATTTCCTCTTTCAAAGTAGCCTATGGGTCACTGCATTTCCCACCAACCTTTGATTCCAATTTATCAGGCTGAAATTTATTCTTACCCCAGTTAATTATTTACTTTCGAGTTCCTTGTCCTTTTCCATAACCAACCTAAATCTTAAGATACAATGATCACTGTGCCCCTGCTGACATTGGATCCACTTGGCCCATCTCTTTCCCCATCTCTTTCCCAAGAACAAGGTCCAGCAGTGCCTCCTTTCACATACTAGAAAGGAACAACTACAGAAAATGTCCTGAACAACTTTAGGAATTTTTGTCCCTCTCTGTCCTTTATATTACTTGGGTGACCTATAGATTATACCAAGCAATGTAATTTCATTGTTTATGTTCCTTAGCTCCAGCCAAATAGATTATGTCCTTGATCTCCACCTCTGGGATGTCCTCTTTCTCCAGCACTGCAATGTTCTATGCTCTGCCACCCTCTGCCCACAACCCATGGGTGAAAATTTTAAAACATATCTCTAATTTCGCTACTTGTCCTGACTCAACATTTTCTGGTTTTAGTTAGGAGTCTATTATGTGGTGCCTTATCAACAGACTTGAAGAAATCCAAAGACATTTCCCCTACATTAACATTATCAATCCTGTAGTTTTCAATCAAGGCGATTGATCAAGCACCTTTCCTTTTGAACTCCATGCTGCATGCTTTTTATTATGTTTTTTCAATACATCTTTCAGCAAGGATTCTACAATCTTTTGACCACTATGTTAAGCTAATTTATCTACTCCCTTGATCCTTTTATCTTCCTTTTTAAATATGGAGATCACAATTGCTGTCCTCGAGCACCCTGCAATGTTCACACACATCTTCTACTCCTTCAAAGAATCGGCTCACCCTCGCGAGATGTGCTCTGTATACCACCTTCAGCTGTATCAGCCCCAATCTCGCTCACGAGGTGGATACGTTCGAAGCATGCTCCACCGGAAGCTCTGTATCTCCTTTCTGGCAAAATCTTGAACCTGCATGCATCTAAACATTTCCCCCTGCTCCAGCCCATACTTCACTTCTAACTCCTTCAATCCTGCAAACCGACCCCTAAGAAACATATATTTTAGTGTCTTAATCCCCCTTTTCCCTGGGGCCATCAGGAGCGGTGCTGTTGTGCTGTTGCTAGTGCTTTCAATCCCGACCCCCTTCACAAACTCGCCTCCATTCTGACCCACTGGGAATCAATCCCTCTGACCCAGCTCCGCACCTTCTCCACATTCGCCGCCCAGTAGTAATACATCAGGTTCGGAAGACCCAAACCCCCTGCCTGCCTTCCCCTCTGTAGCAGCACCTTTCTAACTCTGGCCACCTTCCCTCCCCACATGAACAAAGTAATCCTTCCTTCAATCTCTCTGAAAAAAGCCTTTGGCAAGAAAATCGGCAGGCATTGAAAAATAAACAGAAATCGCAGCAACACGTTCATTTTCACCACCTGTACCCAACCCGCCAGTGACAGAGGGAGACCATCCCACCTTGCCAGATCAGCTTTCACTGTACCCACCAAACTAGAAATGTTGTACCTGCGGAGCCCCCACTCCCAGGCAACCTGCACCCCCAGGTACCTAAAGTGAGTCCCTGCCCTATGGAATGGCAGCCCCCCCACCCCTACCACCAGCCCCAGCCAAAACACCACAAAATATTCACTCGTCTAGATTCAGCTTGTACCCAGAGAAAGATCCAAACACTCGAAGCAGCTCCAATATTCCCACTATCGACACACTCAGTTCCGACACGTATCACAGCAAGTCATCGGCATATAAGGACACCCAATGCTCTATCCGTCCCCGCACTATTCCTTTCCATACCCCAAACCTCTTAATGCGATAGTCAATGGCTGAATTGCGAGTGCAAACAGCAGGGGGGGGAACATAGGACATCCCCGCCTAGACCCATGATGGAGAGAAAAGTATCTCGAGCTGATGTTGCTTGCGCGGACACTCGCCCTCGGCTCCTTACATAGGTTTACCCAGTTCGCAAATCATGGTCCAATCCCAAACTGCTCCAGAACTGCCATCAAGTACCCCCATTCTACCCGGTCAAACACCTTCTCAGCGTCCAATGCCACAACCACCTCTGTTTCCTTCCCCTCCGCCGGTGCCATAATGATGTGCAATACCCTTCCAATGTTTGAAAAGAGCTGCCTCCCTCTCACGAACCCAGTCTGATCTTCACCCATCACCTTCGGGAGGCACTCTTCCAGCTTACCCGCCAGTACCGTGCCAATACTTATGCTTCCACATTCAAAAGTGATATGGGCCTATATGACCCCAACTCCGTCGGGTCCTTATCTTTTTTTAGCAACAGGGAAATCGATGCCTGCCCCAAAATTTGTGGCAGCACCTCCTTCCCTATCTCCTCTTGAAACATCCCCACCATCAGGGGTACCAGCTTATCCTTCAATGTTTTATAATATTCCACCGGAAACCCATCCGGCCCTGCCACCTTCCCCGACTGCATCCTCCCAATCGCATCTTTTATCTCCTGTTCCACTATCACTCCTTCTAATGTAGCCCTGTCCCCCTCCCCTAACCTCGGGTACTCCAATCCATCTAGAAATTCCTGCATCTCCTGGTCTCCCCCAGGTGGCTCTGACCTGTACAAACTCTCATAAAATTCGTCAAAGACTTTGTTAATCAGATCCAGAGCCACCACCAACTCCCATGTTCTGTCCCCCACCTGAACAATTTCCCTTACCGCTGCCTCCCTCCGGAGCTGACCTGCTAACATGCCCAGCCTTATCTCCATGCTCGTAAACTGCACCCCTTGCTCGTTTCAGTTGGCGCACTGTCTTCCTGGTAGATAGCCGGTCAAAACTCGCATGTAGTTCCTTCCTCTTTTCCAGCTTTGCTGGGTCTCCATCCTCTGCATAACTCCTATCTACCTCCAACAGGGGCTGTTTAGCACAGGGCTAAATCGCTGGATTTGCAAGCAGGCCAGCAGCACGGTTCGATTCCCGTAACAGCCTCCCCAAACAGGCGGCGGAATGTGGCGACGAGGGGCTTTTCACAGTAACTTCATTTGAAGCCTACTCATGACAATAAGCGATTTTCATTTCATTTCATATTACCCTCTGCCGATCCAACCTCTCCTCTTTGTCTACCCTGGCCTTAAACGAGATCACCTCACCCCCTCACCACTGCCTTTAAAGCCTCCCAGACAACTGCCTTCGACGCCTCACCCGTACAGTTGAAACTGACATGTTCCTCAATTACCTTTTCAATTTTGTCACAGAACTCCCAAAGGTCCTGCATCTAATTTCCACCTCGGCCTCCGAGCTACCCTTTGTCCAGTACCATATCCACCCAATGAGGAGCATGATCTGACACTGCAATTGCCGAGTATTCCGACCCTTTAACCCCAGCCAGCAAAGCCTTCCCATTAGCCTAGCCAACGCTTTTGCCCCCACCCCCGTTTTACCGCTACCCCTTGAGCCCTTCCGTCAAATCCAGAGTGGAATGCCTGACTAACCCAGCCCTTTTCAAGTCTCACCTGATCCTTCACCCTCAAGTGAGTCTCCTACAGCATTGCTAGGTCGGCTTTCATACTTTTAAGATGCGCAAGCACCCTTGACCTCTTGACCGGACCTCCTAACCCCCTCACATTCCACGTGACTATCCTAACTGGGGGGTCTCTCACCCCCCCATCCTTCTTATCCACCATCATCATACCACCGGGCCCTGCCCCATGAGCCTGACCCAGCCCTATCCATTATTAACATTGAGCCCCTTCCACCCCCCCCCCCCCAAACCCCCACCCCCGTCCACATTTCCTCTAGAAAAAACATCTCCCAGCAATTAGCTCGTCGACAAGTTCCCAATGTCAGTAACGAACTTCATCACTAGCCTCACGCACTGCATTCATAATCACTCACTTACCAACAATCCCCATAAATCAGGCATGATATGCAACATTTAAATGCCTACCTTACCCTCAGACATTTGGGTGCCAGAGCAAAGCACAAATACTTGCCATTAGCCTCAAAAGAAAGTCTTGCAAAGAGATCTAGCAAACTCTATGACAAAAATGTTACCACTCAACATCCAATTGATTACAGCACAGTTTGATGGGAATTCACGGTGAAAAGCTTCTTTGATATCACCAAGTCAAACAGCCAGTCACACTAAGGAATTTTCACAGGCGGTCAACAAGAAAATGAAGATGACTAATAATCAACTCGCCTTCAAACTTTTTTTTTTTTTTACAGAATGCAAAATAAAGATTGGGACATATACATGGGGCGAAAGCAGAACTCGAAATATCATGAAAAAAACTTAAAGAAATTGTTCTCCAAAAACAAAAACAAAAACAAACAAAAAAAAACAACAACAAAAAAAATCGAGCAGTTAATCACAATGGAGATACTTAACAATATTCCACATGGTTTTATCATGGATAAATCAATTAGTTACAGTTATTATTCAGATCATCGTTGAACTCCTAATTTCATCGCACTGATCAAGTTCACTTTTTATGGGAATTATGACATCAAAATGAGAATGGAAACATTCTCCACCAACCAATTACATTTGATGATTATTGGCTTGGATGGTCCACAGCACAACCAGTGGAAGGGCAGTAAACAACAAACTGCACTTTCTTTATTCATCTGTGTTTGTGCTACACCCTGAAGTTGTGGTCAAATTCAGAAGTGGTGCGTTGTCAAAAACTCTGCAAATTCTGGGCCTGATTTCAATAAAAATTATCAGATTAGAGACAAGGATTCTGATATGTCTTTCTGATTGTAAACTAAATACCTTCTGCTGCCAAGCAGGTATCCAAGCAAACCGCCTGCTCCCACTCCTGACCAAAATCCAGGTCCTGAGCGGGTACGTCGTGGAGGGACATCGCCACAAAACGTTTCCTCTGTTGTGTAATCTGAAAGCAAATACATGTGCAGATTACACAGGGTGAGAGAACCCTGTAAAAAGTAAAACAATAGGGGATGTTCCCCACTGAATGACAGGAGGAATCGGCAAGTCAAAGTAAAAAGAATGTTTGACAGCTTACAAGCAAAACATTTTCATTTTAAATTCAAATGAGGTCAGAACTGATGATAATTGCATTAAAGGATTAAAATGGAAAGACTATTTAAAGCGAGCGGACATAGGCTACAAGTGATTTCTGAGGTTTTTTGTTTTACTTTACATAGGGCACTTTAGTCTGAAAATAATTAGAGGATCAAACAGCACAGCAAAATGACCAAGAAAATGAAACAACATTAGAAGAAATCATGAAATTCACAAGGAAGAGACAGAATCAAATAGAATTAAGACCAAGAAACTGATTTAATATGAAGAGTAATTTGGCATAAATTATAAAGGATATTAATAATTTTTTTTTTCTATTCTGGGCCAGCATTTATTGCCCATCCCTGGATCACTAGTCCCGTGACAATACCACTGCCTCTCCTTAACAATCATCCATTACAAGGGTATGGACACACCCTGGGTAACTGACTGGCACATGTGGAAAACGAAAATGTCAGAGGACAGCCAAGAGGTGAGATCATTATATTATTATGGAGAGGTGAGATCATTATATTATTATGGAGAGGTGAGAGATTAAACAAGGTAGAGAGAGATTAAAAACATAATATCTGAAGGAAATACAAAACTCCAGTTCAGATCATTTTCATTCACTGGAATGAGCTAATGACTCAATAACCAAAAGGTGGTATACATGACACATATGCACCAAGTATAAACCAGTGCCCCTTGCCTCAATTATGAATTACATATTCAAGGCATTAAGAATTGCATCCAGATGATAAGAGATTATCTGGAAAAACAGCATCTGATTAGACAAAGTTAGCAGTGACTCAAAAGGGTGTGCCAGAGTTACTGTCCTCCCTTGTGGCACCGTTGAAAGAAATGAGGCAACTGCTATGTATGAGTCACCGAAGCCACCAGCAGTGTGCAAAGGTAGCAAAGATAGGATGATGGTCCATTTGGTCAGAGGAATAGAGCTCAAATTTTAATGAAGCTGCATTTGCAAACCTGGAGTAGAACCCTGGTGTTATGAAAAAAAACATTCAGGCACTGGAGAAGGGAGAGTGAAAATAAACTGATACAAGGTGGTACACCAGATTTATCAGGAGAAAGTGTGAACATTTAAATCAAGGAAGGGCCAATGTTGATATGCAGATGAATTGAAGATCAAAGAGTGTAAACAAGATAAATATAGAATTTACAGTGCAGAAGGAGGCCATCCGGCCCATCGAGTCTGCACTGGCCCTTGGAAAGATCACCCCACCCAAGCCCACACCACCATCCTATCCCCGTAACCCAGCAACCCCACCCAACCCTTTTGGACACCAAGGGCAATTTAGCATGGCCAATCCACCTAATGTGCACATCTTTGGACTGTGGGAGGAAACCGGAGCAAACCCACGCAGACACGGGAAGAACGTGCAGACTCCACACAAACAGTGACCAAGCCAGGAATCGAACCTGGGACCCTGGAGCTGTGAAGCAACTGTGCTAACCACTGTGATACCGTGCCACAATCAACATGTAAAATAGAGATTCTACAATGAAAGGGCATAGCCTCAAACTTGAATTTAATATATATTCATCATTCCTATTTTAACTCAATATATGGATGGACTATGCTTCCAGTGGTATCAGGAAATTCAACAAGTTGGGTAAAAAATACCTGCTTTTCAAAGGGGTGTTTGAAGTACTGAAAGATTTTAGTTTCCTAGATGTTCAAATGGCTGGATACCCAAAATGGTGTTCAGGACGTCCGGTGGCGACCATGGAGTCAGTGGTTGCATAAAGGGGCAACTCCGACTCGAAGGTGTTGGTTTGAGCTCTTTTTATCCCAAAGTGGGGCACTTTCGACAGGAAAGTGGAGGAGATGTTCCCCCTGTGAGTGGTATGTCTTCTGATTACCAGACCTGGCAGAAACAGGTTAAAGACCTGGCCAAGGAAGTGAAGGAGACCCATGACACAGTAGCAATTGGGAAGATGGCGGAGGGAGAAGGGGTGTCACAAGTTGGAAAACCTCAGATGGAGCAGTTGGTGGCGTTTATTAAAGAGGAGTTCCGCCAGCATCGAAAGGAGGTGCATGAGGATCGGTCGAAGGCCAGCGAGGGAGCGGTAGCACCCCTGAGAGGATCGATGGAGAGTGTTGAGAAGCGTCTGGAGATGCAGATCCGGGAGATGGAGATGGTGATGGCCGATCAGAGTGATTGGGTGGTGGCGTTGGGAGACAGGAGGTGGGGATCCTGGGGGACCTTTGCAAGGCACTAAGGAAAAAGGTAGAGGAGCAGGAGAACAGATTCAGAAGGTAAAATCTGCATATCGTTGGCTTGGCTGAGGACATGGAGAGATACATCACAAGGATGCTGACAGGACTGGTGAGGGATGGGGTGCTGGACAAGGCCCTGGAAGTGGATAGGGCACACTGGTCCCTAATGCAGAAGCCGAAAACGGGGGAAGCCACCATGGGCGGTGATTGTGAGGCTCCACCAAGTTTGTGGCCACAGAGAAGCGGAACTACGAATGGGAGGGGAACAGGGTCCAAATCTATCAAGACATTAGCGTGGAGCTGGGGAAAGGCGCGCCAGGTTCAGCAAGGCCAAAGCAATTTTATACCGAAGGCAGATCCGGTTGGGGTACTGTACCTGGTGAAACTGTGGGCGACTTTTGAAGGCCGGAAGTACTATTTTGAAACCCCAGAGGAGGCCAATGACTTCATCAGAGACCATAAACTGGGGGAGAACTAAATGTTGATGAGAGACGGAGGAGCTGGAACAACAGAGATCGGAAGATGCGGGTATTGTGAGGGTTGGAGGGTGAGGGCTTTTTCTTGGGTGGGGTGATCTTACCGTTGTGATTGTTTGTTAAGGGGCAACAAGTTTGTATGGGGAACAGTAGAGGGGAATGGAGGCACGAGCTTCTGTTAAGGTTCATAACATGAATGTACAGGGACTGAACAGGCTGGTGAAGACGTCTCGGGTCTTCACGCACTTGAGGAGCTTGAAGGTCGGGGTGGTCTTCCTATGGAGACGCACATCCAGGTGAACGATAAGGGATGGGTGTGTCAGGTATTTCACTCGGGGTTTGATTCAAAGTCACGGGGGGGGGGGGGGGGGTGGCCATTCTGCTGAATAAAAGGACAGGGTTTGTAGCTGCCAAGGACGCGTGGGATTCGGATGGGAGGTATAATGATAGTGAGCAGGGTGTTGGATTGGGGCGACGTGGACTGCGTGAAAGGGTTCCTGGGAACGATTCCGGACTTGGACACACATTAGTTGATTATGGAGGGTGATTTTAATTGCGTGCTGGAAGCAAGGGTGGATAGGTCGAGCCCTAAGTCAATGGGAAGATTGAGGATGGCGAAGGAGCTTATGGAAAGGATGGGAATGGTGGATCCGTGGCATTTTAGGAACCCCGGGAGAGAGGAAATACTCCTCCTTCTCGCACGTGTACAAGGTATACTCCAGAATTGACTTTATTGTAATGAGCCAAGCAGCGTTGGTGGGGGTGGTGTGGGCGGACTATGCGGTAGTCGTGATCTCAGACCCATGCGCCCCACTGGATGGAAGTCAGGCTTAGTTCAAGGCAGGAGCAGAGGCCGGGATGGAGATTAGATTCGGGGCTTTTGGCAGACAATAATGAGTTCCTGACGGATATGGCAACAGATTTACCGAGGATGTATAGTGAGGCTCTGGAGAAGGGGAAGCTACCGGAGACACTGACCCAGGCGTCGATCACACTAATCCAGAAGACGGGCAGGACCTGTTGGAGTCTGGGTCATATAGGCCCATATCACGGTTAAACACGGATGTGAAAGTGTTGGCCAAATTAGTGGAGGGGGAGATGGTGGTGGTCGTACAGGACCAAACGGATTTAGTAAAGGGGAGGCAGCTTTCAAGTAACATTAGGCAGTTATTAAATGTGATCATGACCCCATTGTAGGGAATGGGTAGTGGATGTGGTGGTCGCTGTGGAAGTGGAGAAGGCTTTTGACCGGGTGGAGTGGCAGTACCTGTTTCAGATTCTGGAGCGGTTTGGGTTTTGGCCGAAGTTTCTGGCATGGGTGCATCTGTTGTACGTGCCCCAGTGGCGGGTTTATGGACAAGCAAGAGGAGTTCATGGAGCTTTGGGTTGCACAGAGGAACTGGGAGGGGGTGTTTGGGATGCTATCACAAATTGAGGGAGTAAAGGACAGGCCGCGCCCTATGGTGGCGATTTTTGGGGTTTCGGAAATGCCGGGGCTGATGGATGGGAGGAAGGCCGAAATTGTGGCCTCTGCCTCTCTTGTTGCCCGGCAAAGGATTCTGTTGGAATGGCGGTCAGCAAAGCCAATGGGGGTGGCAGCCTGGCTAGAGGACCTGTACATCTTTCTGCAGCTGGAAAAGATCAAGTTTGAATTGAGGAGATCAGCGGAGGGCATTGAGACGCGATGGGGACTGTTCATGACCACCATATTTGAGGAATTGTTCGTCATGGGGTGGGGAGGGGGGGGGGGGGGTGAAAAGGGAGAAAATTTGCACGAACTGTGAGGTGTGGAGAATGTTTTTTCATTTATATTTTTGTACTTTTGAACATGTTTGGAATAAAACTTTTTTTTTGAAATGGTGTTCAGAATTGAGGTGTTTTGATGAGGCATTTTGATCAGAAAAATACAGAAAACTATTTTTATTGATGGCAAATCAGCAACCTGAAGGTGTGCAGATAAGATGATCACCAAAGGGATAGATTAGGAAATTGTTTTTCCACAGAAATGTTTGTTAAATAAAGAATACCCTTGCAAGAAGAAAGGATAGAAACGGAATTTGTAGCAGTTTTTAAAATTTGAAAGGATAAATACTTGGAAAAAAAAACTTAAAAAGAGACTGGGATTAAATGGATGACTTGTTCAGAGATGGCGCAGCACAATAGGCTAAATAGCCTCCCATGTGATAAAACTCAATATTTTAATCATTATTGCTTTCGATGTCTATACAGTCTTGTATTATCTTTTGGTGGATTTACCTCTGTAGGCTGGTTTAAAGCCAGGAGGCGGCGGTTGTGCAGAAGGACCTGCACCGTTGCAAGAATCGTCAGGATTTTGGTCGCTGCATTCCTGAAACCTGTTCCTGTTCTGTTGGTTTCTTAAACACACTATGTACACCAGATAGGCAAGGCCAAACAGTACCAGAATCACCGCAAAATTGAATGAATCATCTGAAGCTGCGGTAGTTGCATCCGGTTCACGAGCAAATCCAGAGTTAGTTTTCTTTCTCCGTAGGCCTACCTCGGTAAGCTCTATGACATATTCCAGTCCGCAAGATCCCTTCAAAATATAAGGATCTTCTGGATAGTTATATCCTTCACAACTGACTGTGATTGCTCCAAATCGATACGCAGTGTCCATATCTGTCTTGCATTCCCACTGTGAGTGTGTGTCCGGGTTGGTTGAAGGGTGGAGAATACATAAAATAAAGTTATTAGAAATTTACTTGCATCAATTAATTGTCTTATTGTTTGTATACAAAGACAGTCATAGACTAATATAGCACAGGAGGAAGCCTTCTCAACTTGCCTATATTGGCTTTTTGAAAGGGCTGTCCAATTAGTCCCATTCTTCTGCTCTTTCCCCACAACCTTACAATTTTTTTTCTGTTTTCATGTATATGTTCAATATCTTTTGAAAAGTTACTATCAAATCTGCTCCATCATCCTTTCAGGCAGCACATCAGGTCTCAATGGGTAAAGGACAGTCTCATCTCTTGAGGTTCTTTTTCCCCTTTAACAGAATGTTCTCCAGGTATATATTTAATTTGCTAAGCAGCCCCACGGTCTCCCATAACAGTCCAGTCCATACATTCACACCATCTTCTGCATTAGTGATTAAATCAAATCCCTACCTTGAAGCTTGAGTCTAGTTTCATAATATCTCACTGTGTTAAACATATTGCCAATTATCTTATTTCAGATATTAAATACTTCCCCACACGTGGGTTTGAGTAGGGTGATCATGGCTCGGCACAACATCGAGGGCCGAAGGGCCTGTTCTGTGCTGTACTGTTCTATGTTCTATAAACATTCCTAGTTCTATGTTCTATAAACATTCCCAGTTTCTGAAGTCTCTTTTCGCAACAAAGGTATTAATCTCAGACATCAGTTGCTATTTCCTGAACAATCTCAAATGCCTAACTCTCCTTAATGCGGTGACCGATGTGGAGCATAGAGTCCCTACAGTGCAGAAGGAGGCCATTCAGCCCTTTGACTCTAGACCACCCCTCCAAAAGCGCACTCTAACTAGGCCCATTCCCTCTCCCCGCACATTGATCAGGCCAATCCACCTAACCTGCACATCTTTGGACTGCGGGAGGAAATCAGAGCTCCCAGAGGAAACCCACACAACCAGAGGGAAACGTACAACTCCACCCAGTCACCCAAGGCCAGAATCAAACCCTAGCCCTGTGAGGCAGCAGTGCTAACCACTCTGCCACAGAGCTGTGTACTAATGCAAGACCAATAACTCAGATTCAATTACTCTATTCCACTCGCTATATAACACCTGATCCCATTTGCTATTTCATCACTGTCACAAGCTGTGCTAATGATTTTAGTTATCTACCTTTCAGTATTCCCAGAATCATCTACTGTGTTATCTCCTGTCGAAAAATGCCATTCCGTTTATATCCCACACGGGTTTTACAGGTTAGGGATTATTAACTACCTTGTGGCAATATTTCAATTTATTAATTAATAATACAAAACAATCAGCAATACACTGAAAACATCCACAATGCACCAAAAACAGAAAACAATGAATAATCAATATGAAAACAAAATCACCAGCTTTCATACAATTTACAGTGCAGAAAGAGGCCATTCAGCCCATCGAGTCTGCACCGGCCCTTGGAAAGAGCATCCTACCCAAGCCCACGCCTCCACCCCATCGCCCACGCCTCCACCCCATCGCCCACGCCTCCACCCCATCGCCCACGCCTCCACCCCATCGCCCACGCCTCCACCCCATCGCCCACGCCTCCACCCCATCGCCCACGCCTCCACCCCATCGCCCACGCCTCCACCCCATCGCCCACGCCTCCACCCCATCGCCCACGCCTCCACCCCATCGCCCACGCCTCCACCCCATCGCCCACGCCTCCACCCCATCGCCCACGCCTCCACCCCATCGCCCACGCCTCCACCCCATCGCCCACGCCTCCACCCCATCGCCCACGCCTCCACCCCATCGCCCACGCCTCCACCCCATCGCCCACGCCTCCACCCCATCGCCCACGCCTCCACCCCATCGCCCACGCCTCCACCCCATCGCCCACGCCTCCACCCCATCGCCCACGCCTCCACCCCATCGCCCACGCCTCCACCCTATCGCCCACGCCTCCACCCTATCCCATCCCCGTAACCCCAACTAGTCTTTTTTTGGACACGAAGGATAATTTACCATGGCCAATCCACCTAACCTGCACACCTTTGGACTGTGGGAGGAATCCGGAGCACCCGGAAGAAACCCATGCAGACACGGGGAGAACGTGCAGACTCCGCACAGACAGTGACCCAAGCCGGGAATCGAATCTGGGACCCTGGAGCTGTGAAGCAACTGGGCTAACCACTGCGCTACCGTGTTACCCTTTCTACAAAGGCATTCAAGACATTCAGTCATCACAAGTGTACAGGGGCATTTCAAGCACAAATTGAGGCCAAATATTATTGGATATTGAGGGTACGTGATGTCCCAGCAAAATATCAAAAGCAAAAAATAACCAATTTGAAAGTTGTGGTGGTAAGGTGAGGCCTTAAGTTGTGGACACTGCTCAAGCCAGTCAAGAGAAAGTGTGCCATGTGGGCAACACCACAACGTCATCAGACCAAGGTCATCTTTTCCAAAACAGGCTTGCATTATGTACCACTTTTACTAACCATAGGACGCACAAGCCAGCACACACAGCCCCCGCCCAGCCCACATCGGTGGATAAGCGCCCAAACAAGAAGCGCAGACCAAATGCAGGGCACGGCAGGAGAGGGAGAGAGAGAACACCCGTCTCCCCATGAGGGGGGGAACAGTTCAACCCAAAAACAGTTCCATTACAAAAGAGATCCGAGACAAAATACAGGGTAACCACAAAACAGACACATTGCAAAAAAAAAATAATCCAACAATCAAGAAGATAAAGCCCACCCGCAGCTCCAGCAGCAGCACCACATCGGTGGAAAGGCACCTACAAGCAACCCTGAACATTGAAAAAGGACAGGTGGAGTACGCATTTGGAGAGAGAAATAACACCCCTTCCCTTCAGCAGCACCATCAGACCATATGACATAGGAGCAGAATTAGGCCATTCAGCCCATCGTGTCTGCTCCGCCATTCTTTTTTTAAAATTCATTTACGGGGTGTGGGCGCCGCTGGTTAGGCCAGCATTTATTGCCCATCCCTAGTTGCCCTTCAGAAGATGGTGGTGAGTTGCCTTCTTGAATCTCTGCAGTCCTTGAGGTGTAGGTATACCCACTGTGCTGTAGGGAGAGAGTTCCAGGATGTTGCCCCAGAGACAGTGAAGGGCAACGATATATTACCAAGTCAGGCTGGTGACTGACTTGGAGGGGAACCTCCAGGTGGTGGGATTCCCAGGTATCTACATAGAACAGTACAGCACAGAACAGGCCCTTCGGCCCTCGATGTTGTGCCGAGCAATGATCACCCTACTCAAACCCACGTATCCACCCTATACCCGTAACCCAACAACCCCCCCCTTAACCTTACTTTTTAGGACACTACGGGCAATTTTAGCATGGCCAATCCACCTAACCCGCACATTTTTGGACCGTGGGAGGAAACCGGAGCACCCGGAGGAAACCCACGCACACACGGGGAGGATGTGCAGACTCCGCACAGACAGTGACCCAAGCCGGAATTGAACCTGGGACCCTGGAGCTGTGAAGCATTTATGCTAACCACCATGCTACCGTGCTGCCCTCTAGATGGTAGTGGTCGTGGGTTTTAGAGGAGCTGTATTATGAACCTTGGTGAGTTACTGCAATGCATCTTGTAGATGATACACACGGCTGCCACTGTTCTTCGGTGGTGGATGGTTTGAATGTGTGTCGAAGGAGGAGCAATCAAGCGGGCTGCTTGGTCCTCAATGGTGTCGAGCTTCTCGAGTGTTGTTGGACCTGCACTCATCCAGGCAAGTGGAGAGTATTCCATTACACTCCTGACTTGTGCCTTGTAGATAGTGGGCAGGCTTGAGGGGGTTCGGAGGTGAGTTACTCGCCGCAGGATTCCTAGTCTTTGACCTGCCCTGGTAGCCACAGTAATACTGTGGCTAGTCCAGTTCAGTTTCTGATCAATGTTATTCCATCGTGGCTGATACGTTTCTCATCCCCATTCGCCTACTTTCTCCCTGGATCCCCCTATTACTCAAGAACCTATCAATCTCTGTCTTAAAGACTCTCTGATTTGGTCTCCACTGCCTTCTGCAGCAAAGGCTTCCACAGATTTACCAGCCTCTGGTTGAATAACTTCTCCTCATCTCAATTTTAAAGGACTGTCCCTTCTGTCTGAAGCTATGCCCTCAGATTCTAGTTTTTCTTACAAGTGGAAACATCCTCTCCACGTTCACTCTATCCAGGCTTCGCAGCATCCTGTAAGTTTCAATAAGATCCCCCCTCATCCTTCTAAACTCCATCAAGTACAGACCCAGAGTCCTCAACCGCTCCTCATGTGAGATGTCCTTTGTTTCAGGGATCATTCTTGTGAACTTCCTCTGGACCCTTTCCCAGGTCAGCACATCCTTCCTTAGATACGGGGCCCAAACCTGCTCACAGTACTCCAAATGGGGTCTGACCAGAGTCTTGTACAGCCTCAGAAGAACATTTCTGATCTCGTATTCTAGCCCTTTCGTCCTGAATATTAACACTGTATTTGCCTTCCTAATTGCTGACTGAATTTGCGCGTTAACCTTAAGAGAATCTTGAATTGGACTCCCAAGTCCCTTTGTGCTTCTGATTTCCAAAGCCTTTTCCCCATTTAGAAAATAATCTGTCCCTCCATTCTTCCTACCAAAGTGAATAACCTCACTTTCCCATCTTGTATTCCATCAGCCACTTCTTTGCCCACTCTCCTAGCCTGTCTAAGACCTTCTGCAGCCCGCTTGCTTCCTCAATACTAACTGTCCTTCTACAGATTTTTGTATCATCTGCAACCTTAGCAACAGTGCACTCCGTTCCTTCTTCCAGATCATTCATGAATATTGTGAAAAGTTGTGGTCCTTGCACTGACCCCTGAGGCACACAACTCGTCACCGTACAACTGGAATTTTTTGAAAACAAAGTTTGAAGAATTATAGCTCAATAGTCCCTAAAATAAAATTTCATATTTGTGGAATGTCATATTTCTCCATTCTGATAAATAAATTTCCATTTTTAAAATAATTTTATTCAGGAAAGGAGATATCAGTGCCAGAGATCGCAAGATCTTTTGAGGAGCTTTCTTCAAGGCCAGCAGCAAACACCATTGCCTAGCTGCAGACCATGGGCTGGATTCACCACTAGCAGGGTGCTCCGTTTTGCCGGCAGCCCAGGGGTTTCACGACACCGTGGGGCTGCCCCACAATGGGAAACGCCATTGACCAGCCGGCGTAACAGAGCATCCCGCCGGCAGGGTGAAGTAGAAATGTGCTGTGGCAGGGCGGAAAATCCAGCCCCATAAAATTTAGGTCACCAAATTCAATGTCAAAATTAATTACAGAAAGCAAAATAAAGAGTGGGATGGAACAACGGGGTTAACACAGAGGTAAGGGACAGAAAGAAACATGTTAAAACATTAACATTTCCAATACCAATTAAAATTTGAAAGAATGAGACAGCGATTTTGAGACTTATCACACGTAACAGGGTACTCATAACCGTAACTTTTTCTGGAGTGCTTTATCTGTAGCTAGAAGTACAGCAACTTCGTGCCCCTCACCACATTTGAATGGGGAGTCATTATCTGGAAGCCTTCGAAGGAGCACTGTACCATGGAGAGCAACTTTCTGATTTTGTGCTCAACTATGCACTCAAACGGAATTTGCTGTCTGATTGCCAAATAAATAAATGTTCAGTACTGTTAGCCTCACCATTAATCTACTGAAAGATCCAGTCCACTATGATAGGCATTTATCATCACACTCTATTCCCTGTGGTGCAAACAATTTGTGGAACTTTGTACCGAGGAATGTCCTGTATTTTCTTGCCACATGTGTCTTGGCTGAGTTTCTCACCAGATTGGGCAGCAGGGTAGCATGGTGGTTAGCATAAATGCTTCACAGCTCCAGGGTCCCAGGTTCGATTCCCGGCTGGGTCACTGTCTGTGTGGAGTCTGTACGTCCTCCCCCTGTGTGCGTGGGTTTCCTCCGGGTGCTCCGGTTTCCTCCCACAGTCCAAAGATGTGCGGGTTAGGTGGATTGGCCATGCTAAATTGCCCGTAGTGTCCTAATAAAAGTAAGGTTAAGGGGGGGTTGTTGGGTTACAGGTATAGGGTGGATACGTGGGTTTGAGTAGGGTGATCATGGCTCGGCACAACATTGAGGGCCGAAGGGCCTGTTCTGTGCTGTACTGTTCTATGTTCTATGTACTGACAATAATGTAATCTTGAAAGGGCACCACTTTTCCTCTGTACTTCTCCATATGAAGTCTTGTCAAGTTTCCATCCTTCAACCCACAAAATACAATTTCTCAAAATTGATCATTCGTGTTGTAATCCTCTCCTGCTTCAACATCAAACTCCACCTAAGTAGCGAGTGTAACTCTCATTGTAACTTTACCCAATGCCATCTGGTAACAATTAGAAATTAGACTAGAACATTCAGCTGCATACCTGTACATCATAGCCATCCCAGCCTTTATTATAACACTGCACCACTTTTGGAAAGAAGGCCTTACAGCCAGCTGTTCCACCAACACACTGCAGCTGGGGCACAGGACTTGATCTGCGTCCAGTGGTATACCGTCCACTATACAATGTCAGAGCCTGGACTTCTCGGAGAAGGACTCTTTCTGGAGATGAAAAGAGATATTAATAGCCATTTTCACCAAAGAATTATTGACTCACATTATCCATCCTTCTATATTTAACTTCAGACTTGAGGGGTTGGCAGGGGAGAGGGTAGGGATTAACATATTTGTGAATGCAGCCAGTTGATCAAGTTGATTATAATCGTGAATGGAGAGTGACGAATATAGCTCAGTAATCTGAGGACAATTAACAAAAGGCAACTAATGCTGCTCAGTGGAAGTAATCAACAGTTAGTGTTGATTATGCCACTCAAAATGAGTTCTGGGGCAATAGACATCACTCATTGGCAACTAATGGTGTTGACTGTAGCTCAGTTAGCAGCACTCATCTCCAAGTCAGAAGGTTGTGGATTGAGGAAGAGCTGCTGAGATATTAAACCGCGATTCTGTCCGCTCTCTCAGGTGAACCTGAAAGATCCTGCAGCACCATTTTATTTTCTTTATTCCTTCATGGAATGTGGGGGTCGCTGGCAAGGTCAGCATTTGTTGCACACCCCTAACTTTCCTCGAAACAGACTCTCTGTATCTTTATTGCTGATCCTAAGACGTCATTTTTTTTAAAGGGCAGTGGAAATTCAGAAGACCCCTCCCCCCGCCCCTCCAAAAGGTGGCCAACTGATTATAACGCTGAGTTTAATTGATTTCTGTTAAGCAGAATTTTAAGAGTTACAGATCCATAACGGTGATAAGAGGCAGGTCACGCATTGGCCATGATGTGAGTGAATGGCGGAACAGGCTGTAGGGGCAGAATGGCCTCCTCCTGGTCCTTTTATTAACAGACGGTCGGGCTTTCTTCATGGGGCCCAAAAGCCAGATTGTGGTGGAGAAAAACTGAGGGCGCCCCTGCTCAGCCCTACCTGAATCGTGCGCTCCCTTCGCCTGCATCAGGAGCTGCAGCAGCCACAGGCAAGAGCACAGGCCGAAGGCAGACATCTTTCAGCACTCCACTGAGCAGCTGCCAGGTAGAGAGAACGCATGCGCACTCAGCTCCACTAGCCAAGCGCACAATGCAATGACGCAGCATGCGCGTAAGTCCGCGCGCGGCCTCTGCTGATGTCATTGCCGATTAGGCACCGCCCATTTCGTTGATGATGAGTGGCTCCGCCCCCTCGCCCCCACCTCTCACCCTGCCCCAATTTCTCGTGTATCTCACTCGCTCCCCGCCACTCCCTCCCTATCTCTCCACTTCTCAGACTCCACTTCCTGCCCATTTTTCCACTCCATCCCTCAAACTCCTTCCCTATCCCTCCAACTCCACTCCCTCCCTATCCGTCCACTCCATTCCTCAAACTCCCACCCTATCCCTCCAACTCCACTCCCTCCCCATCCCTCTAACTCCACCTTCCCTTCACTCCATCCCTCCACTCCACCTTTCCATTCTAACTCCATCCTCTCCACTCCCTCCATCCCTCCAACTCTATTCATAGAGGTTCTCAGAATTTACAGTGCAGAAGGAGGCCATTTGGCTCTTGAAAAGAGCACCTTACTCAAACCCACGGCTCCACCCTATCCCAGTAACCCCACCTAATCCCTCCAACTCCACTCCCTACCCTCTTTATCCCTCCAACTCCACTCACTGCCCATCCCCCAACACTCCCAACCCTCCTAATCCCTCCAACTCCACTCACTGCCCATCCCTCCAACTCTACTCTCCCCTCCAACTCCACTCCTTCCCCAAACCTCCAACTCCACCCCCTGCCCATTCCTCCACTCCATCTCCACCCCATCCCTCCAAGTCCACCCCATTCCTCCACTCCCACCCCATTCCTCCACTCCCTGCCCATCCCCAAACTCCACTCCTTCCCCATCCCCCCAACTCCATTCACTTCACTCTCTCCCCATCCCTCCACTCCCTCCCCATTTCCCCAACTCCATTCCCACCCCATCCCTCCAACTCCACGTCCTTCAACTCCGCTCCATTCCATCCCCCCAATTACAATCCCTCCCCAGTCCTCCAACCTTTCTTCATAAGACAACCCACCCATTCCAGGTATTAGTCTGCTAAACCTTCTCTGAATTGCTTCCAATGCATTTACGTCTTTCCTTAAATAAGGTGATTGTTCTTACGAACATTTGACAAAGTTCCTTTTTGAACCAAGTCCATCCCCTTCCCCATCACTGGACCAGTTCTTGTGCATTTTTGAACTTCAGATGAAGGCACAGGTACACTATCCACGAGGGAGAAATACAAAATATCAGCGAAACATCCTACCGGAGCATGCTTGACATTTTTTTAATTTAGAATCCTGCAGTGCAGAAGAAGGCCATTTGGCCCATCGGGTCTGCCCCGACTCTCTGTGCAAGACAACTGCACCAACCCCATAGACTGGGGCACTGCAAGCTAATTGCATCTTCAATTTGGGATTATAATAGCCCAACAGCTCTGACTCTGACTTCAGTAAAACCTTTCATTTCATTGTATGCATTTTCACATTCTTCTGACCGGTACCATGCCTGTTTGGCATATAGTAATGTGTGAAAAGGCTTCAATCATGCAGCTACATTCGGCATAAATATACCATAATAATTGAGCAATCCTAAAAAGGACCTTAATTGTGTCACATTTTGAGGATGTGGTGCTTCAAAAATTGTTTTTTTTTAAATAATTTTTATTGAAAGAGTTTTTCCATACAGACATTTACCCCTACTAATTTTTAAATTATTTACAACACAATCCCTCTAGGCAAATGTCCCTCCCTCGCCCGCCCTCTCGCGCGCACCAGTCCTCCCCCCCCCCCCCCCCCCCGGCAACCTTAACAACCAAGGCAGCCTACAGTTTCAGACATGAGCAGCGAGCAGGCTTGCCCGCGTTACAGTCGTGCGTGTCCCCCCACGACCCTTGCTGCCCCCCCCCTCCCCTCCCCCCCCCCTCCCTCCCCCCCCCCCCCCCCCTCCCCTCCCCCCCCCCCCCCCCCCCCCGGGTTGCTGCTGCCACGACCCCGAACGTCTATCTCTGATCTAAAAAGTCAAGGAAAGGTTGCCACCCGCCTGGCGAATCCCTGTACCGACCCTCTCAGGGCAAATTTGATCCTTTCTAGCTGAATATAGCTAGCCATATCGTTAATCCAAGTTTCAACGCTTGGAGGCCTCGCGTCCTTCCATTGAATTAATATCCTTCGTCGAGCCACTAGGGACGCAAAGGCCAGTATTCCGGCCTCCCTAGCCTCCTGTACCCCCGGTTCTACCCCGACCCCAAAGATCGCAAGCCCCCATCCTGGTTTGACCCTGGACCCCACCACCTTCGACACCGTCCTTGCCACCCCCTTCCAGAACCCTTCCAGCACCGGACATGCCCAGAACATATGCACATGGTTCGCTGGGCTTCCCAGACATCTGACACACCTGTCCTCACCCCCAAAGAACCGGCTCATCCTTGTCCCCGTCATGTGAGCTCTATGCAGCACCTTAAATTGAATGAGGCTCAGCCTCGCACACGAGGAGGAAGAATTGACCTTCTCCAGTGCATCCGCCCACGTCCCGTCTTCTATCTGCTCTCCCAGCTCCCCTTCCCACTTGGCTTTCAGCTCCTCCCCTGATGCTTCTTCCGCCTCCTGCATTATCTTGTAGATGTCTGATATCTTCCCCCCTCCGACCCAGACCCCCGAGAGCACCCTATCACTCGCCCCCTTACTGGGGAGCAGGGGAAACCCCTCCACCTGCCGCCTAGCAAATGCCTTCACTTGTAGATATCTGAACATGTTTCCCGGGGGGAGCTCAAACTTCTCCTCCAGCCCTCCCAGGCTCGCAAACCTCCCCTCTATAAACAGGTCCTTCAGCTGCCGTATGCCCACCCTGTACCAGCTCTGAAATCCCCCGTCGATGTTCCCCGGGATGAATCTATGGTTCCCTCTTATTGGCGCCGCCAACAGACCTCCCATTTCCCCCCTATGTCGCCTCCACTGCCCCCATATCTTGAGGGTGGCCGCCACCACCGGGCTCGTGGTGTACCTCGTGGGGGGGAGCGGCCATGGTGCCGTTACTAGGGCCCCCAGGCTTGTGTTGCCACAGGACGCCCTCTCCATTCGTTTCCAAGCTGCCCCCTCCCCTTCCATCATCCACTTGCGCACCATTGACACATTTGCCGCCCAGTAGTACCCCGAAAGATTGGGTAGTGCCAGCCCTCCACTGTCCCTACTCCGCTCCAAAAAGACCCTCCTCACCCTTGGGGTGCCATGCGCCCACACGTAGCTCATGATGCTACTCGTCACCTTTTTGAAGAAGGCCCTAGGGAGGAAGATGGGCAAGCACTGAAATAAAAACAAGAACCTTGGGAGGACCGTCATTTTGATTGACTGCACCCTCCCCGCCAGCGACAACGGTACCATGTCCCACCTCTTAAACTCCTCCTCCATCTGTTCCACCAGCCTGGAAAAGTTCAACTTGTGGAGGGTCCCCCAGTTCCTTGCCACCTGCACCCCTAAGTACCTAAAGCTCTTTCCTGCTCGCTTGAAGGGGAGTCTCCCAATACCCTCTCCCTGGTCCCCCGGGTGTATCACAAAAACCTCGCTTTTGCCCAAATTTAATTTGTACCCCGAAAAGTCCCCAAACTCTGCTAATAGTTCCATTATCTCCGGCATTCCCCCTTCTGGGTCTGCCACGTACAGCAGTAGATCATCCGCATACAGCGATACTCGATGTTCCTCCCCTCCCCTAGTCAGTCCTCTCCACCCCCCTGAACCCCTCAGTGCCATCGCCAACGGTTCAATCGCCAGTGCGAAAAGTAGGGGGGATAGGGGACATCCCTGCCTGGTCCCTCGGTGGAGCCCGAAATACTCCGACCTCCTCCCGTTTGTCACTACACCCGCCGTCGGGGCCGAGTAGAGCAACTTCACCCACTTAATAAACCCTTCCCCAAACCCAAACCGTTTCAACGTCTCCCACAGGTACTCCCACTCCACCCTATCGAATGCCTTCTCCGCGTCCAGCGCTACCACTATCTCAGCCTCCCCCTCCACTGCCGGCATCATAATTACATTCAGCAATCTCCGCACGTTCGTGTTGAGCTGCCGCCCCTTCACGAACCCCGTCTGGTCCTCATGGATTACCCCTGGCACACAATCCTCTATTCTAGCTGCCAGGATCTTTGCCAGCAACTTGGCATCCACGTTCAGAAGCGAGATAGGCCTGTAGGACCCGCACTGCACGGGGTCTTTATCCCGCTTCAATATCAGGGAGATCAGAGCCTGCGACATTGTCGGGGGCAGAACCCCCCCCTCTCGCGCCTCATTAAAGGCTCGTACCAGTACCGGTCCCACCAAGTCCACATTTTTCTTATAGAATTCCACCGGGAACCCATCTGGCCCCGGCGCCTTCCCCGCTTGCATCTGACCTATTCCCTTGACTAGCTCCTCTAGCCCTATTGGCGCCCCCAGCCCTTCTACCAGCCCCTCCTGGACCCTTGGGAACCTCAATTTGTTTAGGAAGTCCTCCATTCCCCCTCTCCTTGTCGGCGGCTCAGACCGATACAACTCCTTGTAAAAATCCCTGAAGACCCCGTTCACTTCTTGCCCCTTCTGCATTACCTTCCCGCCCCTCTCCTTCACTCCCCCAATCTCCCTAGCCGCATCTCGTTTGCGAAGCTGGTGTGCCAGCATCCTGCTCGCCTTTTCCCCATACTCATAGACCGCGCCCTGTGCCCTTCTCCACTGCGTCTCTGCCTTCCTGGTGGTCAGCAGGTCGAACTTGACCTGCAGGCTGCGCCGTTCTTCCAGCAGCCCCTCCTCTGGTGCCTCCGCATATCTCCTATCCACTTCCAATAGCTCCCCCACCAGCCTCTCCCTCTCCTGCCTCTCCTTTCTTTCTCTATGCGCCCTTATGGAGATCAGCTCTCCCCTGATCACTGCCTTCAGGGCCTCCCAGACCATCCCCACCTGCACCTCACCCGTGTCATTCAAGTCCAGATAGCTCTCAATGCTCTTCCGGACCCTTTTACACACCTCGTCGTCCGCTAACAGCCCCACATCCAGCCGCCACAGCGGGCGCTGGTCCCGCGCCTCCCCCATTTCCACATCCACCCAATGCGGTGCATGATCAGAGATCGCAATGGCCGAGTACTCAGCTTCCCGTACCCTCGGGATCAGCCCCCTGCTCAACACGAAGAAATCGATTCTGGAGTACACTCTATGGACGTGGGAGAAAAAGGAATACTCCCTCGCCCTCGGCCTACCAAACCTCCATGGGTCTACTCCTCCCATCTGCTCCATGTACCCCCTCAGCACTTCTGCCGCTGCCGGCCTCCTATTGGTCCTTGCGCTCGATCTGTCTAGCCCGGGGTCCAGCACTGTGTTAAAGTCCCCCCCCATGATCAAGCCCCCTGCCTCCAGTCCCGGAATGAGGCCCAATAGGCGCCTCATAAAACCCGCGTCATCCCAGTTCGGGGCATATACGTTGACCATCACCACTTTCTCCCCCCTGCAGCTTACCCTTCACCATCACATACCTACCCTCCTTATCCGCCACCACCTCCTCCGCCACGAACGACACCCTCTTTCCCACCAGAATCGCCACCCCCCCGGTTCTTTGCGTCCAATCCAGAGTGGAACACCTGTCCCACCCACCCCCTTCTCAGGCGAACCTGGTCCACTACCTTCAAATGGGTCTCCTGTAACATTGCTACATCAGCCTTCAGTCCCTTCAGGTGTGAGAATACCCTTGATCTCTTGACCGGCCCATTCAACCCCCTCACGTTCCAAGTGATCAGCCGGGTCGCGGGACGACCCGCCCCCTTCCCCTGCCGATTAGCCATGTCCTGTTCCCTGCTCGCCCCGGGTCGACCCTCCCCTTCTGACCCGCTCCCCATGGCGATGTCCCCCTCCCCCCACCTCTCCAGTCCTCCACTTCCCGTTTCTGGTCTTTTCAGCAGCAACCCGGTGTCCCCCCCCCCCCCCCCCCCCCCCCCCCCCCCAGGCTAGGACCCCTCCTAGCCGCGATGTACCCTCCATCGTACTCCCGTAAGTCAGCTGGTTCACGCTGACCCGGCTGCTCCTGCCCCACTCCGACTCCCCCCGGCTCGGGGGGGGGCCTCCCCCCCCCCTTGCCACTCCTCCCTGGCCCCGCTCCAGCGCGGGAAAGGTCGCCATTGCTAGCCACGCCCCGCACTCCTCCCCTCCCCCCTCCTCTGCCCCGCGCGCGGGAAAACAGAGGAAAGCCCGCGCTTTCGCCCTGCCACACCCCACCCCGCCATCTTCAGTTCCACCCCCGTCCCCGTCCATGCCTGTAAAAGAACCCCCCCTAGGAGCCCAAATCCCCGATCTGCTCTCCCCCCCCGTCCCACCTCCCCAACTTAACATTATAAATAACAGATAAATAACAAATAACAATGTACTTAACAGTCGCCCTCTACCAAACAGCATAAATAACCATAAATAACCATGAATAACCACAATAACAATAACTAAGGGAAGTTGGCAAAGGGGGAAAAAAACATCAGAAGAAAAACCACAGCAAGAGTTCAAAATCCAAACAAAGAATTCAGCTGAAAGTACCCGAGCGGCTACGGCCGCCAAGTATCCCCTGGGTCTAATTCGAGTCCAGTTTCTCTTCCTGTACAAAGGCCCACGCCTCCTCTGGGGACTCAAAATAGTGGTGTTGGTTCCTGTAGGTGACCCACAAGCGCGCTGGCTGCAGCATTCCGAACCTGATCCGTTTTGCATGTAGCACCGCCTTCGTCCGGTTGTACCGGGCCCGCCGCTTTGCCACCTCCGCACTCCAGTCCTGGTAGACCCTCACCGTCGAATTCTCCCACTTGCTGCTCCTTTCCCTCTTGGCCCACTCCAGCACTCTCTCACGGTCGCTGAGTCGCTGGAACCGCACCAGCACCGCCCTCGGGGGCTCATTTGCTCTTGGCCTCCTAGCCATGACCCTGTAGGCCTCTTCCAGCTCCAGGGGCGAAGGGACGGCCCCTGCCCCCATCAGGGAGCTCAGCATTTCTGCTACATATCCCGGGAGGTCTGACCCCTCCAGGCCTTCTGCCAGGCCCAAGATCCTCAGGTTCTTCCGCCTCATTCGGGTATCCAGCTCCTCAAAACGGCTCTGCCATTTCAGGTGGAGTGCCTCGTGCACCTCTACCTTTCCCACGAGGACCGTGGCCTCCTCCTCCCTCACAGTCATCTCCTGTTGCAGCTCCCGAATCGACGCCTCTTGGGTCGCCTGGGCTCCCATCAGCCTGGTGGTCGTCGCATTCATTGACTCCAAGAGCTCCATTTTCAGCTCCGTAAAGAAGCGCAGGAGAGCGGCCTGCTGCTCCTCCGCCCATTTCCTCCATTCCTCGGGTGCTCCACCGGCCGCCATTTTGGTCTTCTTCCCCCGCTTTTTTTTGGGAGCTGCTGTTGCTTTCTTTACCACCCCACTCCGGGTACCGACCATAAAGTTGGTCTGGTTCTCTTCAGGGAGCCTTCCCCCACCGGGATTTGTCCTTACAGCGCCGTTGGGGCCCTCCAATCGGCCCGAAAACACCTTTGTAGCAGGAGCAGCCAAACGTGCGACTTAGCTGGTCATAGCCGCAACCGGAAGTCCTTCAAAAATTGTTGACATTGTCTTTGATTCCTTTGTATAAACCATCTTTGTTGATATTATGATCAAGGTCAGTTATGGATGACTTGGAAAAAGTCACACTTAACTTTTTAACCCTCAGGTTATGGCTCATAACCCCCTTCATGGTAGCTTCCAAATTCTCCACATTTTCCTGTTCACTTGAACCGCTGATGAGTGTCATCTAAACAACATTGCACTTCATTCAACCCACTTAGAATTTGATCCATGGATCTTTGAAAAAGAGCAGGCATGGGTGTTATTCCAAAAAGAATTCTTCAGTAATGAAACCATTTTGTGCATGATGATGGTGAATAATGGCCATGATTCGGTAGCCACATTCATTTACAGATGATGCCTGTGAAAGATCAATTTTACTGAATTTCTGTTCTCCAGAAAGTCCAGCAAATAAGACTTCAATCAGCGGCAATGGATAATGATCAACACTCAAAACTGGGTTTTAACATAGAAACGATTCGTGTCACCCAGTCACTTGTAATAACAGGTCTGATGACTTCTGTCCTTTCTAATCTGTCTAGTTTGACAGCACATGGTATGATTATGGCTTAGCGGTATTTGGGTGTGCTGTCTGTCTTGATTTTAAGGTGTACTTTAATTCCAATTATTGAGCCGAGGGAATCTTTGAGCACCTTCTCATACTTATTCAGAAACTGTTGCAAGTTGTTCTTTGAATCTACTAATTGATTGACTGTTTCGCAGTTAAGGCGAATCTTAGCCAACCACGCTCTGCCAAATAGAGCAGGAACACTTCCATGGCCAACTTCACCGCCGGCCCATTTGCTTCTACTTTCATCATAATGCACCCTTTTAATGGTACAATCTCTTCAGTGTATGTCCTTAGGAATAGAACTGGCAAAGTTCTTCCTGCACTGTCTTGGTATAGAAGAGCACACTTTAGCAATGTGGCCCTTCTTACCACAGTCCTTTCAAGTATTTGATTTATTCCAGCGTTCCCCCGCTGATGCTCAATTAATAACTACTGAAATGAAGGAGTAGTCCGAATTGAAGGCTTTAATCTACAAGATGTTCCCCCAGCAGCTCGAGTACAGAAAGAAGGATGGCTGCTGGGAAACACGGGTTCTTATACCCCGCTGCATTGGGCGGAGCTACCTTACGTCTTGACCAATGAAAAGGCAAACACTTGGGCCAATGAGCAGCGAGCCTTCTCCACCAATGGTAGCTCACATTCCCAGGTACTGTAGTACCTCTAGTCATACTACCACATTCACCCCTTGTTGAGAAAGGAGCCGGGGGGGGGGGGGGTGCTTGTTGAGAAGAGGGGGGGCTTGTGCATCCAGCCATGACTGGTAGTCCAGTGCGGGTGGGACAATTTACTGGTAGTATGACTAGTACTATATCTCTCCAACGGCGGCTGCCCACTGGCCCGTACTTATGTACAGAGTTGTGTTATCACAATTATTTACAGAGTTAGAGAAAAAAAAGGTCCATTAAGAGCTCATATCGACTCGATCAGACGATCGGGGGCCTTGGACGTCATCTGCGACCGACGGAGCTTCGTCGGAGATGTTGGAGATGTGGGCGTCCAAGACTCCGGAAGCGATGATCCGGTCCTCGTGGAGGTTTCAACACCCCTAGACAGAGCTGGTGAGGGCCAGGCTGTGGGGGGGGGGGGGGGGGGGGGGGGGGGGGGGGGGGGGGGGGCGTCTAGTCCTCCAAGCGGCGCGGGTGAGGAAGTTGGCGGGCCAGGGAGGGAAGCGCCTGCAGGGAGCAGTTGCGGTTGAAGGGGGGGTGGGTGGGGCTGGTGACAAGGGCAATGGCGGGAATCTGGCGGGAATCCGGCGGGCGCCAGGTCCCGTAGAGAGACCGTGTCTTGTCGGCCGTCGGGGTATTCCACATACGCATATTGCGGGTTAGCGTGGAGCAGCTGGACCCTCTCGACCAACGGGTCCGATTTGTGCGCCCGCACGTGTTTCCAGAGCAGGATGGGCCCAGGGGCAGCCAGCCAGGTCGGGAGCGGGGTCCCTGAGGAAGACTTCCTGGGGAAGACAAGAAGGCGTTCGTGAGGAGTTTAATTTGTAGACATGCAAAGTAGCGACCGGATGGAGTGGAGGGCATCTGGGAGGACCTCTAGCCAGTGGGAGACTGGGAGATTTCTGGACCGTAGGGCCAGCAGGACGGTTTTCCAGACCGTACCGTTCTCCCTCTCGACCTGTCCGTTACCCCGGGGGTTATAACTGGTCGTCCTGCTGGAGGCAATGCCCTTGCTGAGCAGAAATTAACGCAGTTCATCACTCATAAAGGAGGACCTCCTATCGCTGTGTATGTAAGCGAGGAATCCAAACAGGGAGAAAATGGTGTGCAGGGCTTTTATGATGGTGGTTGTGGTCATGTCGGGGCAGGGGATGGCGAACGGGAAGCGGGAGTACTCGTCAATCACGTTGAGGAAGTACGTGTTGCAGTTGTTGGAGGGGAGGGGATCCTTTGAAATCCATGCTGAGGCGTTCAAAGGGAACGCTTTTATCAGATGCACTTTTTCGGGCCGGTAGAAGTGCGGCTCGCACTCCGCACAGATGTGGCAGTTCCTAGTGACTGTCCTGACCTCCTAGATGGAGTAGGGCAGGTTGCGGGTCTTTACAAAATGAAAGAAGCGGGTGACCCCCGGGTGGCAGAGGTCCACGTGGAGGGCTCGGAGGCGGTCCACTTGTGCGTTGGCTCAGGTGCCGCGGAACAGGGCATCGGGAGGCTCGTTTAGCTTCCCATGACGATACAAGATGTCGTAGATGTAGGTGGATAACTCGATCCTCCACCGCAAGATCTTGTCGTTTTTTATCTTGCCCCACTGTGCATTGTCAAAGATGAAGGCCACCGATCGTTGGTCTGTGAGAGGGGGAACCTCCAGCCGGCCAGGTAATGCCTCCAATGTCGCACAGCTTCTATTATGGCCTGTGCTTCCTTCTCAACCGAGGAGTGGCGGATTTCAGAAGCATGGAGGGTGCGAGAGAAGAAGGCCACGGGTCTGCCCGCTTGGTTGAGGGTGGCTGCCAGAGCTACGTCAGACCCGTTGCTCTCGACTTGGAAGGGGAGGGTCTTGTCGATAGCGCGCATCGTGGCCTTTGCGATATCCGCTTTGATGCGGCTGAAGGCCCAGCGGGCCTCCGTCGACGGGGAAAGAGGCAGCGCTTCAGGGCCTTGAAACAGTGGGGGAGGGGGAGTTCCATCATGGGGTGCATGCATTCCGGGTCGGGGCCTATCACTTAATTTCGCACTACGCAGCTGTGGTGAATCACAGTAGCGTAATTCACACTGTATTACTATGTCTCTGTAAGCTCGGCACATGAGCAGTTGCACTACTCTGCCACTAGGGGGAGATGCACTGGGAGTGTACGGGAGTTTGTACTGGGCTCCACCCTTGGCTCCACCCACGGCTCCTCCCCCCAACCGGAAATATAAAGGTTGATGCTGAGAGCCTGCCTGCAGTTCATCTGGAGTTCATCGTGTCACAGGCAGGCTCTGTTGTAAGACCATTAAAACCACTCTTCACTTCTAACCAGGTCCAGGAATCTCCCGATCTCCCATTGGCAAGAGGTCCTCCCAGACGCGCTCCACACTATTAGGTCCCTCTTATGTACCGCTACCAGCCAGACCCCTCACGAGGTGCTCTTTATTTTTTCCAGGGGCACTACCACGGGGGTTTCACTCCCGGCATGGTTGAAGACACCGGGCCCAGTTCTCCTCCGGAAGCACGTCAGGGCGCACAAAACTGACCCACTCGTAGAGAAAGTGCTCCTATTGCATTTGAACCTCCAGTACGCCTTCGTAGAGTTCCCTGACGGCCGTCAGGACACTGTATCCCTCTGGGACCTAGCACCTGCAGGATCCAACCCCCCCACTACCACCGCCGAGGTACCCCTTATACTACATCCCACCCAACTCGCCCCCCACGCCCTCGCACCTACCAGTTCGCTACATTTTTTTTGCGCGCCCGTGCCAGCTAGCTACCAGCACCCCCAGTCCCCAGTGGAAGCAGACGGGTATGAAGCTCGGGCGGAATCACCCCCGGAGTCCGCCATCGTACCCCAACCGACGGTGCTCATCCAGCCACCAGAAGGGGCTGCAACCCCGGTGCTCCGCCGATCACAGCGGACAACTCGGCCACCGGACAGACTCAATCTGTAAGCCACCACCCCCGCCGGACTTGATTTTTTTTACAGGGGGTGAATGTGGTGAATCACAGTAGCGTAATTCACACTTTATTACTATGTCTCTGTAAGCTCGGCACACAAGCAGTTGCACTGCTCTGCCACTAGGGGGAGATGCACTGGGAGTGTACGGGAGTTTGTACTGGGCTCCACCCTTGGCTCCACCCACGGCTCCTCCCCCCTAACCGGAAGTATAAAGGTTGATGCTGAGAGCCTGCCTGCAGTTCATCTGGAGTTCATCATGTCACAGGCAGGATCTGCTGTAAGACGATTAAAACCACTGTTCACTTCTAACCACGTGTCGCATGAATTGATGGTCTCATCTGTAGCCGAGGATGGCTAGGCGGTCGGTGCTGAACACACATTTGTCTTTGTTATAAGTCAAATTCAGGAGTTTGCGGCTTTCAGGAATTTGCGGAGATTGGTGTCATGGTCCTGCTGATCGTGGCCGCAGATGGTAACATTATCGAGATACGGGAAGGTTGCCTGTAAACCGTATCGGTCGACCATTTGGTCCATCTCTCGTTGGAAGACCGAGTCCCCGTTTGTGACACTGAAGGGAACCCTTAAAAAGTGGTAGAGCCTCCCGTCCACTTCGAACGCAGTGTACTTGCAATCGCTCGCACGGATGGGGAGCTGGTGGTAGGCGGACTTGAGGTCCACCGTGGAGAAGACCTTGTACTGTGCGATCCTGTTGACCAAGTCGGATATACAGGGGAGGGTACGCGTCCAGCTGCGTAAACCTGTTGATGGTCTGACTGTGGTCTATGACCATCCTATTCTTCTCCACGGTCTTTACCACCAGAAGTTGTGCTCGCCAGGGGCTGTTACTAGCCTCGATGACCCCTTCCTTCATAAGTCGTTGGACCTCGGACCTGATGAAGACCCGGTTCTGGGCACTGTATCGTCTGCTCCTGGTGGCGACAGGTTTGCAATCCAGGGTGAGGTTTGCAAACAAGGATGGGGGATCGACCTTGAGGGTCGCGAGGCAGCAGACAGTGAGGGGAGGTATAGGGCCACCGAATATAAATGTTAGGCTCTGGAGGTTACACTGGAAGTCTAAGCCCAGGAGTGCGGCCGCGCAGAGGTGGGGGAGGACGTAGAGTCTGTAATTTTTAAACTCCCTCCCCTGGACCGCAATACAATACCCCGTGATCTCCACTGAATGGGAGTCAGAGGCCAGGGCGATTTTTTTTGCTTGACGGGATGGACAGGGAGAGCGCAGCGTCTTACCGTGGTAGGGTGTACGAAACTCTCCGTGCTCCCGGAGTCCAGCAGGCAGGTCGTTTTGTGCCCATTGAGCAGGACCTTCGTCGTCGCTGTAGAGAGGGTGTGGGGTCGAGACTGGTCCAAGGTGACTGAAGCGAGTCGGGCAGAAGAGTCTTCATCGGCGGTGCATAGTCACCCGCGCCAGGGTCCTCGGAGCCGATCCAAGATGGCAGGTCCCATCGGTCGCACATGGCGGGGGATGGACAAAATGGCGGCGCTGATCCTCCGCACGTGGCGTCGGAGGCCGCACGTGGCGAGGGGGATGGGGACAGAGAAGTTTGCGGGGCCCTTGGAGAGAGAGGGTGGTGTCCCGCGGTCGCTCTCCGGGACCGCAGTGACTGCCTTGGCCTGGCAAACGGACAAAAAGTGGCCTTTCTTCCTGCAGTCCTTACACGTTGCTGATCGGGCTGGACAACACTGTCGGGGTTGTTTTGCCAGGCCGCAAAAATAACAATGGGGCCCAGCAGGGTTTCCAGGGCATCTTGCAGCGCAGGTCTGGGGTGATTCCGAGTCCGTAGAGGAGAGGGAGGCTGAATTCCACGCTGCCCAGGGGGCCGCCGCGCGGTCGGGGGCGTATGAGCAGGCGTTTCTGTTCGCAACATCTAGAGAGTTCGCGAGGGCCCGTGTCTCCGTGAGGCTCAAAGTTTCCCTTTCTAACAGTCTCTGGCGGATTTGTGGGGACTGCATGCCCGCAACGAAGGCATCTCGGATGAGGAGTTCAGTGTGCTCATTAGCAGACACTTGCGGGCAGCCGCAGTTCCTCCCCAGTACAAGGAGGGCACGGTAAAAATCATCTAACTAGTCACCAGGGACCTGCTGCCTCGTAGCCAGCAAGTGCCAAGCGTAAACTTGATTTACCGGCCGGATGAAGTGTCCTTTGAGCAGGTCCATGGCAGAGTCGTAGTCGGTCGAGTCCTCAATGAGTGTGTAGATGGCGGTGCCGACGCACAAGTGGAGGATGTGTAACTTCTGCTCCCTCGTTGGTACGTTTACCGCCGTGCTGAGGTAGCTATTAAAACAAGCCAGCCAGTGCTTGAACGTGGCTGCTGCATTAGCTGCATGGGGGCTGGGTCATAGACACTCCAGCTTGATGCAGAGCACCATCCTTTAAAAACTTGTAGATTAAAATGATGAACGATCAATAACTACTGAAACGAAGGAGTAGTCCGAATTGAAGGCTTTAATCGACAAGATGTTTCCCCAGCAGCTCGAGTACAGAAAGGATGACTGCTGGGAAACATGGTGGGCGGAGCTACCTTACATCTTGACCATTGAAAAGGGAAACACTTGGGCCAATGAGCAGCGAGCCTTCTCCACCTATGGTAGCTCACATTCCCAGGTACCGTAGTACCACTAGTCATACTACCACACCCGCTAAATGTCCAACCTGTGTACATCGCAATCCTATACTCAAATATGAAGGCCAACATACCATTTGCTTTCTTTCCTGCCTGCTGTACCTGCGCACTAACTTTCAGTGACTGATGCACAAAGGACACCAAGGTGTCGCTGAGTATCCACCTCTCTTAATTGACACCCATTCAAATAATAATCTGCATTCCTATTTTTGCGACAAAAGTGGATGGCCTCACAGGGGCTGTTTAGCACACTGGGCTAAATCGCTGGCTTTGAAAGCAGACCAAGCAGGCCAGCAGCACGGTTCGATTCCCGTAACAGCCTCCCCGAACAGGCGCCGGAATGTGGCGACTAGGGGCGTTTCACAGTAACTTCATTGAAGCCTACTCGTGACAATGAGCGATTTTCATTTCATTTCATTTCATTTATTCTCATTATACTGTCTCTGCCACTCATATTCCCACTCATTCAGCCTGTCTAAATCACGATGAAGTATCTCTGCATCCTCCTGACAGCTCACTCTCCCACCCAACTTTGTATCATCTGCAAATTTGGAGATAATACATGTAGTTCTCTCATCCAGATCATTAATGTATATTGTGAACAGTTGGGGTCCTAGCACAAATCCTTGTGGTAGCCCACTTGTCATTGCCTGTCAATATTATTGTAACATGTTATGGTTTCAGTATAGAACAATAACTTATTTTTAAGATAAGAAGACATCCAAAATTCCAACTCTTTACTAAAATAATCCTTTGTTTAAAACAAAAACATTTTTACTGTACAAGAGTCAAACAAGGCAAACACTAAATACCATCTTCGATCACCTCCTATATTCCATCTAACATCCAGAATCAGCATAAATTAAACATGAATTAACAGGCAAATTGTGGTTGATTATAAACAATGAAATACATCTTAAATTACTGATACAACAGCGACAGATCTTATAAATTGTCTCAGATCTCCACCAAGCATCAAATTCAGTCACAAAGTACCTCAAAACTCTGTCTTCCTCATGATGAATTTCAGTTTCATCCCTTCCAAAATGTCATCTGATTGATGGAAGACAGCAGCACACAACCAACCCATGTTCCACAGCAATGGTCACCACAAATGGCACATGTCTGCAGTACCTCCTCAACTCTGTCAGGTCTGGATGATATATATCCACCAATGATATTCTCAAGTAACAGAAACAGTTGCGGCAACCTATTCTCAGCTTCTGGATACGGGACGCAATCTAAGGTTTCTAAGTGTCATTTGTGGCGGGTTTTTCTGGGCTCTGGAATTCCCGCCCGCTATCGTACTACACTTACCTATTTCTTTGGGCCATATGGAGTTTCTCCCAGTCAGCCCCACACTGGGGGCTGAACTGGCCAAACCAGGTCCTCAGAGATCAGGTCACCGTTTTGAACGTGTACACCAATCTTTAAGTGGGTTTGTGGGTCCCCCACATCGACCCACCCA